>NC_092269.1:16387880-16467799 GCF_036320965.1 Panulirus ornatus
ATCCATTGACAACACGTCGACTCCGGTATACCACATCGTTCCAGTTCACTCTATTCCTTGCAAGCCTTTCACCACCGTGTATGTCCAGGCTCCGATCGCTCAAAATCCTTTTCACTCCATCTTTCCACCTCCAATTTGGTCTCCCACTTCTCGTTCCCTCTACCTCTGACACACATATCTTTTTTGTCAATCTTTCCTCACTCATTCATTCCATGTTACCAAGCCATTTCAATGCATCCTCTTCTGCTCTCTCATCCACACTCTTTTTATTACCACATATCTCTCTTACCCTTTCATTTCTTACTCGATCAAACCACCTCACACCACATATTGTCCTCAAACATTTCATTTCCAACACATCCACAGTCCTCCGCACAACCCAATTCATAGTCCATGCGTCGCAGACATTGTTGGAACAACTATTCCTTCAAACATATCCAATTTTGCTCTCCGAGATAACGTTCTCGCCTTCCACTAATTCTTCAATGTATCTAGAAACTTCGCCCCTTCCCCCACCCTGTGACACTTCCGCTTCCATGCTTCCATCCGCTGTTAAATCCAATCCCTGATATATAAAACGCTTCACTTCCTCCAGTTTTTTTTTTATTCAAACTTAATTCCCAATCAACTTATCCCTCATCCCTAATGAACCTAATTACCTTGCTCTAATTCACATTTCCTCTCAGCTTTTTTCTTCCACACACTTTACCAAACTCTGTCACCAACTTCTGCTGTTTCTCACCCAAATCAGCCACCAGTGCTGTATCATCAGTGAACAACGATTGACTCACTTTCCAAGCTCTCTCATCCACAACATACTGCATACCTGCCCCTTTCTCAAAAACTCTTGCATTCACCTCTCTAACGACCTCATCCATGAACAAATTAAAGAACCAAGGAGACATCACACTTCCTTACCTTAAACCGACATTCATTGGGAACCAATCACTTTCCTCTCTTCCTAGTCGCACACATGCCTCTCTCTCTCTCTCTCTCTCTCTCTCTCTCTCTCTCTCTCTCTCTCTCTCTCTCTCTCTCTCTCTCTCTCTCTCTCTCTCTCTCTCTCTCTCTCTCTCTCTCTCTCTCTCTCTCTCTCTCGTTTTCTAAATTCGAATATATCCGGTTGCATGGGTTTTTCCTTGTCATTGAAAGTTCGTTATATCTGTCCTGAAAAGATATTCCATCAGTCCCATATGTCAGGCACATAATTATTGCTCAACTGTTCTGAGAGCGTCACTTCTACTGGTAATGGACCATATTTCTGGTAGAAATAAGTCATTATAAAGTTAAATGATAACGTCTAATGTGACAGTTGAGAGTATTTTAACTTGTCATGTCGTCTCTGGTTTTGTCGTGTATTATTCGCTTGTGAGCTTAACTATCGAAATATGAGCGCTTGATGATACTGATAAGACCATCAGAAAATGATAACACCTCCACAGTCTTAAGATTTCTTATCTATCCCTCTCGACGGTGATTGTGTATACAGATGGTGGCTCAGCCGTCACAGCTGCTATTCCTGCTTCTCACTGCATCTCTGGTTACAACACAGTTACCTCGACTTAAAGGCAAGTAAATCCCAAATTTTTCGTGTCTTCCCTCGTCGTAATAATCGTTTCCCTTTTTTCTTTACTCATTGCGTACCATTGTCAGATTATCTATAATCTATACAGCCTTATCTACACCACAACCAAGATGTGTTACCTACAAGTGAAGCATAGTATGGATGGCGATCTTTTTGTCTTTCACAGTTTTGATGTATATGAAGCATATTTAGAGCAGTATTGTCAGAGTCCATTCCCACGTATACATAACTTCGATACAGCATGAGAGATTAAGATAACGCCAAAACAAGGAGATAATGTAGATAAAGATAATAATGAAGCTGAAAGATAGTGACTGTTGAGATGATACTCTTTCAGCAGCTTCACTTTTGCATTTTTTGTGTATGTGATATCTTACGGTAATTCATACGTCATTACTTATGTGTTTCCAGCAAGAGTTATGACGAAATCAGCTGTGGGTGGCGTTGTGGACGCGGTACTGTCGGCAGTGACCAATGATCGCTGTTCTGTTATACTCCTAACAAAGAAACACAGCGCCTTGTCTACCAGAGCCCTCATGGTAGGTGAACAGAGCCTCGTTGTCACATAATTTTACATGCAACATTTTTTTGCGGGATATAATTCATCTCTAATATATATATATATATAGAACATACAAACCTCCAACAACCAGGATCGAACCCGGGACCCCTGTGTAACTGGCGGGAATGCTACCGCTAGGCTACGGGCCTGGCTAATAGGAAATAACTATTCGAATACTATGTACTCGAATATCCTTCGTCTCACGTTGGTGAACAACGGGGTCTACACCAGTCATTTCCCAACAGACGCACATAGCCAGCAGATAGCATTTTACCGAGCCCAACTATACAACGTGGAGGGTTATGAAGACGAACAAAGTGCATAGGAACGCGCACCTTCATAGAACATACAAACCTGCAACAGCCAGGATCGAACCCGGGACCTCTGTGTAACAGGATGGAATGCTACCGCTAAGCTATGGGCCTGGTTAATAGGAAATAACTATTCGAATACTATGTACTCGAATACCCTTCGTCTCACGTTGGCGAGCAACGGGATCTACACCGGTCATTTCCCAATAGGCGCACATAGCCAGCAGATAGCAGTTGACGGAATAATTGGTGCACATGGGGTGTTCAGTGTTGTAAATGCAAATGGTGAAGAGCTTGTAGATGTGTGTGCTGAAAAAAGACTGGTGATTGGGAATACCTAGTTTACAAAGAGAGATATACATAAGTATACGTATGTAAGTAGGAGAGATGGCCAGAGATCGTTATTGGATTACGTGTTAATGGATAGGCGTGTGAAGAGACACTTTTAGAGAGGTACAACTGAAAGGATGTCTGATGGTTATCTTGTGGAGGCGAAGGTGAAGATTTGTAGATGTTTTCATAAAAGAAGAGAGAATGTTGGGGTGAAGAGAGTTGTGAGAATAAGTGAGATTGATAAGGAGACTTGTGCGAGGAAGTAACAGGAGAGACTGAGTGCATAATGGAAAAAGGTGAGAATAAAGGATGTAAGGGGAGTTGGAAAGATTGGGATGAATTTAGGGAAGCAGTGAGGGTTTGTAAAAATGATGCTTGTATGGAAGGTGGGCAGATTAGAAAGGGTATTGAATAGTGAGATGAAGACTAAGATTGTTAGTGAAAGAGAAGAGAGTGTCGTTTGGGCGATTTTTGCAGGGAAATAGTACAAATCACTGGGAGATATATAAAAGACTTAGGCAGGAGGTCAAGAGAAACGTGCAAGATCTGAAAAAGAGGGCATATGAGAGTTGGGGTGAGAGAGTATCATTAAATTTTAGGGAAAATAAAAAGATATTTTGGAAAGAGACAAATAAAGTGCGTGAGAAAAGGGAACAAATAGGAACATCAGTGAGGGGTCTGATGGGGAGGTGATAACAAGTAGTGGTGATGTGAGGAGATGAAGTGAGTATTTTCAAGGTTTGTTGAATGTGTTTGAAGATAGAGTAGCAGATATAGGGTGTTTTCGTCGAGGTAGTGTGCAAAGTGAAAAGGTTAGGGAGAATGATTTGGTAAACAGAGAGCCGGCAAGGCAGCAGATTTCAATGGTATTGCAGTGGAATTTATTAAAAAAGGGGGTGACTGAATTGTTGACACGTTGGTAAGGTTATTTAATGTATCTATAACTCATGGTAAGTTATACATACACCGGCGGAAGTGTTTTATATATCTGGGAGTGGATTTGGCAGCAGGTGGAACCATGGAAAGGGAAGTGAATCATATGGCGGGGGAAGGGGCGAAAGTTCTGGGAGCGTGGAGATATGTGTGGAAACCAAGAATGTTATCTTGGAAAACAAAAATGGGTGTGTTTGAAGGAATATTGGTTCCAGCAATGCTATATGATTGCGAGGCGTGGGCTATAAATAGAGTTGTGCGGAGGAGGATGGCTATGCTGGAAATGAGATGTTTGACGACAATATGTGGTGTGAGGTGGTCTGATCGAATAAGTAATGTAAGGGTAAGAGAGATATGTGGTAAGAAAAAGAGTGTGGTTGAGAGAGCAGAAGAGGGTGTTTTGAATTGGTTTGGTCACATGGAGAGAATGAGTGAGGAAAGATTGGCAAAGATGATATATGTGTCAGAGGTGGAGGGAACGATAGAAGTGGGGCACCAAATTGGAGGTGGAAAAATGGAGTGAAAGAGATTTTGAGTGATCGGGGCCTGAAGAGCAGGAGGGTGAGAGGCGTGCAAGGAATAGAGTGAATTGGATCGATGTGGTATACCGTTGTCGACGTGCTGTCAATGGATTGAACCAGGGCGTATGAAGCGTTTGGGGAAAACCATGGAAATTATTTGGGGGCCTTCTCCGGATCCATAAATCTGCATACAAATCCATCACCACTTCTAAGTATTTCTCACATACATTCTTCAAAGCAAACACCTGATCCACACATCCTTTGCCACTTCTGAAGCCACACTGCTCTTCCCCAATCTGATGCTCTGTACATGCCTTTACCCTCTCAATCAATACCCTCCCATATAATTTCCCAGGAATATTCAACAAACTCATACCTTTATAATTTTGAGCACTTACTTTTATCCCCTTTGCCTTTGTACAATGCCACTATGCAAGCATTCCGCCAATATATATATATATATATATATATATATATATATATATATATATATATATATATATATTTATTTATTTATTTATTTATTCATTTTGCTTTGTCGCTGTCTCCCGCGTTACATGTCCACAACAGCAAACATACATACCTATACATCTCAAAGTATACATATATATACACTATCAGACAAATACATATAACCACACATGTACACAATTCATGCTGTCTCCCTTTATTCATTCCCATCGCCACCTCGTCACACATGAAAGAACAACCCCCTCCCCCCTCATGTGTGCAAGGTAGCGCTAGGAAAAGACAACAAAGTCCACATTCGCTCAAACTCAGTCTCTAACTGTCATGCAATAATGCACAGAAACCACATCTCCCTTTCCACATCCAGGCTCCATAGAACTTTCCATGGTTTACCCCAGACGCTTCACATGCCCTGCCTCCATCCATTGACAGCCCGTCGAACCAGGTATACCACATCGTTTCAATTCACTCTATTCCTTGCACGCCTTTCACCCTCCTGCTCTTCAGGCCCCGATCACTCAAAATCGTTTTCACTCCATTTTTCCACCTCCAATTTGGTCTCCCACTTCTATCGTTCCCTCCACCTCTGACACATATATCATCTTTGTCAATCTTTCCTCACTCATTCTCTCCATGTGACCAAACCAATTCAAAACACCCTCTTCTGCTCTCTCAACCACACTCTTTTTCTTACTACACATCTCTCTTACCCTTTCACTACTTACTGATTCAAACCACCTCACACCATATATTGTCGTCAAACATCTCATTTCCGTCATATCCACCCTCCTCGGCACAACTCTATTTATAGCCCACGCCTCGCAATCATGTAACATTGCTGGAACCACTATTCCTTCAAACATACTCATTTTTGTTTTCCAAGATAACAATCTCAATTTCCACACATTTCTCCACGCTTCCAGAACTTAAATACCTTTCGCCCTCCTGCATATTCAGGCCCCGATCACTCAAAATCTTTTTTCACCCCATCTTTCCACTTTCAATTTGGTCTCCCAATTCTCCTCGTTCCCTCCAACATTGACCCATATATCCTCTTGGTAAATCTTTCCTCACCCACTCTATCCATGTGACCAAACAATTTCAAAACACCCTCTTCTTAGCTCTCAACCACACTCCTTTTATTACCACAAATCTCTTTTACCCAATTATTACTTACTCTATCAAACCATCTCATATCACATATTGTCCTCAAACATCTCATTTCCTGCACATCCACCCTCCTCCGCACATCTCTATCCATAGCTCACGCCTCGCAACCATATAACATTGTCGAACCACTATTCCTTCAAACATACCCATTTTCCTTTCCGAGATAATGTTCTCGATTTCCACACATTCTTCAACGCTCCCAGAATTTTCACCCCCTCCCCCAACCTATAATTCACTTCCGCTTCTATACTTCCACCCGCTACCAAATCCACTCCCACATATCTAACACACTTCACTTCCTCCAGTTTTTCTCCATTCAAACTTACCTCCCAATTCACTTGACCCTCGACCCTACTGTACCTAATAACCTTGCTCTTATTCACATTTACTCTCAGCTTTCTTCTTTCACACACTTTACCAAACTCAGTCACCAACCTTTGCAGTTTCTCAAATAAATCAGCCACCATCGTTGTATCATCAGCGAACAACAACTGACTCACTTTCCTAGCTCTTTCCAAAACTCTTGCATTCACCTCCCTAACAACCCCATCCATAAACAAATTAAACAACCATGGAGACACCACACACACCTGCTGCGAACCTATATTCACTGAGAACCAATCGGTTTCCTCTCTTCCTGCACGTACTCATGCCTTACATCCTCGATAAAAACTTTCCACTGCTTCTAACACCTTGCCTCCCACACCGTATATACTTAATACCTTCCACAGAGCATCTCTATCAACTCTATCATATTCCTTCTCCAGATCTATAAATGCTACATACAAATCCATTTGCTTTTCTAAGTAATTCTCACATACATCCCTCAAAGTAAACACCTGATCCACACATCCTCTACCACTTCTGAAACCACACTGCTCTTCCCCAATCTGATGCTGTGTACATGCCTTCACCCTCTCAATCAATACCCTCCCATATAATTTACCAGGAATACTCAACAAACTTATACCTTTATAATTTGAGCACTCACTTTTATCCCCTTTGCCTTTGTACAATGGCACTATGCAAGCACTCCGCCAATCCTCAGGCACCTCACCATAAGTCATACATACATTACGTAACCTTACCAACCAGTGAACAATACAGTAACCCCTTATTTTAATAAATTCCACTGCAATTCCATGAAAACCCGCTGCCTTGCCGGCATTCATCCTCCGCAAAGCTTGTACTACCTCTTCTCTGTTTACTAAATCACTTTCCCTAACCCTCTCACTTTGACCACCACCCTGACCAAAACTCCCTATATCTGCCACTCTATCATCAAACACATTCAAAAAATCGCTCAAAATACTCACTCCATCTCCCTCTCACATCACCACCACTTGTTATCACCTCCACATTAGCCCCCTTCAGTGATGTTCCCATTTGTTTCCTCGTCTTACGCATCTATTTACCTCCTTCCAAAAAATCTTTTTATTCTCCCTGAAATTTAATGATACTCTCCCACCCCAACTCTCATTTCCCCTCTTTTTCACCTCTTGCACCTTTCTCATGACCTCCTGCCTCTTTCTTTTATACATCTCCCACTCATTTGCATTATTTCCCTGCAAAAATCGTCCAAATTCCTCTCTCTTCTCTTTCACTAATAATCTTACTTCTTCATCCCACCACTCACTACCCTTTCTAATCTGACCACTTCCCACGCTTCTCATGCCACAAGCATCTTTTGCGCAAGCCAACACTGCATCCCTAAATACATCCCATTCCTCCCCCACTCCCCTACCTCCTTTGTTCTCACCTTTTTCCATTCTGTACTCAGTCTCTCCTGGTACTTCCTCACACAAGATTCCTTACCAAGCTCACTTACTCTCACCACTCTTTTCACCCTAACATTTTCTTTCCTTTTCTGAAAACCTCTACAAATCTTCACCTTCGCCTCCACAAGATAATGATCAGACATCCCTCCAGTGTCACCGCTCAGCATGTTAACTTACAAAAGTCTCTCTTTCGCGCGCCTATCAATTAAGACGTAATCCAATAACGCTCTTTGGCCATCTCTCCTACTTACATACGTATACTTATGTATATCTCTCTTTTTAAACCAGGTATTCCCAATCACCAGTCCTTTTTCAGCACATAAATCTACAAGCTCTTCACCATTTCCATGTACAACACTGAATAACCCATATACACCAATTATTCCCTTAACTGCCATATTACTCACTTTTGCATTCAAATCACCCATCACTATAGCCTGGTCTCGTGCATCAAACCTACTAACACACTCATTCAGCTTCTCCCAAGACACTTGCCTCTCATGATCTTTCCTCTCATGCCCATGTGCATATGCACCAATAAACACCAATCTCTCTCCATCAACTTTCAGCTCTACCCATATCAATCTAGAGTTTACTAGCTAACACTCTACCACATACTCCCACCACTCCTGTTTCAGGAGTAGTGCTACCCTTTCCATTTTCTCTTGTCCTCTCACAAACCCCTGACTCTACTCCCAAGACATTCCCAAGCCACTCTTCCCCTTTACCCTTTACATATATATACCCCTTTATATAATATATATATATATATATATATATATATATATATATATATATATATATATATATATATATATATATATATATATATTTCCCACGTATTCCCTGCGTGTCGGAGAAGACGACTAAAAGGGAAGGGAGCGGGGGGCTGGAAATCCTCCCCGCACATTTTTTTTTTTTCTTAATTATCCAAAAGAAGAAACAGAGAAGGGGGTCAGGTGTGGATATTCCCTCAAAGGCCCAGTCCTCTGTTCTTAACGCTCCCTCGCTTATGTGGGAAATGGCGAATGGTATGAAACAAATAAGATATTTATTTATATTTTATTTTATTTATTTCGCTTTGTCGCTGTCTCCCGCGTTAGCGAGTTAGCGCAAGGAAACAGACGAAAGAAATGGCCCAAACCACCCACATACACATGTATATACATACACGTCAACACACGCATATATACATACCTATACATCTCAATGTACACATATATATACACACACAGACATATACATATATACACATGTACATAATTCATATTGTCTGCCTTTATTCATTCCCATCGCCACCCCGCCACACATGGAATAACAACCACCTCACCCCTCATGTGTGCTGGGTAGCGCTAGGAAAAAACAACAAAGGCCACATTCGTTCACACTCAGCCTCTAGCTGTCATGTAAAAATGCACCGAAACCACAGCTCCCTCTCCACATCCACGCCCCACACAACTTTCCATGGTTTATCCCAGACACTTCACATGCCCTGGTTCAATCCATTGACAGCACGTCGATCCCGATACACCACATCCTTCCAATTCACTCTATTACTTGCACGCCTTTCACCCTCCTGCATGTTCAGGCCCCGATCACTCAAAATCTTTTTCACTTCATCTTTCCACCTAAAATTTGGTCTCCCACTTCTCCTCGTTCCCTCCACCCCTGACACATATATCCTCTTGGTCAATCTTACCTCACTCATTCTCTCCATGTGACCAAACCATTTCAAAACACCTTCTTCTGCTCTCTCAACCATACTCTTTTTATTTCCACACATCTCTCTCACCCTTACATTACTTACTCGATCAAACCACCTCACACCACATATTGTCATCAAACATATCATTTTCAGCACATCCACCCGCCTGCGTACAACTATATCCACAGCCCACGCCTCGCAACCATACAACATTGTTGGAACCACTATTCCTTCAAATATATCCATTTTTGCTTTCCGAGATAATGTTCTCGACTTCCAAACATTCTTCAAGGCTCCCAGAAATTTCGCCCCCTCCCCCCCCAATGATTCACTTCCGCTTCCATGGTTCCATCCGCTGCCAGATCCACTCCCAGATATCTAAAACAATTTACTTCCTCCAGTTTCTCTCCATTCAAACTTATCTCCCAATTGACTTGACCCTCAACCCTACTGTACCTAATAACCTTGCTCTTGTTTACGTTTACTCTTAACTTTCTTCTTTCACACACTTTACCAAACTCAGTCACCAGCTTCTGCAGCTTCTCACATGAATCAGCCACCAGCGCTGTATCATCAGCGAACAACAACTGACTCACTTCCCAAGCTCTCTCATCCACAACAGACTGCGTGCTTGCCCCTCTTTCCAAAACTCTTCCATTTACCTCCCTAACAACCCCGTCCATAAACAAATAAAACAACCATGGACACATCACACACCCCTGCCGCAAACCTACATTCACTGAGAACCAATCACTTTCTTCTCTTCCTACACGTACACATGCCTTACATCCTCGATAAAAACTTTTCACTGCTTCTAACAACCTGACTTCCACACCATATATTCTTAGTATCTTCAACAGAGCATCTCTATCACCTCTATCATATGCCTTCTCCAGATCCATAAATGGTACATACATATCCATTTGCTTTTCTAAGTATTTCTCACATACATTCTTCAAAGCAAACACCTCATCCACACATCCTCTACCACTTCTGAAACCACAGTGCTCTTCCCCAATCTGATGCTCTATACATGCCTTCACCCTCTTAATCAATACCCTCCCATATAATTCATCAGGAATACTCAACAAACTTATACCTCTGTAATTTGAACACTCACTCTTATTCCCTTTGCCTTTGAACAATGGCACTATGCACGCATTCCGCCAATCCTCAGGAACCTCACCATGAATCAGCCTTGAAGAATGTGTGGAAGTCGAGAACATTATCTCGGAAAGCAAAAATGGGTATGTTTGAAGGAATAGTGGTTCCAACAATGTTGTATGGTTGCGAGACGTGGGCTATGGATAGAGTTGTGCGCAGGATGATGGATGTGCTGGAAATGAGATGTTTGAGGACAATATGTGGTGTAAGGTGGTTTGATCGAGTAAGTTATGTAAGGGTAAGAGAGATGTGTGTAAATAAAAGAGCGTGGTTGAGAGAGCAGAAGAGGGTGTTTTGAAATGGTTTGGTCACATGGAGAGAATGAGTGAGGAAAGATTGACCAAGAGGATATATGTGTCGGAGGTGGAGGGAACGAGGAGAAGAGGGAGACCAAATTGGAGGTGGAAAGATGGAGTGAAAAAGATTTTGAGTGATTGGGGCCTGAACATGCAGGAGGGTGAAAGGCGGGCAAGGAATAGAGTGAATTGGATCGATGTGGTATACCGGGGTCGACGTCCTGTCAATAGATTCAATCACGGCATGTGAAGCGTCTGGGATTATCCATGGAAAGTTCTTTGGAGCCTGGATGTGGAAAGGGAGCTATGATTTCGGCATTATTGCATGACAGCTAGATAATTAGTATGAACAAATGGGGCCTTTGTTGTCTTTTCCTACCGCTACCTCGCACACATGAGGGGGAGAGGGAGGTCATTCCATGTGTGGCGAGGTCGCGATGGGAATGAATAAAGGCAGACAGTGTGAATTGTGTGCATGTCTATATATGTATGTGTCTGTGTGTGTATATATATGTGTACATTGAGATATATGGGTATGTATATTTGCGTGTGTGGACGTGTATGTATATACATGTGTATGGGGGTGGGTTGGGCCATTATACATATACATATGTATATATATATATATATATATATATATATATATATATATATATATATATATATATATATATATATATATATATATATATATATATATATATATTATCCCTGGGGATAGGGGAGAAAGAATACTTCCCACGCATTCCTCACGTGTCGTAGAAGGCGACTAAAGGGAACGGGAGCGGGGGGCCAGAAACCCTCCCCTCCTTGTATTTTAACTTTCTAAAAGGGGAAACAGAAAAAGGACTCATGTGGTGAGTGCTCATCCTCCTCGAAGGCTCAGATTGGGGCGTCTAAATGTGGGTGGATGTAACCTACATGAGAAAAAGAAGAGATAGGTAGTATGTTTGAGGAAAGGAACCTGGATGTTTTGGCTCAGTGAAACGAAGCTCAAGGGCAAAGGGGAAGAGTGGTTTGGATAAGTCTTGGGAGTAAAGTCAGGGGTTAGTGAGGGGACAAGAGCAAGGGAAGGAGTAGCACTACTCATGAAACAGGAGCTGTGGGAGTATGTGATAGAGAGTAAGAAAGTCAATTCTAGATTGATATGGGTAAAACTGAAAGTTGATGGAGAGAGATATGCATATGCTTATGCTCCCTTTCCACATCCAGGCACCACTGAACTTGCCATGGTTTGCCCCAGACGCTTCACATGCCCTGGTTCAATCCATTGACAGCACGTCGACCCCGGTATAACATATCATTCCAATTCACTCTGTTCCTTGCACGCCTTTCACCCTCCTGCATGATCAGGCCCCGATCACTCAAAATCTTTTTCATTCCATCTTTCCAACTCCAATTTGGTCTCCCACTTCTCCTCGTTCCCTCTACCTCTGACACATATATTCTCTTGGTCAATCTTTCCTCACTCATTCTCTCCATGTGACCAAACTATTTCAAAACGCCCTCTTCTGCTCTCCTAACCACACTCATTTTATTACCACATATCTCTCTTACCCTATTATTACTTAATCGATTAAGCCATCTCACACCACATATTGTCCTCGAACATCTCTTTCCCAGCACATCCACCCTCCTCCGCACATCTCTATCCATAACCCACGCCTCGCAACCATATTACATTGTTGGAACCACTATTCTTTCAAACATACCCATTTTTTCCTTTTCAAGATGATATTCTCGACTTCCACACATTCTTCGACGCTTCCAGAATTTTCACCACCTCCCCCACCCTTTGATTCACTTCCGCTTCCATGGTTCCATCCGCTGACAAATCCACTCCCAGATATCTAAAACACTTCACTTCCTTCAGTTTTTCTCCATTCAAACTTACCTCACAATTGACTTGACCCTCAACCCTACTGTACCTAATAACCTTGCTCTTATTCACATTTACTCTTAACTTTCTTCTTTCACACACTTTACCAAACTCAGTCACCAGCTTCTGCAGTTTCTCACATGAATCAGCCACCAGCGCTGTATCATCAGCGAATAACAACTGACTCACTTCCCAAGCTCTCTCATATACACAACAGACTTCATACTTGCCCCTCTTTCCAAAACTCTTGCATTCACCTCCCTAACAACCGCATCCATAAACAAATTAAACAACCATGGAGACATCACACACCCCAGCCGCAAACCTACATTCACTGAGAACCAATCACTTTCCTCTCTTCCTACACGTGCACATGCCTCACATCCTCGATAAAAACTTTTCACTGCTTCTAACAACTTGCCTCCCACACCATATATTCTTAATACCTTCCACAGAGCATCTCTATCAACTCTATCATATGCCTTCTCCAGATCCATAAATGCTACATACAAATCCATTTTCTTTTCTAATTATTTCTCACATACATTCTTCAAAGCAAACACCTGATCCATACATCCTCTACCACTTCTAAAACCACAGTGCTCTTCCCCAATCTGATGCTCTGTACATGCCTTCACCCTCTCAATCAATACCCTCCCATATATTTCCCAGGAATACTCAACAAACTTATACATCTGAAATTTGAGCACTCACTCTTATCCCCTTTGCCTTTGTACAATGGCACTACGCACGCATTCCGCCAATCCTCAGGCACCTCACCATGAGTCATACATACATTAAATAACCTTACCAACCAGTCAATAATACAGTCAGCCCCTTTTTTAATAGATTCCACTGCAATACCATCCAAACTTGCTGCCTTGCCGGCTTTCATCTTCCGCAAAGCTTTTACTACCTCTTATCTGTTTATCAAATCATTTTCCCTAACCCTCTTACTTTGCACACCACCTCGACAAAAACACCCTATATATGCCACTCTATCATCAAACACATTCAACAAACCTTCAAAATACTTGGGAAGGAGACTTGTGTGAGGAAGTACCAGGAGAGACTGAGTACAGAATGGAAAAAGGTGAGAACAATGGAAGTAAGGGGAGTGGGGGAGGAATGGGATGTATTTAGGGAATCAGTGATGGATTGCGCAAAAGATGCTTGTGGCATGAGAAGCGTGGGAGGTGGGTTGCTTAGAAAGGGTAGTGAGTGGTGGGATGAAGAAGTAAGATTATTAGTGAAAGAGAAGAGAGAGGCATTTGGACTATTTTTGCAGGGAAAAAATGCAATTGAGTGGGAGATTTATAAAAGAAAGAGACAGGAGGTCAAGATAAAGGTGCAAGAGGTGAAAAAGAGGGCAAATGAGAGTTGGGTGAGAGAGTATCATTAAATTTTAGGGAGAATAAAAAGATGTTCTGGAAGGAGGTAAATAAAGTCCGTAAGACAATAGAGCAAGTGGGATCTTCAGTGAAGGGCGCAAATGGGGAGGTGATAACAAGGAGTGATGATGTGAGGAGATATATATATATATATATATATATATATATATATATATATATATATATATATATATATATATATATATATATATGTGAATAAGAGCAAGGTTATTAGGTACAGTAGGGTTGAGGGTCAAGTCAATTGGGAGGTGAGTTTGAATGGAGAAAAACTGGAGGAAGTGAAGTGTTTTAGATATCTGGGAGTGGATCTGGCAGCGGATGGAACCATGGAAGCGGAAGTGGATCATTGGGTGGGGGAGGGGGCGAGAATTCTGGGAGCCTTGAAGAATGTGTGGAAGTCGAGAACATTATCTCGGAAAGCAAAAATGGGTATGTTTGAAGGAATAGTGGTTCCAACAATCTTTTATGGTTGCGAGGCGTGGGCTATAGATAGAGTTGTGCGCAGGAGGATGGATGTGCTGGAAATGAGATGTTTGAGGACAATGTGTGGTGGGAGGTGGTTTGATCGAGTAAGTAACGTAAGGGTAAGAGATATGTGTGGAAATAAAAAGAGCGTGGTTGAGAGAGCAGAAGAGGGTGTTTTGAAATGGTTTGGGCACATGGAGAGAATGAGTGAGGAAAGATTGACCAAGAGCATATATGTGTCGGAGGTGGAGGGAACGAGGAGAAGAGGGAGACCAAATTGGAGGTGGAAAGATGGAGTGAAAAAGATTTTGTGTGATCGGGGCCTGAACATGCAGGAGGGTGAAAGGAGGGCAAGGAATAGAGTGAATTGGAGCGATGTGGTATACCGGGGTTGACGTGCTGCCGGTGGGTTGGATCGGGGCGTGTGAGGCGTCTGGGGTAAACCATGGAAAGCTGTGTAGGTATGTATATTTGCGTGTGTTGACGTATGTATATACATGTGTATGGGGGTGGTTTGGGCCATTCCTTTCGTCTGTTTCCTTGCACTACCTCGCAAACGCGGGAGACAGCGACAAAGCAAAAAAAAAAAAAAAAAATATATATATATATATATATATATATATATATATATATATATATATATATATATATATATATATATATATATATGTATAAATGGTCATCGAGTTTAGTTAACATATGAATGACAGCAAAGGTCCAACAGAGAACAACCCAGATATGTGCGCTCAATGTTACATGTTACTGTGACGTGGAATGTTTAATGAAAATTCTTTATGACTATTCAGCCTCAGATAATGGAAAATATTATGAAAACAACATTTTAGGAGTAGATTGACAACTGTTGAAACATACATGTGAAGTGATAGATTGTGAAGGAATTCTGTCGTGAACTTGTAAGACTGTCGTATAGCAGTGAAGAGGCGTAAAGAGAAACGTACTTAAGAATCAGTTATTTGAAGTAGAAAGAACAGTGAGTACATACATAGTGAGGTTAACTTTCTATTCGATTATATTGGTGGGTAAGAGGATGTGGGATAAGTGTTGGTGATGTCTGTGGCAGGTGAAGGCTTTGTGTGGGATGAGACATTGAACTACCAGGAAAGAAATATTCATAACAACTGAGTAACCTTGAAAAAGAAGAAAAAGAAATAGGTACATGAAAGAGAAAACGAAACCCTACCCATGGTTGATTCAGCATGTGGGAGGTAGTGAGATGATGAGGACACAACAGAGAACGAGGGAAGAAAGAGAGAGAGAGAAAAAAAAGAAGAAATATCCCTCGAACAGCGAAGGCCTGTGCTCTCAGTGAACACATACCTAACCGACCGAGGCTCCTACGGCTGTTCCTGTGAGCTGACACGCAGCGAACATCGGCCACTTAAGACAGGAGAAACCGCTGAATACACACTGCCTCAATACTGATATAAGGTTTAGTGACCAGAACATATCGGCACGCTGCAAGTGAGGAGCCAGGCCATTGTAAAGGGTTGCACGGACTGTGATCCTCGCTGTGGTTACAAGAATGTTCATCCGCCCACCAGTGATGCTACTACTTTTGTGAATCAAGAACCATTGCAATACAAACCTCGCCAGATGGTAGAGTTTCCCGCAGTGTATCGAGACAGAATTCCCCAGAACTTTTTAAAGGGGAAGTAAATGTTTATAGTTGTGTTACTGAAGTGATAGTTTTCATACATGGTGCTTTGACAAGAAAATAGTGAAATTGGAAAAATGTAGCTTAGACATTGAAGATTATTGATACAGTGGTTAAATTGATGAGAACTACTATTGACGTTTGTGTAAATAAATTATACATTTTCCCTTTCCCATAGCCAGAGGTTGAACCATTATGTGACATTCATTTTTTCATTTCATTTCAAGCTAGGTTTCATTTTCTAAATTATTTCTTACATTGTTCATATGTATATATATGTATATGTGTGTGTGTGTCTATATGTGCGTATGTATGTGTATGTATATATATATATATATATATATATATATATATATATATATATATATATATATATATATATATATATATATATATATATATATATATATATATATATATATATATATATATATATATATATACATATATATACATATATATATATATATATATATATATATATATATATATATATATATATATATATATATATATATATATATATATATATATATATATATATATATATACATATATATACATATATATATATATATATATATATATATATATATATATATATATATATATATATATATATATATATATATATATATATATATATATATATATATATATATATATATATATATATATATATATATATATATATATATATATATATATATATATATATATATATATATATATATATATATATATATATATATATATATATATATGTATATATTGGTTGCGAGGCGTGGGCTATGGATAGAGTTGTGCGCAGGAGGATGGATGTGCTGGAAATGAGATGTTTGAGGACAATGTGTGGTGTGAGGTGGTTTGATCGAGTAAGTAACGTAAGGGTAAGAGAGATGTGTGGAAATAAAAAGAGCGTGGTTGAGAGAGCAGAAGAGGGTGTTTTGAAATGGTTTGGGCACATGGAGAGAATGAGTGAGGAAAGATTGACCAAGAGGATATATGTGTCGGAGGTGGAGGGAACGAGGAGAAGAGGGAGACCAAATTGGAGGTGGAAAGATGGAGTGAAAAAGATTTTGTGTGATCGGGGCCTGAACATGCAGGAGGGTGAAAGGAGGGCAAGGAATAGAGTGAATTGGAGCGATGTGGTATACAGGGTTTGACGTGCTGTCAGTGGATTGAATCAAGGCATGTGAAGCGTCTGGGGTAAACCATGGAAAGCTGTGTAGGTATGTATATTTGCGTGTGTGGACGTGTGTATGTACATGTGTATGGGGGGGGGGGGGGGTTGGGCCATTTCTTTCGTCTGTTTCCTTGCGCTACCTCGCAAACGCGGGAGACAGCGACAAAAAAAAAAAAAAAAGAAAAAAAAAAAAAAAAAAATATATATATATATATATATATATATATATATATATATATATATATATATATATATATATATTTATATACATATATGTATGTATATATATATATATATATATATATATATATATATATATATATATATATATCATGTCGTAGAAGGCGACTAAAGGGGACGGGAGCGGGGGGCCAGAAACCCTCCCCTCCTTGTATTTTAACTTTATAAAAAGGGAAACAGAAGAAGGAGTCACGCGAGGAGTGCTCATCCTCCTCGAAGGCTCAGATTGGGGTGTCTAAATGTGTGTGGATGGAACCAAGAAGAGAAAAAAGGAGAGATAGGTAGTATGATTGAGGAAAGGAACCTGGATGTTTTGGCTCTGAGTGAAACGAAGCTCAAGGGTAAAGGGGAAGAGTGGTTTGGGAATGTCTTGGGAGTAAAGTCAGGGGTTAGTGAGAGGACAAGAGCAAGGAAAGGAGTAGCACTACTCCTGAATCAGGAGTTGTGGGAGTATGTGATAGAGTGTAAGAAAGTAAATTCTAGATTGATATGGGTAGAACTGAAAGTTGATGGAGAGAGATGGGTGATTATTGGTGCATATGCACCTGGGCATGAGAAAAAAGATCATGAGAGGCAAGTGTTTTGAGAGCAGCTGAATGAGTGTGTTAGTGGTTTTGATGCACGAAACCAGGTTACAGTGATGGGTGATTTGAATGCGAAGGTGAGTAATGTAGCAGTTGAGGGAATAATTGGTATACAGGGAGTGTGCAGTGTTGTAAATGGAAATGGTGAAGAGCTTGTAGATTTATGTACTGAAAAAGGACTGGTGATTGGGAATACCTGGTTTAAAAAGCGAGATATACATAAGTATACGTATGTAACTAGGAGAGATGGCCAGAGAGCGTTATTAGATCACGTGTTAATTGACAAACGCAAGACAGAGAGAATTTTGGATGTTAGTGTGCTCAGAGGTGCAACTGGAGGGATGTCTGATCATTGTCTTGTGGAGGCGAAGGTGAAGATTTGTGGGAGTTTTCAGAAAAGAAGAGAGAATGTTGGGGTGAAGAGAGTGGTAACAGTAAGTGAGCTTTGGAAGGAGACTTGTGTGAGAATGTACCAGGAGAGACTGAGTACAGAATGGAAAAAGGTGACAACGAAGGAGGTAAGGGGAGTGGGGAGGAATGGGATGTATTTAGGGAAGCAGTGATGGCTTGCGCAAAAGATGCTTTTGGCATGAGAAGCGTGGGAGGTGGGTTGATTAGAAAAGGTAGTGAGTGGTGGGATGAAGAAGTAAGATTATTAGTGAAAGAGAAGAGAGAGGCATTTGGACGATTTTTGCAGGGAAAGAATGCAAATGAGTGGGAGAGGTATAAAAGAAAGAGGCAGCAGGTCAAGAGAAAGGTGCAAGAGGTGAAAAAGAGGGCAAATAAGAGGGGGTGAGAGAGTATCATTAAATTTCAGGGAGAATAAAAAGATGTTTTGGAAGGAGGTAAATAAAGTGCGTAAGACAAGGGAGCAAATGGGAACTTCAGTGAAGGGGGCTAATGGGGAGGTGATAACAAGTAGTGGTGATGTGAGAAGGAGATGGGGTGAGTATTTTGAAGGTTTGTTGAATGTGTTTGATGATAGAGTGGCAGATATCGGGTGTTGGTCGAAGTGGTGTGCAAAGTGAGAGGGTTAGGGAAAATGATTTGGTAAACATAGAAGAGGAAGTAAAAGCTTTGCGGAAGATGAAAGCCGGCAAGGCAGCAAGTTAGGATGGTATTGCAGTGGAAATTTTTAAAGAAGGGGGTGACTATATTGTTGACTGGTTGGTAAGGTTATTTAATGTATGTATGAATCATGGTGAGGTGCCTAAGGATTGGCGGAATGCTTGCATAGTGCCATTGTACAAAGGCAAAGGGGATAAGAGTGAGTGCTCAAATTACAAAGGTATAATTTTGTTGAGTATTCCTGCGGAATTATATGGGAGGGTATTGCTTGAGAGGGTGAAGGCATGTACAGAGCATCAGATTGGGGAGAGCAGTGTGGATTCAGAAGTGGTAGAGGATGTGTGGATCAGGTGTTTGCTTTGAAGAATGTATGTGAGAAATACTTAGAAAAACAAATGGATTTGTATGTAGCATTTATGGATCTGGAGAAGGCATATGATAGAGTTGATAGAGATGCTCTGTGGAAGGTATTAAGAATATATGGTGTGGGAGGCAAGTTGTTAGAAGCAGTGAAAAGTTTTTATCGAGTATGTAAGGCATGTGTAAGTGTAGGAAGAGAGAAAAGTGATTGGCTCTCAGTGAATGTAGGTTTGCGGCAGGGGTGTACGATGTCTCCATGGTTGTTTAATTTGTTTATGGATGGGGTTGTTAGGGAGGTGAATGCAAGAGTTTTGGAAAGATGGGCAAGTATGAAGTCTGTTGTGGATGAGAGAGCTTGGGAAGTGAGTCATTTATTGTTCGCTGATGATACAGCGCTGGTGGCTGATTCATGTGGGAAACTTCAGAAGCTGGTGACTGAGTTTGGTAAACTGTGTGAAAGAAGAAAGTTAAGAGTAAATGTGAATAAGAGCAAGGTTATTAGGTACAGTAGGGTTGAGGGTCAAGTCAATTGGGAGGTAAGTTTGAATGGAGAAAAACTGGAGGAAGTAAAGTGTTTTAGATATCTGGGAGTGGATCTGGCAGCGGATGGAACCATGGAAGCGGAAGTGAATCATAGGGTGGGGGAGGGGGCGAAAATCCTGGAAGCCTTGAAGAATGTTTGGAAGTCGAGAACATTATCTCGAAAAGCAAAAATTGGTATGTTTGAAGGAATAGTGGTTGCAATAATGTTGTATGGTTGCGAGGCGTGGGCTATGGATAGAGTTGTGCGCCGGAGGGTTGATGTCCTGGAAATGAGATGTTTAAGGACAATGTGTGGTGTGAGGTGGTTTGATCGAGTAAGTAACGTAAGGGTAAGAGAGATGTGAGGAAATTAAAAGAGCGTGGTTGAGAGAGCAGAAGAGGGTGTTTTGGAAATGTTTTGGGCACATGTAGAGAATGAGTGAGGAAAGATTGACCAAGAGCATATATGAGTCGGAGGTGGAGGGAACGAGGAGAAGTGGGAGACCAAATTGGAGGTGGAAAGATGGATTGAAAAAGATATTGAGTGATCGGGGCCTGAACATGCAGGAGGGTGAAAGTCAGGCAAGGAATAGAGTGAATTGGATCGCTGTGGTATACCGGGTTGACGTGCTGTCAGTGGATTGAATCAGGGCATGTGAAGTGTCTGGGGTAAACAATGGAAAGTTGTGTGGGGCCTGTGAATTGTGTGTATGGATATATATATGTGTGTCTGTAAGGGTATATATATGTGTACATTGAGATGTATAGTTATGTATATTTGCGTGTGTGGACGTGTATGTATATACATGTGTATGTGGGTGGGTTGGGCCATTTCTTTCGTCTGTTTCCTTGCGCTACCTCGCAAACGCGGGAGACAGCGACAAAGCAAAATAAATAAAATAAATATATATATATATATATATATATATATATATATATATATATATATATATATATATTATCCCTGGCAATAGGGGATTAAGAATACTCCCCACGTATTCCCTGCGTGTCGTAGAAGGCGACTAAAAGGGGAGGGAGCGGGGGGCTGGAATTCCTCCCCTTTCGTTTTTTTTTTTTTTCTTTTCTTTTTTAATTTTCCAAAGGAAGGAACAGAGGGGGTCAGGTGAGGATATTCCAAAAAAGGCCCAGTCCTCTGTTCCTAACGCTACCTCGCTAACGCGGGAAATGGCGAACAGTTTAAAAGCAAAGAAAGATATATATATATATATATATATATATATATATATATATATATATATATATATATATATATATGGTAAAATTAGATATACCACAAAAACAACCTTTCGACATTGACTCGCAGTGAACTATACCCGAGCTGTTTCATTGTTTCAAAAGCATATCGCATGTCTCCTTACATTTACTGCATGGACACGAAATGGCGGTGTAAGATAACCTTTATGGACTGCCACGAACCCAGAAGTGCTATAAAATAATACAATATCAATAGTAAAACATATTCTTCCCAAATTACACCTATACAATATGAAGCTATTGTGTTTACCTGGCATCACATTGAGGTATGCTGCAGCTAACACATGCGGGGGTTGCCGCATATAGCTGTGTGTGTCTCACAGCTATATTGCACACACCAATTCAAAAGTAGGGGTTCGTACTGGCTTGTATGATGTAATTTTATTGTTGATTATATAATGCCGCTCTTGTGGCACGTAACTTAAATGGGTCTAGCATAGGACTCTGGAAACCTGTGGCTTCCAGGCACGTATACCAACCCTACCGGCATGGTAGAAGAGGTAGGTCAGTGATCATTACAGACGTCTTCAGACCCCCTCTGCGCGATAGTTTTTGGTTGTGTGTACGTGTATATATATATATATATAT
The DNA here is from genome assembly GCF_036320965.1 of Panulirus ornatus. Lineage (NCBI taxonomy): Eukaryota > Metazoa > Arthropoda > Malacostraca > Decapoda > Palinuridae > Panulirus > Panulirus ornatus. The sequence goes on from NC_092269.1 coordinate 16,409,961, forward strand.
ATATATATATATATATATATATATATATATATATATATATATATATATATATATATATATTATCCCTGGGGATAGGGGAGAAAGAATACTTCCCACGTATTCCCTGCGTGTCGTAGAAGGCGACTAAAAGGGAAGGGAGCGGGGGGCTGGAAATCCTCCCCTCTCGTTTTTTTTTAATTTTCCAAAAGAAGGAACAGAGAAGGGGCCAGGTGAGGATATTCCCTCAAAGGCCCAGTCCTCTGTTCTTAACGCTACCTCGCTATCGCGGGAAATGGCGAATAGTATGAAAAAAAAAAAAAAAAAAATATATATATATATATATATGTATATATATATATATATATATATATATATATATATATATATATATATATATATATATATATATATATATATACATATATATATATATATATATATATATATATATATATATATACATATATATATATATATATATATATATATATATATATATATATATATATATATATATATATATATATATATATATATATATATATATATATATATATATATATATATATGTATATATATATATATATATATATATATATACCTCTATATAGGTATATATATATATATATATATATATATATATATATATATATATATCTATATATATATATATATATATATATATATATATATATATATATATATATATATATATATATATATATATATATATATATATATATATATATATATATATATATATATATATAGGTACATTAGGGTTGAAGGTCAAGTAAACTGGGAGGTAAGTTTGATTGGATAAAAACTAGAGGAAGTAAAGTGTTTTAGATATCTGGGAGTGGATCTCTCAGCGAATGGAACCATGGAGGCGGAAGTGGATCATAGGGTGGGGGAGGGTGCGAAAATTCTGGGAGCCTTGAAGAATGTGTGGAAGTCGAGAACATTATATCGGAAAGCAAAAATGGGTATGTTTGAAGGAATAGTGGTTCCAACAATGTTGTATGGTTGCGAGTGGTGGGCTATGAATAGCGTTGTGAGCAGGAGGATGGATGTGCTGGAAATGATATGTTTGAGGACAATGTGTGGTGTGAGGTGGTTTGATCGAGAAAGTAACGTAAGGGTAAGATAGATGTGTGGAAATAAAAAGAGCGTGGTTGAGAGAGCAGAAGAGGGTGTTTTGAAATGGTTTGGACACATGGAGAGAATGAGTGAGGAAAGATTGACCAAGAGGATATATGTGTCGGAGGTGGAGGGAACGAGGAGAAGTGGGAGACCAAATTCGAGGTGGAAAGATGGTGTGAAAAAGATTTTGTGTGATCGGGGCCTGAACATGCAGGAGGGTGAAAGGAGGGCAAGAATAGAGTGAATTGGATCGATGTTGTATTCCGGGGTTGACGTGCTGTCAGTGGATTGAATCAGGGCATGTGAAGCGTCTGGGGTAAACCATGGAAAGCTGTGTAGGTATGTATATTTGCGTGTGTGGACGTATGTATATACAAGTGTATGGGGGTGGGTTGGGCCATTTCTTTCGTCTGTTTCCTTGCGCTACCTCCCAAACGCGGGAGACAGCGACAAAGCAAAAAGAAAAAAAAGATATATATATATATATATATATATATACATATATATATATATATATATATATATATATATATATATATATATATATATATATATATATATATATATATATATATACATATATATATATATATATTTTGCTTTGTCGCTGTCTCCCGAGTTTGCGAGTTAGCGGAAGGAAACAGACGAAAGAAATGGCCCAACACATCCCCATACACATGTATATACATACACGTCCACACACGCAAATATATATACCTATACATCTCAATGTACACACATATATACACACACAGACACATACATACATACCCATGCACAATTCACATTGTCTGCTTTTATTCATTCCCATCGCAACCTCGCCACACATGCAATACCTTCCCCCTCCCCCCTCATGTGTGCGAGGTAGCGCTTGGAAAAGACAACAAAGGCCTCATTCGTTCACACTCAGTCTCTAGCTGTCATGCCATAATCCCCGAAACCACAGCTCCTTTTCCACATCCAGGCACCACACAACTTTCAATGGTTTACCCCAGACGCTTCACATGCCCTGATTCAATCCACTGACAGCACGTCAACCCCGGTATACCACATCAATCCAATTCACTCTATTCCTTCCCCGCCTCTCACCCTACTGCATGTTCAGGCCACGATCACTCAAAATCTTTTTCACTCCATCTTTCCAACTCCAATTTGGTCTCCCACTTCTCCTCGTTCCCTCCACCTCCGACACATATATCCTCTTGGTCAATCTTTCCTCACTCATTCTCTACATGTGACCAAACCATTTCAAAACACCCTCTTCTTCTTTCTCAATCGCACTCTTTTTATTTCCACACATTTCTCTTACCCTTACATTACTTACTCGATCAAACCACCTCACACAATATATTGTCCTCAAACATCTCATTTCCAGCACATCCACCCTCCTGCGCACAACTCTATCCATAGCCCATGCCTCGCAACCATACAACATTGTTGGAACCACTATTCCTTCAAACATACCCATTTTTGCTTTCCGAGATAATGTTCTCGACTTCCAAACATTCTTCAAGGCTCCCAGAAATTTTGCCCCCTCCCCCACCCAATGATTCACTTCCGCTTCCATGGTTCCATCCGTTGCCAGATCCACTCCAAGATATCTAAAACACTTCACTTCCTCCAGTTCATCTCCATTCAAACTTACCTCCCAATTGACTTAACCCTCAACCCTACTGTACCAAATAACCTTGCTCTTATTCATATTTACTCTTAACTTTCTTCTTTCACACACTTTACCAAACTCAGTCACCACCTTCTGCAGTTTTTTCACATGAATCAGCCACCAGCGCTATATAATCAGCGGACAACAGTTGACTCACTTCCCAAGCTCTCTCATCCACAACAGACTTCATACTTGCCCCGCTTTACAAAACTCTTGCATTCAACTCCCTAACAACCCCATCCATAAACAAATTAAACAACCATGGAGACATCACACACCCCTGCCGTAAACCTATATTCACTGAGAACCAATCACTTTCCTCTCTTCCTACACGTACACATGCCTTACATCCTCGGTAAAAACTTTTCACTGCTTCTAACAACTTGCCTCCCACACTATGTATTCTTAATAACTTCCACAGAGCATCTCTATCAACTCTATCATATGTCTTCTCCAGATCCATAAATGCTACATACAAATCCATTTGCTTTTCCAAGTATTTCTCACATACATTCTTCAAAGCAAACACCTGATCCACACATCCTCTACCACTTCTGAAACCACACTGCTCTTCCTCAATCTGATGCTCTGTACATGTCTTCACCCTCTCAATCAATACTCTCCCATATAATTTACCAGGAATACTCAACAATCTTATACCTCTGTAATTTGAGCACTCACTCTTATCCCCTTAGCCTTTGTACAATGGCACTATGCACGCATTCCGCCAATCCTCAGGCACCTCACCATGAGTCATACATACATTAAATAACCTTACCAACCAGTCAACGATACAGTCACCCCCGTTTTTAATAGATTCCACTGCAATACCAACCAAACCTGCTGCCTTGCCGGCTTTCATCTTCCGCAAAGCTTTTACTACCTCTTCTCTGTTAACCAAATCATTTTCCCTAACCCTCTCACTTTGCACACCACCTCGACCAAAACACCCTATATTTGCCACTCTATCATTAAACACATTCAACAAACCTTCAAAATACTCACTGCATATCCTTCTCACATCACCACTACTTGTTATCACCTCCCCATTTGCGCCCTTCACTGAAGTTCCCATTTGCTCCCTTGTCTTACGCACTTTCTTTACCTCCTTCCACGTAATCCAATAACGCTCTCAGGCCATCTCTCCTACTTACATATGTATACTTATGTATATCTCGCTTTTTAAACCAGGTATTCCCAATCACTAGTCCTTTTTCAGCACATAAATCTACAAATTCTTCACCATTTCCATTGACAACACTGAACACCCCATGTATTCCAGTTATTCCCTGAACTGCCACATTACTCACCTTTGCAATCAAATCACCCATCACTATAACCCAGTCTTGTGCATCAAAACCACTAACACACTCATTCAGCTGCTATCAAAACACTTGCCTCTCATTATCTTTCTTCTCATGCCCACGTGCATATGCACCAATAATCACCCATCTCTCTCCATCAACTTTCAGTTTTACCTATATTAAAAGAGAATATACTTTCTTACATTCTATCACATACTCCCAAAACTCCTGTTTCAGGAGTACTGCTACTCCTTCCCTTGCTCTTGTCCTCTCACTAACCCCTGACTTTACTCCCAAGACATTCCCAAACCACTCTTCCCCTTTACCCTTGAGCTTCGTTTCACTCAGAGCCAAGACATCCAGGTTCCTTTCCTCAAATATATATATATATATATATATATATATATATATATATATATATATATATATATATATATATATATATATATATATATATATATATATATATATATATATATATATATATTTATATATATATATATATATATTGGTTCTCAGTGAATGTAGGTTTGCGGCAGGGGTGTGTGATGTCTCCATGGTTGTTTAATTTGTTTATGGATGGGGTTGTTAGGGAGGTAAATGCAAGAGTTTTGGAAAGAGGGGCAAGTATGAAGTCTGTTGGGGATGAGAGAGCTTGGGAAGTGAGTCAGTTGTTGTTCGCTGATGATACAGCGCTGGTGGCTGATTCATGTCAGAAACTGCAGAAGCTGGTGACTGAGTTTGGTAAAGTGTGTGGAAGAAGAAAGTTAAGAGTAAATGTGAATAAGAGCAAGGTTATTAGGTACAGTAGGGTTGAGGGTCAAGTCAATTGGGAGGTGAGTTTGAATGGAGAAAAACTGGAGGAAGTGAAGTGTTTTAGATATCTGGGAGTGGATCTGGCAGCGGATGGAACCATGGAAGCGGAAGTGGATCATAGGGTGGGGGAGGGGGCGAAAATTCTGGGGGCCCTGAAGAATGTGTGGAAGTCGAGAACATTATCTCGGAAAGCAAAAATGGGTATGTTTGAAGGAATAGTGGTTCCAACAATGTTGTATGGTTGCGAGGCGTGGGCTATGAATAGAGTTGTGCGCAGGAGGATGGATGTGCTGGAAATGAGATGTTTGAGGACAATGTGTGGTGTGAGGTGGTTTGATCGAGTGAGCAACGTAAGGGTAAGAGAGATGTGTGGAAATAAAAAGAGCGTGGTTGAGAGAGCAGAAGAGGGTGTTTTGAAGTGGTTTGGGCACATGGAGAGAATGAGTGAGGAAAGATTGACCAAGAGGATATATGTGTCGGAGGTGGAGGGAACGAGGAGAAGAGGGAGACCAAATTGGAGGTGGAAAGATGGAGTGAAAAAGATTTTGTGTGATCAGGGCCTGAACATGCAGGAGGGTGAAAGGAGGGCAAGGAATAGAGTGAATTGGAGCGATGTGGTATACCGGGGTTGATGTGCTGTCAGTGGATTGAATCAAGGCATGTGAAGCGTCTGGGGTAAACCATGGAAAGCTGTGTAGGTATGTATATTTGCGTGTGTGGACGTATGTATATACATGTGTATGGGGGGGGGGGCCATTTCTTTCGTCTGTTTCCTTGCGCTACCTCGCAAACGCGGGAGACAGCGACAAAGTATAAAAAAAAAAAAAAAAAATATATATATACATACACATGTATATATATACGTCCACACACGCAAATATACATACCTACATATCTTTCCATGGTTTACCCAAGACGCTTCACATACCTTGATTCAATCCACTGACAGCACGTCAACCCCGGTATACCACATCGCTCCAATTCACTCTATTCTTTGCCTTCCTTTCACCCTCCTGCATGTTCAGGCACCGATCACACAAAATCTTTTTCACTCCATCTTTCCACCTCCAATTTGGTCTCCCTATTCTCCTCGTTCCCTCCACCTCTGACACATATATCCCCTTGGTCAATCTTTCCTCACTCATTCTCTCCATGTGCCCAAACCATTTCAAAACACCCTCTTCTGCTCTCTCAACCACGCTATTTTTATTTCCACACATCTCTCATACCCTTACGTTACTTACTCGATCAAACCACCTCACACCACACATTGTCCTCAAACATCTCATTTCCAGCACATCCATCATCCTGCGCTCAACTCTATCCATAGCCCACGCCTCGCAACCATACAACATTGTTGGAACCACTATTCCTTCAAACATACCCATTTTTGCTTTCCGAGATAATGTTCTCGACTTCCACACATTCTTCAAGGCTCCCAGAATTTTCGCCCCCTCCCCCACCCTATGATCCACTTCCGCTTCCATGGTTCCATCCGCTGCCAGATCCACTCCCAGATATCTAAAACACTTCACTTCCTCCAGTTTTTCTCCATTCAAACTCACCTCCCAATTGACTTGACCCTCAACCCTACTGTACCTAATAACCTTGCTCTTACTCACATTTACTCTTAACTTTCTTCTTTCACACACTTTACCAAACTCAGTCAACAGCTTCTGCAGTTTCTCACATGAATCAGCCACCAGCGCTGTATCATCAGCGAACAGCAACTGACTCACTTTCCAAGCTCTCTCATCCCCAACAGACTTCATACTTGCCCCACTTTCCAAAACTCTTGCATTCACCTCCCTAACAACCCCATCCATAAACAAATTAAACAACCATGGAGACATCACACACCCCTGCCGCAAACCTACATTCACTGAGAACCAATCACTTTCCTCTCTTCCTACACGTACACATGCCTTACATCCTCGATAAAAACTTTTCACTAATTCTAACAACTTGCCTCCGACACCATATATTCTTAATACCTTCCACAGAGCATCTCTATCAACTCTATCATATGCCTTCTCCAGTTCCATAAATGCTACATACATGTGAGTGTTCAAATTACAGAGGTATAAGTTTGTTGAGTATTCCTGGGAATTTGTATGGGAGGGTATTGATTGAGCGGGTGATGGCATGTACAGAGCATTAGATTGGAGAAGAGTAGTGTGGTTTATGAAGTGGTAGAGGATGTGTGGATCAGGTGTTTGTTGTGCAGGATGTTTGTAAGAAATACTTTGAAAAACAGATGGATTTGTATGTAGTATTTATGGATCTGGAGAAAGCATATGATAAGGTGGACAGAAAAGCATTTTGGAAGGTTTTAAGAGTATTTGGTGTCGGAGGTAAGTTGCTAGAATCAGTGAAACGTTTTTACCAAAGATATAAGGCATGTGTATGAGTAGGAAAAGGGGAAAGTGATTGGTTCCTAGTGAATGTCGGTTTGCGGCAGGAGTGCTTGATGTCTCCATGGTTGTTTGATTTGTTTATGGATGAGGTTGTTAGGGAGGTGAATGCAAGAGTTTTGGAGAGAGGTGCAAGTATGCAGTTTGTTGTGGATGAGAGGGCTTGGTAAGTGAGTCAGTAGTTGTTTACAGATGATACAGTGCTGGTGGCTGATTCGGGTGAGAAACTGCAGAAGTTGGTGACTGAGATTGGTAAATGTGTGAAAGAAGAAAGTTGAGAGTAAATGTGAATAAGAGTAAGGTTACTAGGTTCACTAGGGTTTAGGGACAAGTTAATTGGGAGGTAACTTTGAATGGAGAGAAACTGGAGGAAGTGAAGGGGTTTAGGTATCTGGGAGTGGACTTAGCAGTGGATGAAACCATGGAAGCAGAAGTGAGTCTCAGGGTGGGGAGGGAGTGAAGGTTCTGGGAGCGTTTAAGAATGTGTGGAAGGCGAGGACGTTATCTCGCAGACCAAAATTGGGTATATTTGAAGGAACAGTGGTTCCATCAATGTTATATGGTTGTGAATAGGCTATAGACAAGGTTGTGTGGAGGAGGGTGGGTGTGTTGGCAATGAAATATTTGATGTCAATATGTGGTGGGAGGTGGTTTGATCAAGTAAGCAATGAAAGGGTAAAGGAGATGTCTGGTAATAAAGAGAGTGTGGTTGAGAGATCGAAGAGGGTGTGTTGAAATGGCTCGGACATATGGAGAGAATAAGTGAGGAAAGATTGACAAAGAGGATATATGTGTCAGAGGTGGAAGGAAGGAGAAGTGGGAGACCAAATTGGAGGTGGAAGGATGGAGTGAAAAAGATTTTGAGCAATCGGGGCCTGAACATGCAGGAGGGTGAAAGGAGTGCAAGTAATACAGTGAATTGGAACGACATGGTATACCGGGTCGATATGCTGTCAATGGATTGAACCAGGGCATCTGAAGCGTCTGGGGTAAACCATGGAAAGTTTTGTGGGGCATGGATGTAGAAAGGAAGCTGTGCTTTCGGTACATTATACATGACAGCTAGAGACTGAGTGTGAACGAATGTGGCCTTTGTTGTCTTTTCCTAGCGTCACCTCATGCGTGTGTGGGTGCATGGGGTTGTCATTTCATGTGCTGCGGGGTGGTGACAGGAATGAATAAAGGCAGCAAGTATGAATTATGTAAATGTGTATATATGTATATGTCTATGTATGTATACATATGTACATGTTGAAATGTATAGGTCTGTATATGTGCAGATTGAGGCGTTTATGCAAATGCATGTGTATTTGGGTAGGTTGGGCCATACCTTGTCTGTTTCCTTGCGCTACCTCACTAACGTGGGAGACAGCAGTTAAGTATGATTATAATAACAAAATATAAATATATATATATATATATGTATATATATATATATATATATATATATATATATATATATATATATATATATATATATATATATATATATATGTTTTTTTTTTTTTTTTGCTTTGTCGCTGTCTCCCGCGTTTGCGAGGTAGCGCAAGGAAACAGACGAAAGAAATGGCCCAACCCACCCCCATACACATGTATATACATACGTCCACACACGCAAATATACATACCTACACAGCTTTCCATGGTTTACCCCAGACGCTTCACATGCTTGATTCAATCCACTGACAGCAGGTCAACCCCGGTATACCACATCGATCCAATTCACTCTATTCCTTGCCCTCCTTTCACCCTCCTGCATGTTCAGGCCCCGATCACACAAAATCTTTTTCACTCCATCTTTCCACCTCCAATTTGGTCTCCCACTTCTACTCGTTCCCTCCACCTCCGACACATGTATCCTCTTGGTCAATCTTTCCTCACTCATTCTCTCCATGTGCCCAAACCATTTCAAAACACCCTCTTCTGCTCTCTCAACCACGCTCTTTTCACTTACACACATCTTTCTTACCCTTGCGTTACTTACTCGATCAAACCACCTCACACCACACATTGTCTTCAAACATCTCATCTCCAGCACAACCATCCTCTTGCGCACAACTCTATCCATAGCCCACGCCTCGCAACCATACAACATCGTTGGAACCACTATTACTTCAAACATACCCATTTTTCTTTCCAAAATAATGTTCTCGACTTCCACGCATTCTTCAAGGTTCCCAGGATTTTCGCCCCCTCCCCCACCCTATGATCCACTTCTGCTTCCATGGTTCCATCCGCTGCCAGATCCACTCCCAGATATCTAAAACACTTTACTTCCTCCAGTTTTTCTCCATTCAAACTTACCTCCCAATTGACTAGACCCTCAACCCTACTGTACCTAATAACCTTGCTCTTATTCACATTTACTCTTAACTTTCTTCTTTCACACACTTTACCAAACTCAGTCACCAGCCTCTACAGTTTCTCATATTAATCAGCCACCAGCGCTGTATCATCAGCGAACAACAACTGACTCACTTCCCAAGCTCTCTCATCCCCAACAGATTTCATACTTGCCCCTCTTTCCAAAACTCTTGCATTCACCTCCCTAACAACCCCATCCATGAACAAATCAAACAACCATGGAGACATCACACACCCCTGCCGCAAACCTACATTCATTGAGAACCAATCACTTTCCTCTCTTCCTACTCGTACACATGCCTTACATCCTCGATAAAAACTTTTCACTGCTTCTAACAACTTGCCTCCCACACCATATATTCTTAATACCTTCCACAGAGCATCTCTATCAACTCTATCATATGCCTTCTCCAGATCCATAAATGCTACATACAAATCCATTTGCTTTTCTAAGTATTTCTCACATACATTCTTCAAAGCAAACTCCTGATCCACACATCCTCTACCACTTCTGAAACCACACTGCTCTTCCCCAATCTGATGCTCTGTACATGCCCTCACCCTCTCAATCAATACCCTCCCATATAATTTACCAGGAATACTCAACAAACTTATACCTCTGTAATTTGAGCACTCACTCTCATCCCCTTTGCCTTTGTACAATGCCACTATGCACGCATTCCGCCAATCCTCAGGCACCTCACCATGAGTCATACATACATTAAATAACCTTACCAACCAGTCAATAATACAGTCACCCCCTTTTTTAATAAATTCCACTGCAATACCATCCAAACCTACTGCCTTGCCGGCTTTCATCTTCCGCAAAGCTTTTACTACCTCTTCTCTGTTTACCAAATCATTTTCCCTAACCCTCTCACTTTGCACACCACCTCGACCAAAACACCCTATATCTGCCACTCTATCATCAAACACATTCAACAAACCTTCAAAATACTCACTCCATCTCCTTCTCACATCACCACTACTTTCAGAGGGGAGGTGATATATATATATATATATATATATATATATATATATATATATATATATATATATATATATATATATATATATATATATATATATATATATATATATATATATATATATATATATATATATATATGTATATATATATATATATATATATATATATATATATATATATATATATATATATATATATATATATATATATATATATATATATATATATATATTTATATATATATATATATATATATATATATATATATATATATATATATATATATATATATATATATATATATATATATATATATGTATATATCCCTGGGGACAGGGGAGAAAGAATACTTCCCATGCATTCCTCACGTGTCGTAGAAGGCGACTAAAGGGGACGGGAGCGGGGGCCAGAAACCCTCCCCTCATTATATCTTAACTTTCTAAAGGGGAAAACAGGAGTCACGTGAGGAGTGCTCATCCTCCTCGAAGGCTCAGAATGGGGTGTCTAAATGTCTGTGGATGTAACCAAGATGAGAAAAAAGGAGAGATAGGTAGTATGTTTGAGGAAAGGAACCCGGATGTTTTGGGTCTGAGTGAAACGAAGCTCATGGGTAAAGGGGAAGAGTGGTTTGGGAATGTCTTGGGAGTAAAGTCAGGGGTTAGTGAGAGGACAAGAGCAAGGGAAGGAGTAGCACTACTCCTGAATCAGGAGTTGTGGGAGTATGTGATAGAGTGTAAGAAAGTAGATTCTAGATTGATATGGGTAAAACTGAAAGTTGATGGAGAGAGATGGGTGATTATTGGTGCATATGCACCTGGGCATGAGAAGAAAGATCATGAGAGGCAAGTGTTTTGGGAACAGCTGAATGAGTGTGTTAGTGGTTTTGATGCACGAGGCCGGGTTATAGTGATGGGTTATTTGAATGCAAAGGTGAGTTATGTGGCAGTTGAGGGAATAAATGGTATACATGGAGTGTTAAGTGTTGTAAATGGAAATTGTGAAGAGCTTGTAGATTTATGTGCTGAAAAAGGACTGGTGACTGGGAATACCTGGTTTAAAAAGCGAGATATACATAAGTATACGTATGTAAGTAGGAGAGATGGCCAGAGAGCGTTATTGGATTACGTGTTAATTGATAGACGCACGAAAGAGAGACTTTTGGATGTTAATGTGCTGAGAGGTGCAACTGGAGGGATGTCTGATCAATATCTTTTGGAGGCAAAGGTGAAGTATTGTGGGAGTTTTCAGAAAAGAAGAGAGAATGTTGGGGTGAAGAGAGTGTTGAGAGTGAGTGAGCTTGGGAAGGAGACTTGTGTGAGGAAGTACCAGGAGAGACTGAGTACAGAATGGAAAAAGGTGAGAACAAAGGAGGTAAGGGGAGTGGGGGAGGAATGGGATGTATTTAGGGAAGCAGTGATGGCTTGCGCAAAAGATGCTTGTGGCATGAGAAGCGTGGGAGGTGGGTTGATTAGAAAAGGTAGTGAGTGGTGGGATGAAGAAGTAAGATTTTTAGTGAAAGAAAAGAGAGAGGCATTTGAACGATTTTGGCAGGGACAAAATGCAAATGAGTGGGAGATGTATAAAAGAAAGAGGCAGCAGGTCAAGAGAAAGGTGCAGGAGGTGAAAAAGAGGGCAAATGAGAGTTGGGGTGAGAGAGTATCATTAAATTTCAGGGAGAATAAAAAGATGTTTTGGAAGGAGGTAAATAAAGTGCATAAGACAAGGGAGTAAATGGGAACGTCAGTGAAGGGGGCTAATGCGGAGGTGATAACAAGTAGTGGTGAGGTGAGGAGATGGAGTGAGTATTTTGAAGGCTTGTTGAATGAGTTTGATGATAGAGTGGCAGATATAGGGTGTTTTGGTCGAGGTGGTGTGCAAGGTGAGAGGGTTAGGGAAAATCATTTGGTAAATAGAGAAGAGGTAGTAAAAGCTTTGGGGAAGATGAAAGCCGGCAAGGCAGCAGGTCTGGATGGTATAGCCGTGGAATTTATCAAAAAAGGGGGTGACTGTATTGTTGACCGGTTGGTAAGGTTATTTAATGTATGTATGATTCATGGTGAGGTGACTGAGGATTGGCGGAATGCTTGCATAGTGCCATTGTACAAAGGCAAAGGGGATAAGAGTGAGTGCTCAAATTACGAAGGTGTAAGTTTGTTGAGTATTCCTGGTAAATTATATGGGAGGGTATTGATTGAGAGGGTGAAGGCATGTACAGAGCATCAGATTGGGGAAGAGCAGTGTGGTTTCAGAAGTGGTAGAGGATGTGTGGATCAGGTGTTTGCTTTGAAGAATGTATGTGAGAAATACTTAGAAAAACAAATGGATTTGTATGTAGCATTTATGGATCTGGAGAAGGCATATGATAGAGTTGATAGAGATGCTCTGTGGAAGGTTTTAAGAATATATGGTGTGGGAGGCAAGTTGTTATAAGCAGTGAAGTTTTTATCGATGATGTAAGGCATGTGTACGTGTAGGAAGAGAGGAAAGTGATATGTTCTCAGTGAATGTAGGTTTGCAGCAGGGGTGTGTGATGTCTCCATGGTTGTTTAATTTGTTTATGGATGGGGTTGTTAGGGAGGTGAATGCAAGAGCTTTGGAAAGAGGGGCAAGTATGAAGTCTGTTGTGGATGAGAGAGCTTGGGAAGTGAGTCAGCTGTTGTCGCTGATTATACAGCGGTGGTGGCTGATTCATGTAAGAAACTGCAGAAGCTGATAACGGAGTTTGGTAAAGTGTGTGAAAGAAGAAAGTTAAGAGTAAATGTGAATAAGAGCAAGGTTATTAGGTACAGTAGGGTTGAGGGTCAAGTCAATTGGGAGGTAAGTTTGAATGGAGAAAAGCTGGAGGAATCAAAGTGTTTTAGATATCTGGGAGTGGATCTGGCAGCGGATGGAACCATGGAAGCGGAAGTGAATCATAGGGTGGGGGAGGGGGCAAAATTTTTGGGAGCCTTGATGAATGTTTGCAAGTCGAGAACATTATCTCGGAAAGCAAAAATGGGTATGTATGAAGGAATAGTGGTTCCAACAATGTTGTATGGTTGCGAGGCGTGGGCTATGGATAGAGTTGTGCGCAGGAGGTGGATGTGCTGGAAATGAGATGTTTGAGGACAATATGTTGTGTGAGGTGGTTTGATCGAAGAAGTAATGTAAGGGTAAGAGAGATGTGTGGAAATAAAAAGAGTGCGGTTGAGATAGCTGAAGAGGGTGTTTTGAAATGGTTTGGTCACATGGAGAGAATGAGTGAGGAAAGATTGACCAAGAGGATATTTTTGTCAGAGGTGGAGGGAACGAGGAGAAGTGGGAGACCAAATTGGAGGTGGAAAGATGGAGTGAAAAAGATTTTGTGTGATCGGGGCCTGAACATGCAGGAGGGTGAAAGGCGTGCAAGGAATAGAGTGAATTGGAACGATGTGGTATACCGGGGTCGATGTCCTGTCAATGGATTGAACCAGGGCATGTTAAGCGTCTGGGGTAAACCATGGAAGGCTGTGTAGGTATGTATATTTGCGTGTGTGGACGTATGTACATGTGTATGGGGGGGGGTGGTTGGGCCATTTCTTTCGTCTGTTTCCTTGCGCTACCTCGCAAACGCGGGAGACAGCGACAAAGTATGAAAAAAAAAAAAAAAAAAAAAAAAAAAAATATATATATATATATATATATATATATATATATATATATATATATATATATATATATATATATATATATATATATATATACATATATATATATATATATATATATATATATATATATATATATATATATATATACACATATAATGTTGCGGAGGCGAAGGTTAAAGTTAGTAGAGGTTTTCAGAAAAGAAGAGAGAATGGTGTGTGGAAGAATGTAGTGAGAGCAAGTGAGCTCGTGAAGGAGACTTTTGTGAGGAAGTACCAGGAGAGACTGAGTGCAGAATGGAAAAAGTTTAGGTCAAATGACGTGAGGGGAGTGGGGGAGGAATCGGATGTATTTTGGAAAGAAGTGATGGCTTGCGCAGAAGATGGCCGTGGTATGAGAAAGGTGTGAGGTGGATAGATTAGAAAGGGTAGTGAGTGGTGGGATGTATAAGTAAGATTGTTAATGAAAGAGAAGAGAGAAGTGTTTACACGATTTTTGCACAACTGACTTACTTTCCAAGCTCTTTCATTCGCAACAAACTGCATACCTGCCCCTCTCTCTAAAACTTTTCATTCACCTCCCAAACTACACAATCCATAAACAAATTAAACAACTATGGAGACTTCACGCACCCCTACCGCAAACCAACATTCATCTCTTCCTATTTGTACACTGCTTGACATTCTTGAAGAAAATGTCTACTGGTTCTATCAACTTACCTCTCCCAGCATATACTCATAAATCCTTCCACAAAGCATCTCTATCAACTCTATCATATGCCTTCTCCAGATCCATAAATGCTGCATACAAATCCATTTACTTTTCTAAGTTTTCCTGACATACATTCTCTAAAGCAAACACCTGTTCTTCTACCACTTCTGAAACCACACCTCTCTTCCCCAATATGATGCTCTGTACATGCCGTCACCCTCTCATTCAATACCTTCTCATATGATATCCTAGGAATACGCAACAAACATATGCCTCTGTAATTTGAACACTCTTCTTTATCCCCTTTACCTTTTTACAGTGGCACTAAGCATGCATTCCGCCAATCCTCAGGCACTTCACCATGATCCATACATACATTGAATATCCTTATCAACCAATCAACAACACAGTCACCCCTTTTTTAATTAGTTCCACTGCAAAATCCCCCAAACTCACGCCTTGCCGCCTTCATCTTTCGCAAAGCTTTCACTTCCTCTTCTCTGTTTACCAAACCATTCTCCCTGACCCTATCACTTCGCACGTCACCCCGCTCAAAACACTATATATCTGCCACTCTATCGTTAAACACATTCAATAAACCTTTAAAATATTCACTCCATCTTCTCACTTCGTCACTACTTGCTATTACCTCCCCATTTGCCACCCTCACCGATGTTTCCATTTGTTTTATTGTCTTACGCACTTTGTTTACCTCCTTCTAAAACATCTTTTTATTTTCCCAAAAGATCACTGATACTCTCGCACCCTAGCTTTCATTAGCCCTGTTTTTCTTCTTGCACCTTTCTCTTGACCTCCTACAGCTTTCTTTTATACATCTCCCAGTCATTTGAACTACATATCTGAAAAAATCGTCCAAACATCTCCCTCTTCTCTTTCGCTAACAATCTTATTTCTTCATCTCACCATTCAATACCCTTTTCAATCGCCCCACCTCCCACCTTCCTCATGCTACATGCATCTTTTGCGCAAGCCATCACTGCTTCCCTAAATACATCCCATTCCTCACCCACTCCCCTACGTTATTTGTTTTCATCTCTTGCCATTCTGCACTCAATCTTTCCTGGTACTTCCTTACAAAAGTTTCCTTTCCAAGCTCACTTACTCTCACCACTCTCTTCCCCCCTACATTCTCTCTTCTTTTGTTAACACTTCTACAAATCTTCACCTTTGCCTCCACACGATCGTGATCATACATCCCTCCAGCTGCCCTTCTCAGCACATTAACATCCAAAAAGTCTTTTTTTTGTATGCCTATCAATTAACACACAATCCAATAACGCCCTCTGGCCATCTCTCCTACTCACATACGTATTCTTATGCATATCTCTCTTTTTAAACCAAGTATTCCTATTCACCATTCATTTTCCAGCACACAGATCTACAAGATCGTCACCGTTTCCATTTATAACAATGACCACCCGGTGTACACCAGTTATACTCTCAACTGCCACATTACTCATCTTTGCATTCAAATCACCCATCACTATAACTGGGTCTCGTGTAGGAGAGCTGCTAACACATTCACTTAGCTCCTCCCGAAGCACTTGCTTCTCATGATCTTTCTTCTTATGACCAGGTGCGAAAGCACAAATAATCACCCATCTCTCTCCATCTACTTTCGGTGTTACCCATATCAATCTAGAGTTGACTTTCTTATAATCTAATACATAATCCCAGAACTGCTTGAGGAGGAGTGCTACTCTTTCCTTCGCTCTTATTCTCTCACCAACCTCTGACTTTACTCCAAAGACTTTCCCAAACCAATCTTCCCCTTTACCCTTGAGCTTCGTTTCAGTTAGAGCCAAACCATCCAGTTTCCTTTCCTCAAACATACTACCTATCCGTTTTTCTTCTCTCGTTACATCCACGCACATTTATACACCCAAATCTGAGCCTTCTAGGAGGATGAGCACTTCCCCATGACTCCTGTTTCCTATTTTAGAAATTTGAATGGAAATACATCCAAACAAGCATTACCACCACCATATAGTTCTTTCATGGCCGCCAATCGGAGTAGGTCTAATGTCGTTTTAGGATAGATGGGACATGTCACTTACCCGGCTGATACTAGCTAGTCCGCCATTTCTGGATAGGAGGAACGCGTCACTGACCAACCAGACCCTGGGCTATATTGGATGGAGAGAATCAGAGGAGCCTAGCTTGCCTCAAATCCTCTTGAGAACAATAACGGTCTCTTTTCGCCCAGTTCATTGTATTAAGTGATGGACCTTCTATATTCTTACCTCGGTTTTGATATTGTTCTTTTTTGTTTCCTCAACTGAAAATTTTTCTATATTTCTGTTTCCATATTTTGTATTTAGATTATAACCTATACTATCCTTCATGATAATGAAAATTTTTATCCCATTTAATGCTTTCCATAACTTTTATGTGCAATGAATTTTTTTTTCAAGTATGTTTCTTTTAAGTATTCTTTTCATTTGCGTTTTATAAATCATATACAAATTTTGTGACCCATCTTTTTTTCTCTTTTTCTTAGATTCTTGATGGATAGCCTCTACGAAGGAGACAGCTTGATTAAGATAGAATAGAGTATTTTGGACAACTAATTTTTGAGCACCCACTACTGCAGCCCACCACTGCACTACATCCAGTGGCAGGGAAATCTAAGCTCATCTGGAATGAGAAGTTCTTCCACGAAACCGCACTCCTAATGGCTCAGCCACCGCTAATGAGATATCACGTTTGATGAAGTTGTATCACTGGTAGAACAGTCTCGTCATAGAACTTCTCTCTTCAAGAGTGTCTACATCTTCCTGCTGATGGATGTCGTGCAGCCATTGGCTGCAGAAGAGCTTAGAAAGGTCTTGGGTACCAACCATGTTGCTGACACAACTGATGCTTTAGCTATAATTCTTTGTTTCAGCAAGTAAGTCATCTACGTTCCCCCTGGGGTGTGGCTGTGTTCAAGGTGGCAGCTGATGGCCATAACCCTGACAGGATGCAGGAGCAGCTCTTCCAGGTGATCAGCGATGCTCGGAGGGTAGGTCCACCACACGTCACTGTTGGTGTGCTTGCGTGTCACTGTCACAATGGATCAGATAGCTCTCATGTTACTACTAAGGTGGGTTGATCATTCTCCCATTCCTGCTGAGGCGAATATATTACTCACGTCGTACTGAGGAGGGTAGGTTATATATTGATTACTGCTGAGGTTAGAAGATCACATTCATATCATTGCTGAAGTGAAAGAGTCAATCACACTCCTGCTGAGGTAAGAAGGTCACCCCTGATTGGTGGTCTGCTGCTGTGTGCATTCCCTTGCATCTAGAGACGTACGGAAACCCTTCCTACGACAGTAGCTCACTTATTACTTCGGCTCCTTTAACGAGGTGCCTTCAACAGCTGCGGCTTTTATCGTGGTGCGCGACCTTGGTGGTGGCGAGCGACGACCCAGCCTTCCTCGCCGCCTTCGCCCACTGGTCCCTCAAGGGCCGCCTTCTGGTGTGGTCCACCAGGCTCCTCGTCCTCACCCGCCTGCCACTCCCGGAGCTGCAGTATCTGCACAAGACCGTCTCCATGATGAATGCCATGCTGGCTATCGTAGACGACTCGACAAATTTCATCAGGTGATATTAAGTGGGCTAAGTTCTCTACTCTTAAAGTATACAGTGAATATCAAAGCTTGTGCACACCTGACGTAACTCTTCGTTATGTGAGGTGTAAGTGATAACATAAAGTTAAAGCACTGTATATGTTGTCTCACTGCAGGTGCAGTATGTATGTGCAGCTTCCGTATCTACCTCCAGACACGACCGCACTCAGGATTGCCACCTGGACGCCTCAGCAAGGCATTGCTCTCACCTCCCACCTCCCGCTCTTCCCTGACAAGTTCTCCAAGTAAGTCTGACAGGAATCTGTCGTGGTTTGAGCTGATTCTTTCATAAGTTTTGTAAGATGAATATTTTCCATATCATAACCAGATTCCTTTACACTCATTTTCCTCTCAAGTGAACATGCGTTACAAGTGAAAAATCTAATCATATTCTACTTTCTTTTAAGCTATCATATTGATCGTAAACTTATCATGGCAACTGAATGCCCTGATCAAGGACACCTCATTTAGGCTATATATACACATACCATACCCCAAGCCAGGTACCCAAGATCGGTAATACTAACCGCTACGCCTACGTCCTGATGTGAGATTACGGATATCAAGATTTAGATTGCTCATACTTTATCGCCATGTCCTGCAATAGCTTGTTGGGACATTGAACAGACGAGTAAAGGCCACATTTGCTCACATCTCTTCTCTAGCTGTGATGTGTAATTCATGGTTTATCCGAGCCACTTTACATGCCCTGGTTCAGTCAATTGAGAGTACTTCGACTCCGGTACATCTTTCCTTTTCCCTCTATCCTGTGCACGCCTTTCACCCTTTTGTATATTCAGGCCCCGATCACACAAAATATTCTCTTCTTCATCGTTCCGCCTCCAATCTGGTCTCCCACTTCTCCTCGTTCCCTCCACCTCTGACACATATATCCTCTTTGTCAATCTTTCCTCACTCATTCTCTCCATATATCTAAACCATTTCAGCATACCCTCTCTTGATCTCTCAACCACACTCTCTTTATCACTATACCTCCCTCTTACCCTTTCATTACTCACTCGATGAGACCTAACCTAACCAGATACCAACATCTTGTGTACCAGTATGACTACTGTGACAGGACGTTGCCGACTCCTCCTCTTGCTTGTGGCTGCGACGCGAATAAAAAGTCACCTTCGGCGAGGTTGTATCAATGAAGTAAAATCTCTTCCAAGAACTTCTCTCTCTACAAGAGAGTGCTTCCTATCCCTGCTGGTGATTGTAGCGACACCTTGAAACCACTGGAGACCCGGAAGATGGTGTCGTCGGGCTATATTGTAATGATCCTCATACTGATACGTTACCCATATCAGGACATACTGAATATCATACCGCATACTACACCAGTCATCATCTGTTCCTAACAGATCTTGTGATCTAATCCTCACGTGATACGAGTAAGTCGTATGACGTCACATGTACAAGAAACGTCCGCCATGTGATAACAAACAGCCGGGCATCCCTTGTGGCCGTATCATGATTTACGTGAGGAAATCCATGGATTATCAAGTGTGTCAGTTTCTAACTGGATCTTCCTTATGGAAAAAATCATCGAAAATACGCACTCGGAAGGCAAGATCTAATGATAAATAATCAATAAGTTTATGAAAGATTTTAAATCCTCCTTCAACAACATTTAATCTATGACTGTCCATTTTCCTCTGAAATCTGATTCCGACTAACTGAAAAGTAACGATGATAAAAGGGAGGATTTTACAGGACCAGTTCTTCCCTTACCAACTCTTCTCCTGCATCTGATCCGCCCACCAACAGCTACCGTCACCCATCATTTCTGGTGTACAGGTACATAAACTTGGGTCTGTTTCATTGCATGGGAACCCTTAAGCTCTACAAATATTCAGCTTCAGCGTCCACAGTTCTGCCACAGACCACCTGCAGAAATAAACCTTGTGATTATCAGTAAACTTAGTAGTCCATCATTTGTGGGTATTTTCAAATTTTCTGAAAGGCAGATGTCTGGCGATCAAAAATCCATCGAGTTACTAATTATGGTCGTTTTGCGAACAACCAAACCTCATGTTACTAAGACAATGTTCCAGGTGAACCTCTCATAACCCCAGGTATTGTGAACTCTGTCCCAGAAACGAAGTTACTATAGCGGAATATCTATGAGCTGTTGCTATTACAGTGAGGAATTTAAATTATGTCATGATGTACGTACTGAATGCTGCTTTCTGTCTTCAGAGCTAAATGTATGTTCTTTCAGCTTCAGAGACACTGACTGTAGCGGAAAATGGCATTTCAGTCAAGAGAAGAAACTATGAAAGTCATCATTCTGTTCTTTCCTCAAACATAAGGAAATCGTTGACCCATCACCTATAGCCATTGCTCTTAACGTCCAGTACCTTAATGCTACTTACATGGTAGGTGAGAGTTACTACTGCCCACTCAAATTCTTCAGGAGTTGCTATAGCCATCACCATAATCCTATTTCCGCTGTGCACGTTACAGAGCGCTGAATCAAAAGGCATCATAAGACCCTCTCCAGGAGACCACTCCAAGTTATGACAACTTCTCACCTCACGTCCACCAAGAAGGCAGTAGACGCAGTATCATCCTCCTTAACTCACTTGTCATAATTACGTAAATGATATATTTTCTTATGTGAAACGAAGAAAAGTTTCAAGATTTTGCTATATATGTGTAAAACGTTTCATGCTAGTGATTAATTATCTATCTGTATTAATCCTTTCTACTTTTAGCAAATTACTGAAGAATAGATAACGTCCATAGTGTTTGTGTAAATAGCAAGAGAGAAAATGAATGATTAACACAGAGGTTCAACACGTTCACAAACGACCAAGCAATGTTCTAACATGTTCGCATGAACGGTACCAACATGATGTCATTCATATCTTACATTCATGGTCTTCCCAGGTTCCTGGTCCGGCCAAATCTGTTCGCAGCGTCAGAGGAAAATGCGTGTAATGTGATCGGTACTGAGGAGGATGCTGAAGCGCCAGGAGGACAGCGAATCACCTTCGCGGGGCCCATTCCCAATCTGCTGAACCATCTCGCCAACGCTCTGAATTTTTCGTAAGTTGGTTATCATTGATCATCAGAGGGAAGGTATACTACTACTATAATACTGTGTCAGTCTAGAGACAAATGTATTTCAGATGCGTATGTTAGATAGTAAGGTTTGTACAGCAATGAAGTCAAAACACTTGGTTCATCTGAGGTAATGCTTGAGGCTCGATGATATTCGGCATTTTGGGAAACTTGAATTCCCAAGGAAAAGCCAACCAACTAAATGTCACCAGATTTGTAACGTACATACAGTACATAATGCTCAGGTATTTGGCTTTAGCTTTTACGGTCCTGCAATGCATATGGCTTTGCATCCTTACATTTCTAGTTAATTACAACTTTCTACAACGTAATTCTACAATAGTAAAGAAAAGATCCAATGGAAGGCTACAGTGGTACTATACATGTGTTGTAACATAAGTTATATGTACGCCTCTGTCGCACTTGACTGGAGTCTAACACTGGTCTTACGGTATAAAGATAACCCAAGTGATACGTTGGTCAGTAACGTTTTGGGATCACATGAAGTCCAAATATTTCCAGTCTCGCAGTGCGTCAAACGTATCGTCTGTCAATAAGATCAAGGACGCTTCATCGGAAGCAGAAATGCAGGTATGTTCGGGAAGATCAAGTTACACACTCGTACACACTTTACCTAGATAATGATATACTCATGTATGTATGTATATATGTATATATGTATGTATGTATGTATGTTTAGTAACTTACATAAGAATTTTGAACAAAATCAGTCGTTTTGCTAGATATCTTTGCGCTCATTAATATATAATCATGTTCTTCTTAAAGAAACTATCTAACGAAAGAAAAAAATGAATTTCCAAAAATGATCTCTTCTTGAAACGGTAATTCTAATGAAATGGTAAACTAGCAGGTAGACAGAGCACAATGAAGGGTGATGATTCTCATGAATGACTGATAGTTACAAGTAGCAGAGTGAAGAGTGATGAGTCTTGCACTGTTTGGATGAAAGGAATAGAGAGTAAGAGTAAGAACAAAGTACAACTCGAGCGGCGTCAGACAGAGGACAAATGGAACGGATTAATGTGCAGTAAGTATCAACGAAGCTTAGGACTGTGAGAGTCAAGCATACAGGAACAGGATATTAAACGATAGGTGAAGCAGCAAAGGCAGGTCGTTAACAAGGATTAACGTCCTTGAAAAACTTTGTGAAAAAAGAACCGAGAAGCATTTCCTGAAGTGTGTGTGTGTGTGTGTGTGTGTGTGTGCGTGTGTGTATGTGTGTGTGTGTGTGTGTGTGTGTGTGTGAGAGAGAGAGAGAGAGAGAGAGAGAGAGAGAGAGAGAGAGAGAGAGAGAGAGAGAGAGAGAGAGAGAGAGAGAGAGAGAGAGAGAGAGAGAGGCGTGTTAACTGTGTCGGAGTACAAGAAAATGATTACGTCGTCGTAACTCAGACCGTCATTTTATTACTCATGATGATACAATAATGGAAGGAAATGGGAGATAGTGGAGAGTATTGGTAGGTAATAGGAGGTAATGGCAGGTAGTAGGAGGTAGTGGGAGATAGTGGGAAGTAAGAGAAGGTAATGGGAGGTGATGGGAAGTAATGGGAGGTAATGGAAGATAATGGAAAGTAATGGAAGGTAATAGGAGGTAGTAGGAGGTAGTGGGAGGTAGTGGGAAGTAAGAGATGGTAATGGGAAGTAATGGAAGACAATGGGGGATAATGGAAGGTAATAGGAGGTAATGGGAGGTAGTTTGTGGTAATAGGAGTAGTGGGAGGTAATGGAAAATAACGGAAAGATATAAGAAATAATGGGAGGTATTGGGAAGTAATGGGAAGTTGTGGGATGCAGTGGGAGGTCGCGAGGGATAATAGAATATAACGAAAAGTAGTGGGAGGTAGTGGGAGGTAGTGGGGAGTAATTGAAGGTAATCGGAGGCAATGGGAAGCAATGGGAGGTAATTGAAGGCAATATAAGGTAGTGATGGGTAATAAAGGATAATGGGATGAATTGGAAGGTACTGGGGGTAACGGATCGTAATGAGAGGTAAGCGGAGGCAATGGGAAGTAATGGAAAGAGTGGTGGGTAGTGGAAGTTGATAAGAGTTAGTGGGAGGTATTGGGAGTAATGGAAGGTAGTGGGGTAATAGGAGGAGATGGTAAGTAATGGAAGGTAATGGGAGGTATTGGGATGTAGTGAGATGTAATAGGGTTAATGGAAGGTAGTGGAAGGTAATGGGAAGTAATGGTAGGTAATGGGAGGTAGTGGGAGGAA
This sequence comes from Panulirus ornatus, assembly GCF_036320965.1. NCBI lineage: Eukaryota > Metazoa > Arthropoda > Malacostraca > Decapoda > Palinuridae > Panulirus > Panulirus ornatus. The sequence continues at coordinate 16,433,917 of NC_092269.1, forward strand.
ATGAGAGGTAATGAGATGTAATGGGTGGTATGGGAGATGATTCAAATTTCAAGATTAAAAATTGTTGGTGATAAGAGCCTGGCATACAGCTGTTGGTGGTGACAGCAAGCATACAGCTATTGGTGATGACAGCTTGGTATACAGCTAATGGTGATGACAGCTTGGTATACAGCTGTTGGCGATGACAGCCTGGTATACAGCTGCTGGTGGTGACAGCCTGGTATGCAGCTATTGGTGATGACAACATGGTATACAGCTGTTGGTGATGACACACTGGTATACAGCTGTTTTTGATGACACCCTGGTATACAGCTGTTGGTGATGACAGCCTGGTATACAGCTGTTGATGATGACCGCCTGGTATACAGCTCTTGGTGGTAACAGCCTGGTATACAGCTGTTGGTAGTGACATCCTGGTATATAGCTGTTGGTAGTGACATCCTGGTATACAGCTGTTGACGGTGACAACCTGGAATACAGCTGTTGGTGATGACATCCTGGTATACAGCTGTTGGTGATGATAGCCTGGTATACAGCTGTTGGGATGACAGCCTGGTATACAGCTGTTGTGGATGACAGACTGGAATAGAGTTGTTGGTGATGACAGACTGGTATAAAGCTGTTGTTGACGACAGCGTGGTATACAGCTGTTGGTGGTGACAGCTTGTTATACATCTGTTGTTGATGACAGCCTGGTATACAGCTACTGGTGGTAACAGCCTGGTATACAGCTGTTGGTAGTGACATCCTGGTATACAGCTGTTGACGGTAACAACCTGGAATACAGCTGTTGGTGATGACATCCTGGTATACAGCTGTTGGTGATGATAGCCGGGCATACAGCCGTTGGGATGACAGCCTGTATACAGCTGCTGGGGATGACAGCCTGGTATACAGTTGTTGTGGATGACAGACTGGAATAGAGTTGTTGGTGATGACAGACTGGTATAAAGCTGTTGTTGACGACAGCCTAGTATGCAGCTGTTGGTAGTGAGCTTGTAATACAGCTGTTGTTGATGACAGCCTGGTATACAGCTGTTGGTGGTGACAGACTGGTACACAGCTGTTGGTGGTGGTGACAGCAAGCTATATACCAGATGTCACCACAGCAATAGCTGTGGTGACATCTGGTATATAGCTGTTGCCGGTGACAACCTGGCAAACATCTGTTGGTGATGACATCCTGGTATACAGCTGTTGGTGATGACAGCCTGGTATACATCTGTTATGGATGACAGCCTGGTATAGAGCTGTTGGTGATGACAGCCTGGTATACAGCTGTTGTTGATGACAGCCTGGTATACAGCTGTAAGAGATAACAGCTTGGTATACGGGTGTTATCGATAACAGCCTGGTAAACATCTGTTGGTGATGTCAGCCTGGTATTCAGTTGCTGGTGATGACAGCCTGGTATACAGCTCATGGTGATGAGAGACTGGTATACAGCTGTTCTTGAGACAGCATGGTATTCAGCTGTTTGTGATGACAGCCTGGTATACAGCTGTTGGTGATGACAGCCTGGTATACAGCTGTTGGTGATGACAGCCTGGTATACAGCTGTTGGTGATGACAGCCTGGTACGCAGCAGTTGGTGATGACAGCCTGGTATACAGCTGTTGGTGATGACATCCTAGTATACAGCTGTTGGTGATAACAGCCTGGTATACAGCTGTTGGTGGTGAGAGCCTGGCATACAGCTGTTGGTGGTGACAGCCTGGTATACAGCTGTTTTGGTGAAAACCTGGTATGCAGGTGTTGATGGTGACAGCTTGGAATACAGCTGTTTTTGGTGATAGCCTGGTATACAGCTGTTGGTGATGACAGCCTGGTATACAGCTGTTGGTGATGACAGCCTGGTATGCAGCAGTTGGTGATGACAGCCTGGTATACAGCTGTTGGTGATGACATCCTAGTATACAGTTGTTCTTAATGACAGCCTGGTATACAGCTGTTGGTGGTGAGAGCCTGGCATACAGCTGTTGGTGGTGACAGCCTGGTATACAGCTGTTTTGGTGAAAACCTGGTATGCAGGTGTTGATGGTGACAGCTTGGAATACAGCTGTTTTTGGTGATAGCCTGGTATACATCTGTTGAAGAAATCCTGGTATACACCTGTTACTGGTGACATCATGGTATACAGCTGTTGGTGGTGACAACCTAGTATACAGCTGTTGGTGATAACAGCCTGGTATACACTGTTGGTGATGATAGCCTTGTACACAGCTGTTGGTGATGAGAGCTTGGTATACAGCTTCTGGGGATGACAGTCTGATATACACCTGTGCTGGATGAGAGCCTGGTAGAGAGCTGTTGGTGATGACAGCCTGGTATACAGCTATTGTTCATGACAGCCTGATATACAACTGTTGGTAGTGACAGCCTGGTATACAGCTGTTTGTGGTAACAGCCTGGCATACAGGTGTTGATGGTGACAGCTTGAAATACAGATGTTGTTGGTGACAGCCTGGTGTACATCTGTTGATGATGAGAGCCTGGTATACAGCTGTTACTGGTGACATCATGGTATATAGCTGTTGGTGGTGACAACCTGGTATACAGCTGTTGGTGATAACAGCTTGGTATACAGCTGTTGGTGATGAGAGCCTGGTATACAGGTGTTGGTGATGAGAGCCTGGTAGAGAGCTGTTGGTGAAGACAGCCTGGTATACAGCTGTTTTTGATGACAGCCTGCTATATAGTTATTGTTAATGACAGCCTGGTATACAGCTGTTGGCGATGAACGCCTGGGATACAGCTGTTGTTGATGGCAGCCTTGTATACAGCTGTTGGTGATGACAGGCTGGTATACAGCTGTTGGTGATGACTGCCTGGTATGCATCTTCTTCTTCATGACAGCCTGGTACTCACCTATTGGTGATGACAGCTTGGTATACAGCTGTTGGTGATGACAGCCTGGTATAAAGCTCTTGGTGATGACAGCTTGGCATAGGGTTCTTGGTGGTGACAGCCTGGTACACAGCTGTTGGTGATGACAGCCTGGTATACAGCTGTTGTTGATGACAGCCTGGTATACAGTTGTTAGTTATGACAGCTTGGTATACAACGGATGGTGATGACGGCTTGTTACACATATGTTGGGGATGGCAGCCTGTTGTACAACTGTTGGTGATGAAAGCCTGGTATACAGCTGTTGGTGATAACAGCCTGGTATGCAATTGTTGGTGCTGACAGCCTATTATACGGTTGCTGTTGATGAAAGCCTGGTATTCAGCTGTTGGGGATGACAGCCTTGTATACAGCTGCTGACGATGACATCCTGGTATGCAGCTGTTGGTGATGACAACCTGGTATAGCACTGTTGGTGATATCGGCCGGGTACACAGCTTTTGTGGAGCACGGCCTGATATACAGCTGTTGTTGATGACACCCTGCTATGCAGGTGTTGGTGGTGACAGCTTGTTATAAAGCTGCTGTTGATGACAGCCTGGTATACAGTTGGTGGTGACAGCCTGGTATACAGCTGTTTGTAGTGACATCCTGGTATACAGTTGTTGGAGGTGACAACCTGGTATACAGCTGTTGGTGATGACATCCTGGTATACAGCTGTTGGTGGTGACAGCCTGGTACACAGCTGTTGGTGGTGACAGTCTTGTATACAGCTATTTGTGTTGACAGCCTGGTATACAGGTGTTGATTGTAACAGCGTGGTATACAGCTGTTGGTGGTGGCAACCTGCTATACATCTGTTGGTGATGACAGCCTGGTATACAGCTGCTGGTGGTGACATCCTCGTATACAGCTGTAGGTGGTGACAACCTAGTATATAGCGTTGGTGATGACATCCTAGTGTACAGCTGTTGGTAATGATAGCCTGGTATGCAGCTGTTGGTGATGACAGCCTGGTATACAGCTGCTAGGGATGACAGTGTTTTATACATCTGTTCTGGATGAGAGCTTTGTAGCGAGCTGTTGGTGATGACAGTCTGGTATATAGTTGTTGTCGATGACAGCCTACTCTACAGCTGTTGTTGATGACAACCTGGTATACAGCTGTTGGTGATGAGAGCATGGAATACAACTGTTGGTGATGACACCCTGATATATACCTTTTGGTGATGACAGCTTGGTATACAGCTGTTCGAGATGACAGCCTGGATACAACTTTTAGTGGTGGCAGCATGGTATAGAGCTGTTGGTGGTGACAGCCTGGTATACACCTGTTGGCGGTGACAGCCAGTTATACTGATGCTGTTGATGACAGCCTGGTATTCAGCTGTTGGTGATGACAGCCTAGTATACACCTGTTGGTGATGACTGGCTGGTATACAGCTGTTGGTGGTGGCAGCATGGTATACAGCTGTTGGTGGTGACAGCCTGGTATACACCTGTTGGTGGTGACAGCCTGGTATACTGCTTCTGGTGGTGACATCCTTGTATACAGCTGTTGGTGGTGACAACTTGATATTCAGCTGGTGTCGATGACATGGTGATATACAGCTACTGGTGATGAAAACCTGGTATAGAGCTGTTAATGATGACAGCCTGGTATACAGCTTTTGCGGATGACAGCGTGATATACAGCTATTGTTGATGACATCCTTGTATATATATAGCTGTTGTTGATGACAGCCTGGTATACAGCTGTTCTTGATGACAGCCTGGTATACAGCTGTTGGTGGTGACAGCTTGGTATACAGCTGTTGTTAGTGACATCCTGGTATACAGCTGTTGGCGTTGACAACCTGGTATACAGTTGTTGGTGATGACTGCCTTATATACAGCTGTTGGTGATAATAACCTTGTACACAGCTGTTCGTGATGACAGCCTGGTATACATCTGTTCTTGATGACAACCTGGTATACAGCTGTTGGTGGTAAAAGCCTGGTATACAGCTGTAGGTGGTGACAGCCTGGTATACAGCTGTTTGTGGTGACAGCCTGATATACAGGTGTTGATGGTGACAGCGTGGTATATAGCTGTTGCTGGTGACAGCCTGGTATAAATCTGTTGGTGACGACATCCTGGTATACAGCTGTTGGTGGTGACATCCTGGTATACAGGTGTTTGGGGTGACAACCTGGTATACAGCTGTTGGTGATTAACCAGGTATACAGCTGTCGGTGATGATAGCCTGGTATACAGCTGTTGGTGATGATAGCCTGGTATACACTGGCAGGGATGAGAGTCTGGTATACAACTGTTGTGGATGAGAGCCTGGTAGAAAGGTGTTGGTGAAGACAGCCTGGTATACAGCTTTTGTTGATGACAGCCTGGTATACAGCTGCTATGGATGACGGCCTGGTATACAGCTGTTGTTGATGGCAGCCTGGTATAGGGCTGTTTGTGATAACAGCTTGGTATACGGCTTTTGGTGATGACAGCCTAGTATACAGTTGTTAGTGATGACAGCCCGGTAAACAGTTGATAGTGATGATAGCCTAGTATACAGCTCTTGGTGATAACAGCCTGGCATACAGCTGTTCTTGATGACAGCCTGGTATTCAGCAGTTGGTGATGATAGCGTGGTATGCAGCTGCTGTTGATGACAGCCTGTTATACAGATGTTGGTGATAAAAGACTGGTATACAGTCGTTGGTGATGGCAACCTGTTGGTGATGATAGCCTGGTATACAGCTGTAGGTGGAGACAACTTAGTATACATCTGTTGGTGATGAGAGCCTTGAATACAGCTGTTGGTGATGACAACCTGTTATACAGATGTTGATTGTGACAGCCTGGTATACAGCTGTTGGTGGTGATAACCTGGTATACATCTGTTGGTGATGACAGTCTGGTATACAGCTGTTGGTTGTGATAACCGTATACAGCTGTAGGTGGTGACAACCTGGTATACAGCTGTTGGTGATGACATCCTAGTATACAGCTCTTGGTGATGATAGCCTGGTATGCAGTTGTTGTTGATGACATACTGGTATACAGCTGCTATGAATGACAGTCTGTTATACAGCTGTTCTGGATGAGAGCCTTCTAGAGAGCTGTTGGTGATGACAGTCTGGTATAAAGCTGTTGTCGATGACAGTCTGCTATACAGCTGTTGTTGATGACAGCCTAGTATACAACTGTTGGTGATGACAGCCTGGTATACAGTTGTTTGTGGTGACAGCCTCGTATACTGAAGTTCGTGTTGACAGACTGATCTACAGGTGTTGATTGTGACAGCCTGGTATACAGCTGTTGGTGGTGACAACCTGGTATACATCTGTTGGTGATGACAGCCTGGTATACAGCTGTTGGTGGTGACAGCCTGGTAATCAGCTGTTGGTGATGACATCCTAGTATACAGCTGTTGGTGATGATAACCTGGTGTGCAGCTGTTTGTGATGACAGCCTGGTATACAGCTGCTAGGAATGACAGTGTTTTATACAGCTGTTCTTAGTGAGAGCCTTGTAGAGAGCTGTTGCTGATGACAGTCTGGTATACAGTTGTTGTCGATGACAGCCTGCTATACAGCTTTTGGTGATGACAGCCTGGTATACAGCTGCTCGTGATGACAGCCTGGTATACAGCTGTTGGTGATGATAGCCTGGTATACATCTTGTTCTTGATAACAGACTGGTATTCACCTGTTGGAGATGAGAGCCTGGTATATAGCTGTTGGTGATGAAAGCCTGGTATACAGCTGTTGGTGATGACAGCATGGTATACAGTTGTTGCTGATGACAGCCTGGTATACAGCTGTTGATGGTGACAGCCTGTTATACTGCTGTTGCTGATCACAGCCTGGTATTCAGCTTTTGGTGATGACAGTTTGGTATACAGCTGTTGGTGTTTACAGCTTGGTATAGAGCTTTTGGTGATGACAGCCGGGTATACAGCTGTTGGTGATGAGAGCTTGTTATGCAGCTGTTGTGGATGACAGCCTGGTTCACAGCTACTGGGGATGACATCCTGGTGTACAGCTTTTGTAGATGGCAGCTTGGAATACAGCTGTTGGTGAAGACAGCCTGGCATACAGCTGTTGGTGGTGAGAACCTAGTATACAGCTGTTGCTGATGACAGCCTGGTATACAGCTGTTATTGATGACAGCCTGGAATTCTGCAGTTGGTGGAGGAAACCTGGTATACAGCTGTTGGTGGTGACAGCCTGGTATACAGCTGTTGGTGGGGACAGCCCGTTATACAGTTGTTGGTAGTGATATCTTGGTATACAGCTGTTGGTGGTGACGACTTCGTATACCGCTGTTGTCGATGACCTCGTGGTATACAGCTGTTGCTGGTGACATACTGGTATAGAGGTGTTGGGGTGACAACCTGGTATACAGCTGTTGGTGATGATAGCCTGGTATACAGCTGTTGGTGATGATAGCCTAGCATACAGCTGCCAGGGATGGGAGTCTAGTATACTGTTGTTGTGGATGAAAGACTGATAGAGGGGTGTTGATGACAGCCTGTCATACAGCTGTTGTTGATGACAGCCTGGTATACAGCTGTTGGTGATGACAGCCTGGTATACAGCTGTTGGTGACGACTGCCTGGTATACAGTTGTTGGTGATGATAGCCCGATATGCACCTGGTCGTGATGACAGCCTTTTAAACACCTGTTCTTGATGACACCCTGGTATTTAGCTGTTGGTGATGATATCCCGGTATACAGCTACTGTTGATGACAGCATAGTATATAGATGTTGGTGATGAAAGCCTGGTATGCAGCCGTTGGTGATGGCAGCCTGGTATGCAGCTGTTTGTGATGGTAGCCTGGTTTATACCTATTGGTGGTGACAAAGTAGTATACATCTGTTTGAGATGCCAGCTTGGTATACAGCTGGTGGTGGTGTCAGCCTGGTGTACAGCTGTTCGTGGTGACAGCCTCGTATACAGCTGTTTTTGTTGACAGCTTAATATACAGGCATTGATTGTGACTGCCTGGTATACAGCTGTTGGTAGTGATACCCTAGTATACATCTGCTGGTGATGACTGTCTGTTATACAGCTGTTGGTGGTGACATCCTCGTATACAGCTGTAGGTGGTGACAACCTGGTATACAACTGTTGGTGATGATAGCCTGGTATGCAGCTGTTGGTGATGACAGCCTGGTATACAGCTGCTAGGGATGACAGTCTGGCATACAGCTGTTCTGGATGAGAGCCCTGTAGAGAGCTGTTGGTGATGACAGTCTGGTATACAGCTGTTGTCGATGACAGCCTGCTATACAGCTGTTGCTGATGAGTGCCTGGTATACAGCTGTTGGTGATGAGAGCCTGGAATACAGCTGTTGGTGATGACAGCCTGATATACAGCTTTTTGTGATGAAAGCCTGGTATACAGCTGTTCTTGGTGACAGCCTGCTATACAGTGTGTTAGTGATTATAGCCTGGTATACATCTTGTTCTTGATAACAGCCTGATATTCAGCTGTTGGTGATGAGAGCCTGGTATACAGCTGTTGGCGATGACAGCCTGGTATACAGCTGTTGGTGATGACAGCCTGGTATACACCTGTTGGTGATAACAGCCTGTCATACAGCTTTTGTTGATCAAAGCCTGGTATTCAACTGTTGATGATGACAGTTTGGTATACAGCTGTTGGTAATGGCAGCATGGTATACAGCTGTTGGTCGTGACAGCCTAGTATAGAGCTTTTGGTGATGACAGCCTGGTATACAGCTGATGGTGATGAGAGCTTGGTATACAGCTGTTGTGGATGACAGCCTAGTACACAGATACTGGGGATGACAGCCTGGTATACAGCTGTTGGTGAAGACAGCCTGGAATACAGCTGTTCTGAATGACAGCTTGATATACAGCTGCTGGTGATGACATACTGATACACAGTGTTGGTGGTGACAGCCTAGTAAACAGCTGTTGCCAATGATAGCCTGATATAGAGCTGTTTTGATGACAGCCTCGTATCCAGGATTTGTTGGTGGCAGTCTGGTATACAGCTGTTGGAGAGAGCCTAGTATACAGCTGTTGGTGGGGACAGCCCGGTATACAGCTGTTGGTGGTGATATCCTGATATACAGCTGTTGGTGGTGACAACTTGGTATACCGCTGTTGACGATGACGTCATGGTATACAGCTGTTGTTGGTGACATCCTGGTATACATGTGTTGAGGGTGACAACCTGGTATACAGCTGTTGGTGATTAACCATGTATACAGCTGTTGTTGGTGATAGCCTGGTATACAGCTGTTGGTGAATATATCCTGGCATACAACTGCTATGAATGAGTTTCGTATACAGCTACTGTGGATGAGAGCCTGGTAGAGAGCTGTTGTTGATGACAGCCTGGTATACAGCTGTTGTTGATGACAGCCTGGTATAAAGCTGTTATTCATGACAGCCTGCTATAGAGCCGTTGTTGATGACAGCTTGGTATGCAGCTGTCTGTGATAACAGCTTGATATACGGCTGTTGGTGATGACAGCCTGGTATACAGCTGTTGTTGATGACAGCCTGGTACACAGCTTTTCTTGATGACATCCTGGTATGCAGCAGTTGGTGATTACAGCCTGTTATACAGGTGTTTGTGGTGACAGCCTGGTATTCAGCTTTTGATGGTAACAGCTTGTTATACAGCTGATATTGATGACAGCCTGGTATACAGCTGTTGGTGGTGACATCCTGATATACAGCTGTTTAGGGTGAGAACCTGGTATACACCTGTTAGGTCTGAACCAGGTATACAGCTGCTGGTGATGATAGCCTGGTATACAGGTGTTAGTTATGAGCCAGGTATACAGCTGCTGGTGATGATAACATGGTATACAGGTGTTGGTGATGACGGCTTGGTATACAGTTGCAGGGGATGAGAGTCGAGTATACATCTGTTGTGGATGAGAACCTGGTAGAGAGCTGTTTGTGATTACAGTCTGAAAATACGGCTTTTGTTGATGGTAGCCTGCTATACAGCTTTTGTTTATGACAGCCTGGTATACAGCTTGTTGGTGGTGAGAGCCTGGAATACAGCTGTTGGTGATGACTGCCAAATATACAGCTTTTGGTGAGGAGAGCCTGGTATACAGCTGTTGGTGTTAAGTAACTGGAATACAACTGTTCGTTATGACAGCCTGATATACAGCTGTTGGTGGTGACAGCCTGTTAGACAGCTGCTGTTGATTACAGCCTGGTATGCAGCTCTTGGTGGTGACAGCTTGCTATACAGCTGTTGTTTATTACAACCAGGTATACAGATATTAGTGGTGACAGCCTGGTATACAACTGTTTGTGGTGACATCCTCGTATGCAGCTGCTGGAAATGATTGCCTGGTATACAGCAGTTTTGGATGACAGCCTGGTATGCAACTGTTAGCGATGAAATCTTGCTATACAGATGTTGTTGACGACATTTTGGTATACAGCTGTTGTTGACAGCTTTTCATACACCCGTAGGGGGTGACAGCCTGGTATACAGCTGTTGGTGATGAGTACCTGGTATACATCTGTTATTTATGACAGTCTGGTATTCATCTGTTTGTGCTGACAGCCTTGAATACAGTTGTTGGTAATGGCACCCTGATATTCAGCAGTTTTTGATGAAAGCCTGATAAACAGCTGTTGGTGGTAACAGCCTGGTATACAGCTATTGGTGGTGACAGCTTCTTATACAGCTGTTGTTCATGACAGCCTGGTACTCATCTGTTAGTAATGACAGCCTGGTAAACAGCTGTTAATGATGACATCCTGGTATACAGCTTTTCTTGGTGGCAGCCTGGTATACAGCAGTTGGTGGTGACCTCCTTGTATACATCTGTTGGTGGTGACAACTTGGTATACAGTTGTTGGCGATGATATCCCGGTATACAGTTGTTGGCAATGTCAGCATGGTATAGAGCTGTTGGTGATGAGAACGTGATATACAAGTTTTTTTTGATGAAAGCCTGGTATTGAGCTGTTGGTGATGACAGCCTGGTATACAGCTGTTGGTGGTGACATTCTCGTATACAGCTCTAGGTAGTGACAACCTGGTATACATCTGTTGTTGATGATAGCCTGGTATACAGCTGTTGGTGATGATACCCTGGTATACATCTGTTGTTGGTGACAGCTTGGTATATAGCTGTTGCTAGTGACAGCTTGTTATGATGCTGTAGTTCATAACAGCTTGCTATTCAGCTATTAGTGATGACAGCCTGATATACAGCTATTGCTGATGACAGCCTAGTATACAGCTGTTGGTGGTGGCAGCATGGTATACAGCTGTTGCTGGTGACTTCCTGGTAAACATCTGTTGGTGGTGAGAACTTGGTATAGAGCTGCTGGCGATGACATCCTGGTAGAGAGAATTTGGTGATGACAGCCTGGTATACACCTGTTGGTGATGACGGCCTCGTATACAGACTTTGTTGATGACAGCATGGTATGTAGCTGTTGGTGATGACAGCCTGGTATAAAGCTGTTGATGATGATAATCTGGTAAACAGCTGTTCGTAATGACAGCCTGGTATACATGTGCTGGGGATGACATCCTGGTATACAGCTGTTGTGGATGGCAGCCTGGTATACAGCTGTTTGTGATGATAATCTGGTATACAGCTGTTGTTGATGAAAGCCTGGTATACAACTGTTGTTGATGAAAGCCTAGTATACAGCTGTTTGTGATGACTGCTTAGTATACGACTGTTGGTGATGACAGAATGGTATACAGCTGTTGGTGATGACAGCCTGGTATACAGTTGTTGGTGATGACAGCCTGGTATACTGCTCTTCGTGATGGCAGCCTGCTATACAGTTGTAGGTGATGACAGCCTGATATACAGCTGTTGGTGATGACAGACTGGTATACATATTGTTCAAGATGACAGATTGATATTCAGCTCTTGGCGATGACAGCCTGGTATACAGCTCTTGGTGATGAGAGCCTGGTATACAGCTGGTGGAGGTGACAGCCTGGCATACAACTGTTGATGGTGACATCCTGGTATACAGCTGTTGGTGGTGGCAGCCTCGTATACAGTTGTTGGTAATTGCTGCCTGTTACACAGCTGCTATTTATGACAGACTGGTATTCAGCTGTTGGCGATGACAGCCTTGTATACAGTTGTTGGTGATGACAGCCTGATATACAGCTGTTGGTGATGACGACCTTGTATACAGCTGTTTGTGGTGACAACCTGGTATACAGCTGTTGGTGTTGAGAGCTTGTTATACAGCTATTGTTGGTGACAGCCTGGTATTCAGCTGTTGGCGATGACAGCGTGGTATACAGTTGTTTGTGATGAGAGCCTGGTATAGAGCTATTAGTGGTGTCAGCCTGGTATACAACTGTTGGTGATGACAACCTGGTATACAGCCGTTGGTGATGATATCCTGGTATACAGCTCTTGGTGAAGTCTTCCTGGTATTTAGCTGTTGGTGATCATAGCCTGGTATAAAACTGATGGTTATGACTGCCTGGTATATAGCTGCTGGGGATGACAGCCTGCTATACAGCTGTTGAGGATAACAGCCTGGTATACAGTTGTTGGTGATGATACCCTGGTACACAGCTGCCGTTGATGATAGCCTGGTATGCAGCTGTTGTTGATGACAGCTTGATATACAGTTGTTGTTGATGACAGCTTGTTATATGGCTATTGGTGATGACAGCCTGGTATACAGCTGTTGGTAATGACAGCCTTGTACACAGTTGTTGGTGATGACAGCCTGGTATTCAGCTTTTGGTGATGACAGCCTGGTATACAGCTGTTGATGATGACTGCCTGGTATACAGTTGCTGGGGATGACAGCCTGGTATACAGCTTATGTGGATGACAGCCTGACATACAGCTGTTGGTGATGACATTTTGGTATACAGCTGTTGTTGACGACATTTTGGTATACAGATTTTGGTTTAGACAGCCTGGTATACAGCTGTTGGTGATGATAGCCTGGTATAAAACTGTTGGTGGTGACAGCCTGGTATACAGCTGTTGGTGGTGACAGTCTGTTATACAGGTGTTGTTGATGACAACTTGGTATTCAGCTGTTGGTGATGACAACCTGGTATACAGTTGTTGGAGATGACAGGCTGTTATAAAGCTGTTGGTGGTGGCAGCTTGGTATACATCTGTTGGTGGTGACTACTTGGTATACAGTTGATGGCGATGACATCCTGATAAACAACTGTTGGTGACAGCCTGGTATAGAGCTGTTAGTGATGACATCCAGGTATAAAGCTGTTGGTGATGATAGCCTGGTATACAGCTGTTGTTTATGACAGCCAGGTATACAGCTGTTGTTGATGAAAGCTTGGTATACAGTTGTTGGCGATAACAGCTTGGTATACGGCTGTTGGGATGACAGCCTGGTATACAGCCGTTGGTCCTGACAGCCTGGTTTACAGTTGTTGGTGATGACAGCCTGATATACAGCTGTTGGTGATGACAGCCTGGTATACATTTTGTTCTTGATGACAACCTGGTATTCCGCTGTTAGTGATGACAGCATGGTATACAGCTGTTGTTGAAGACAGCCTGGTAAAGAGCTGCTGGTGATGACAGCCTTGTATACAGCTGTCGTGATGACAGCTTGGTATACAGCTGCTGGTGATGACAGCCTCTTATACAGCTGTTGTTGATGACAGCCTGGTATTCAGCTGTTGGTGATGACAGCCTCTATACCGCTGTTGGTGGTGACATCCTGGTAAGCAGCTGTTGGTAGTGACAGCTTGTTATATAGATGTTGTTGATGACCGCCTGGTATACAGCTGTTGTTGGTGACAGTCTGGTATGCATGTGTTGGTAGTGACATCCTGGTATACAGCTGATGGCGCTGACAACCTGGTATACTGCTGTTGGTGAAGTCTCCCTAGTATAAAGATGTTGGTGATGATAGCCCGGTATAAAGCTATTGGTGACGACAGCCTGGCATACAGCTTCTAGGGATGACAGCCTGGTATACAGCTGTTGTGGATGACTTCTACGTATACTGCTGTTGGTGAAGATACCCTGGCGTACAGCTGTTGTTCATGACAGCGCGGTATACAGCTGTTGTTGATGACATCCTGGTATACGGCTGTTGGTGATGACAGCTTGGTATACGGCTGTTGGTGATGACAGCCTGGTATACAGCTGTTGGTGATGACAGAATGTTATACAGTAATTATTGATGACAGTCTGGTGTACAGTTCGTGGTGATTACAGCATAGTATACAGCTGTTCTTGATGACAGCTTGGTATTCAGGTCTCTGTGATGACAGCATTGTATAGAGTTGTTTCTGATGAGACCCTGGTATAGAGCTGTTGGTGATTACAGCCTAGCATAAAACTGTTGGTGATGATAGCCTGTTATACAGCTGTTGGTGATGACAGCCTGGTATACATCTGCTCGGGATGATATCCTGGTATAGAGCTGTTTTGAATGACAGTCTGGTATACAGCTGTTGGTGATGATACCCTGGTATACACCTGTTGTTGATGACAGCCTAGTATACAGCTGTTGTTGATGACAGCCTGGTATACAACTATTGGCGATGACAGAATGATATACGTTTGTTGGTGATGAAAGCCTGATATACAGCTGTTGGTGATGACAGCCTGGTATACATCTTGTTCAGGATGAGAGCCTGGTATTCAGCTTTTGGTGATGACAACCTGGTCTACAGTTGTTGGTGATGATAGCCTGGTATACAGCTGCTGGTGATGACAGCCTCTATACAGCTGTTAGCGATGACATCCTGCTATACAGCTGTTGTTGGTGAAATCCTTGTTTACAGTTGTTGGTTTTGACAACCTGTTATACAGCTGTTGCTGATGACAACCAGGTTGTCAGCTGTTGGTGATTACAACCTGGTATGCAGCAGTTGGTGATGACAGCCTGGTATAAAGCTGTTGGTGGTGACAGCCTGGCATAGAGCTGTTGGTGATGACAGCTTTCTATACAGCTGTTGGTTGTTGTAGGCTGGTATACAGCTGTTGGCGGTGACATCCTGGTATACATGTTTTGCTGGTGTCAACTTAGTATACAGCTCCTGGTAATGACAACCTGGCATACAGTTGTTGTTGATGACAGCCTGGTACACTGCTCTTGGTGATGACAGCCTGGCATACAGCTCTTGGTGATAATAGTCTGGTATACATTTTGTTCTTGATGACAATCTGGTATTGAGCTGTTGGTAATGACAGCCTGGTATACAGCTGTTGGTGAAGACAGCATGATATACAGCTGTTGGTGATGACGGCCTGTTATAAAGCTGTTTTGATGACAGCCTGGTATACAGCTGTTGGTGATGACAGCCTGGTATACAGCTGTTGGTGGTGATAACCTGGTATGCAGCTGTTGGTGATGACAAGCTTGTATACAGATGTTGGTAATGACTGCCTGGTATACATCTATTATTGATCATAGCCTGGTATACAGTTGCTGGGTATGACAGCCTGGTATACAGGTTTTGTGGCTGACAGCCTGGTATACAGCTGTTGGTGATGACATCCTGTTATACAGCTGTTGTTGACGGCATTTTGGTATACAGCTGCTGTTGATGACAGCCTTGTATACAGCTGTCGGTGGTGAAAGCCTGGTATACAGCTGTTGGTGATGACAGCCTGGTTGACAGCTGTTATTGACGACAGCCTGGTATTCAGCTGTTGGTGATGACAGCCTTTTATACAGTTGTTGGTGATGATAGCCTGGTATACAGCTGTTGGTGATGACAGCCTGTTATGCAGCTGCTATTGATGACAACCTGGCATACAGCTGATGGTGGTGACAGCTTTTTATACACCTGTTGTTGATGACAGCCTTATTTTCAGCTGTTGGTGGTGACAGAATGGTATACATCTTTTGTTGATGACAGCCTGGTATACAGCTGTTGGTTGTGTAAGCCTGGTATGCAGCTGTTGTTCGTTACATCAGGGTATACATCTGTTGATGGTGACATCTTGGCATACAGCTGCTGGTGATGACATCCTGGTATACAGCTGTTGGTGATGACATCCTGGTATACAGGTGTTTGCAATGACAACCTGGTATACAGCTTTTGATGATGACAGCCTGGTATAGAGTTGTTGGTGATGACAGCTTGGTATACAGATGTTGGTGTTGACAGCCGGCTATGCAGCTGTTGGTAGTGACACCTTGTCATACAGCTGTTGTTGATGACAGCCTGGTATACAGCTGTTGGTTGTGACATACTGGTATACAGCTGCTGGCGGTGACAACCTGGTATACAGCTGTTGGTGAATTCATCCTGGAATAAAGCTGTTTGTGATGATAACCTGGTATAAAGCTGATGGTGATAACAGCCTGGTATACAGCTGCAGGGGATGACAGCCTGGTAAACAACTGTTGTGGATGACAGTCTGGTATACATTGTTGGTGATGTTACCTGGTATACAGCTGTTGTTGATGACAGCCTGGTATACAGCTGTTGTTGATGACAGCCTGATATACAGCTGGTGGTGATGACAGCCTGGTATACGGCTATTGGTAATGATAGCATGGTATACAGCTGTTGGTGATGATAGCCTGGTACACAGTTGTTGGTGATGACAGCCTGGCATACAGCTCTTGGTGATGAGAGCCTGGTATACAGCTGATGGTGATGACAGCCTGGTATATTGTTGCTGGGGATGACAGCCTGGTATACAGTTGTTGGTGATGACAGCCTGATATACAGCTGTTGGTGATGACATCCTAGTATACAGCTGTTGTTGACGACATTTTGGTATACAGCTTTTGTTGACGACAGCCTGGTATTCAGCTGTTGGTGATGACAACCTGGTATACAGCCGTTGGTGATGATAGCCTGGTATACAGCTGGTGGTGATGACAGTCTGGTATACGGCTGTTGGTAATGATAGCATGGTATACAGCTGTTGGTGATGATAGCCTGGTATACAGTTGTTGGTGATGACAGCCTGGTATACAACTCTTGGTGATGAGAGCCTGGTATACAGCTGTTGGTGATGACAGCCTGGTATATAGTTGCTGGGGATGACAGCCTGGTATACAGCAGTTGGTGATGACAGCCTGATATACAGCTGTTGGTGATGACATCCTGGTATACAGCTGTTGTTGACGACATTTTGGTATACAGCTTTTGTTGACGACAGCCTGGTATTCAGCTGTTGGTGATGACAACCTGGTATACAGCCGTTGGTGATGATGGCCTGGTATACAGCTGTTGGTACTGACAGCCTGGTATACAGCTGTTGGTGATGACAGACTGTTATACAGCTGTTGGTGGTGGCAGGCTGGTATACAGCGGTTGGTGGTGACATCCTGGTATACATCTGTTGGTGGTGACAACTTGTTATACAGATGTTGGTGATGATTGCCTTGTTTCCAGCTGTTGATGATACAGCCTGGTATACAGCTGTTGTTGATGAAAGCTTGATATACAGCTGTTGATGATGACAGCTTGGTATACGGCTGCTGGTGATGACAGCCTGGTATACAGCTGTTGGACATGACAGCCTGGTTTACAGTTGTTGGTGATGACAGCCTGATATGCAGCTGTTGGTGATGATAGCCTGATATATATCTTGTTGATGACAACTTGGTATTCAGCTGTTGGTGATGATAGCCTGGTATACAGTTGTTGGTGATGACAGCCTGGTATAAAGCTGTTGGTAATGACAGCCTGGTATACAGGTGTTGTTGATGACAGCTTGGTATACAACTGTTGGTCATGACAGCCTGTTATACAGCTGTTGTTGATGCCAGCCTGGTATTCAGCTGTTGGTGAAAACAGCTTCTATACAGCTGTTGGTGGTGACAGCCTGGTATGCAGCTGTTGGTAGTCACAGCTTGTTATACAGCTGGTGTTGATGACAGCCTTGTATACAGCTGTTTTGGTGACAGCCTGGTATACAGCTGTTGGTAGTGACATCCTGGTATACAGCTAATGGCGGTGACAACCTGGTATACAGTTGTTGGAGAAGTCATCCTGGTATAAAGATGTTGGTGATGATAGCCTGGTATAAAGGTGTTGGTGACGACAGCCTGGTGGGGATGATAGCCTGGTATACAGCTGTTGTGGATGATAGCCTGATATACAGCTGTTGGTGAAGTCATCCTGGTATACAGTTGTTGTTGATGACAGCCTGGTATACAGCTGTTGTTGATGACAGCCTGGTGTACAGCTGTTGGTGATGACAGCTTGGTATACGGCTGTTGGTGATGATGACCTGGTATACAGCTGTTGGTGATGACAGAATGATATACAATGATTATTAATGACAGCCTAGTATACAGCTCTGGTATAGAGCTGTTGGTGAAGACGTCCTGGTATACAGCTGTTGGTGCTGACAGCCTGGTATACAGTTGTTGGTGGTGACAGCCTAGTATACAGCTGCTGGTGGTGACATCCTGTTATGCAGCTGTTGTTGATGACAACCTGGTATTCAGCTGTTGGTGGTGACAACCTGATGTACAGCCGTTGGTGAAGACAGCCTGGTATACAGCAGTTAGCGGTGACAGCCTGGTATACAGCTGTTGGTGATGACAGCCTATTATACAGCTGTTGATGGTGGCAGCCTTGTAAACAGCTGTTCGTGGTGACATCCTGGTATACATCTGTTGGTGGTGACAACTTGATATACAGTTGTTGGTGATGATATTTTGGTATACAGCTGTTGGTGATGACAGCCTGGTATGGAGCTGTTTTTGATGATAACCTGGTATAAAGGTGTTGGTGATGATAGCCTGGTATACAGCTTTTGTTGATGACACCCTGGTATACAGCTGTTGTTGATGACTGCCTGGTTTACAGAAGTTGGTGATGATAGCTTGTTATACGGCTGTTGGTGATGACAGCCTGGTATACAGCTGTTGGTGATGACAGTCTGGTATACAGTTGTTGGTGATGACAGCGTGGCATACTGCTCTTGGAGATGACAGCCTGTTATACAGTTGTTGGTGATGACAGCCTTATATATTGCTTTTGGTGATGACAGCCTGGTATACATCTTGTTCTTGATGACGGCCTGGTATTCAGCTGTTGGTGATGACAGCCTGGTATACAGGTATCGGTTACGACAGTCTGGTATACAGGTATTGGTGATGACAGCCTGGTATACAGCTGTTGGTGATGACAACTTGGTATATAGCTTTTGGTGATGGCAGCCTATTATACAGCTGTTGTTGATGACAGCTTGGTATAGAGCTGTTGGTGATGAAAACCTGGTATACAGCTGTAGTTGGTGACAGCCTGGTATACATCTGTTGGTGATGACTGGCTGGTATACTGTTGTTGGTGGTGACACCTTGGTATACAGATATTGGTGATAACTGGCTGGTATACAGCTGTTGGTGATGGCTGCCTGGTATACAGCCGTTAGTGATGACAGCCTGGTATACCGTTGCTGGGGATGACAGCCTGGTATATAGCTGTTGTGGATGACAGCCTGGTATACAGCTGTTGGTGATGACATCCTGGTATACAGCTGTTGTTGACGACATTTTGGTATCTAGGTGTTGTTGATGACAGCCTGGTATATAGCTGTTGTTGGTGATAGCTTGGTATACAGCTGTTGGTGATGACAGTCTGGTGTTCAGCTGTTATTGATGACAGTCTGGTAATCAGCTGTTGGTGATGACAGCCTTGTATACAGCTGTTGGTGATGACAGCCTGGTATACAGCTTTTGGTAGTGACAGCCTGGTATACAGCTGATGGTGGTGACAGATTGTTATACAGCTGTTGTTGATGACAGCCTGGTATTCAGCTGTTGGTGATGACAGCCTGGTATACAGCTGTTGGTGATAACAGCCTGGTATACAGCTGTTGGTGGTGGCAGCCTTGTATACAGCTGTTCGTGGTGACATCCTGGTGTACATCTGTTGGTGGTGACAACTTGGTATACAGCTGCTGGTGATGGCATCCTGGTATACAGCTATTGGTGATGACAGCCTGGTATAGAGCTGTTATTGATGATAGCCTGGTATAAAGCTGTTGGTAATGATGGCCTGGTATACAGCTTTTGTTGATGACGGACTGGTATACAGCTGTTGTTGACGACTGCCTGGTATACAGAAGTTGGTGATGACAGCTTTTTATACAGCTGTTTGTGATGACAGCTTTTTATACAGTTGTTGGTGATGACAGCCTGGTTTACAAATGTTGGTGATGACAGCCTGGTATACAGTTGTTGGTGATGACAGCCTGGTATATTGCTCTTGGTGACGACAGCCTGTTATACAGTTGTTGGTGATGACAGCCTTATATAGAACTGTTGGTGATGACAGCCTGGTATATATCTTGTTCTTGATGACAGCCTGGTATTCAGCTGTTGTTGATGATACAATTATATACAGCTGTGGGTGATGACAGCCTATTATACAGCAGTTTTTGATGATAGCCTGGTATAGAGCTGCTGGTGATGACAGCCTAGCATACAGCTGTTGGTGGTGACAGCCTGGTATACAGTTGTTGGTGATGACTGGCTGGTATACAGCTGTTGGTGATGACTGGCTGGTATACAGCTGGTAGTGATGACTGGCTGGTATACCGTTGCTGGGGATGACAGCCTGGTATATAGCTGTTGTGGATGACAGCCTGGTATACAGCTGTTGGTGATGACATCCTGGTATACAGATCTTGTTGACGACATTTAGGTATACAGCTGTTGTTGATTACAGCCTGGTATATAGCTGTTGGTGGTGACAGCCTGGTGTACAGCTGTTGGTGATGACAGCCTGGTGTACAGCTGTTATTGATGACAGCCTGGTAATCAGCTGTTGGTGATGACAGCCTTGTATACAGCTTTTGGTGATGACAGCCTGGTATACAGCTTTTGGTTTGATAGCCTGGTATACAGCTCTTGGTGGTGACAGATTGTTATACAGCTGTTGTTGATGACAGCCTGGTAATAAGCTGTTGATGATGACAGCCTGGTATACAGCTGTTGGTGATAACAGCCTAGTATACAGCTGTTGGTGGTGGCAGCCTGGTATACAGCTGTTGGTGGTGACTTCCTTGTATACATTTGTTGGTGGTGACAACTTGGTATACAGCTGCTGGCGATGACATCCTTGTATACAGCTGTTGGTGATGACAGCTTGGTATAGAGGTGTTGGTGATGACAGCCTGGTATACAGCTTTTGTTGATGACAGCCTGGTTTAGAGCTGTTGGTGGTGACAACTTGTTATACAGCTGTTGTTGATGACATCCTGGTATAAAGCTGTTAGTGATGACAGCTTGGTAACGGCTGTTGGCGATGACAGACTGGTATACAGTTGTTGCTGATGATAGCCTGGTATGCAGCTGTTGGTGATGACAGCTTGGTATACGGCTGTTGGTGATGACAGCCTGTTATACAGTTGTCGGTGATGTCAGTCTCGTATACAGCTCATGGCGATGACAGAATGGCATACAGCTGTTCTTGATGACAGAATGGTATTCAGCTCTTGGTGATGACAGCCTGGTATACAGCTTTTGGTGAAGACAGCCTGGTATACAGCTTTTGGTGGTGACAGCCTGGTATACAGCTGTTGGTGGTGACAGCCTGGTTTGGTATGCAGGTAATTTGTGACCAGGAGGTCGTGAATCGTCGGATATGATGCTGATTTAGATAAGTGTTTCAAGATACTGTATATAGAGTCCAATCTTCCTACAGCACGTAATACTACTCCTTGATGGTCTGTGATCCTACAAGACAGACTCAAGTCAGTAGGAGGTGTGTTATCTAATAACTGTGTTTTCAGGATAATAATGATATAGGACACCTTGAACCTACCTGTCAACACTATATGACAACGAAAGCTTGAAATAAGACTTTATGACTGGTGAGAATCTTCGTTACTTTTCTTCAACAGGATTGTTGACGTATGGAATCATTCATGACCAAGAGTGGCTGACAGCAGTGCTGTAGATACGGAAAAGACTTGATATATCATCTCCTTCAAGTCCTTGATTTGCATTAACTGCGTCTCGTTAGTAATTGACAGGTTACAGAATGTTCTATGAATTATCTGTACTGCTCCCTACTTTTACAACACTAATCTGCAAGGTTATAATGTCTCACTCGATCACAAGCACCCTCGAAAGAACCCAGTAGCTTATTGTTGTTGAAATCCTTTATTTTCCGTTGTATTTCTTAGTTATATCTGCTTCCTCACCAGGTACACATACAAGCAGCCTTCGGATAGACTTTGGGGCTTTAAACATGAGGACGGGACGTGGTCGGGCATGGTGGGGATGGTGAGCAGGGAGGTAAGTGTCCTGTAGCACCAAAAGGACGAAGGGGCTTAGTATAGTGAGCAGGGAGGTGAGAACAGTGAGGCTGTACGGTAAGATGGTGATGCTGAGTTTCACAGGGCTCGTATCTGAGAAACCTTGAGGTAATTATTTTAGATGATACAAATTTGAAAACATGGATGACATTTATGGATATTTTTGATGAATTTCTGAAATATGCGACAGCTTCATGTACCTCGTTTCCAAGAACATTCCTTAAATCTCAAACTACTGAAAAGATGATTGTAAAACTTTTCTTTTATCTTATGTAACTTTACTGGACGTCTGTTATATACAGACACTCTTGTAAAGAACGACAACTTTATTCATTGAGGAACGAGGAGAAGCGAAGACCAAGTTGCATATGTAAAGATGGAGTGAAAAAGATTTTGTCCTATTTTGCTCTGGGCCTGAACACGCCTTACTGGAGATATGCTGAAAAATCAAGCCAAAACACAACAGAAATCAGCGAATGTTGAAGACCATCTCTCTCTCCAGACTAGACTATCAGTCAGATTACTTTACTTTGAAGTTCCATAGCCTCATTCTGATTCCTTCTTGCGATCATTCAAAGTGAAAAACATGTCTTCGGGAAAAATGGACAGCTAGTGTTACAGTCTTTGATAATCTGGTTTTCGTAAATGATGTTTTGAAATTATATTTCATATTTTCATTTTCCATTTATACACACACACATTCGTACATCTTTTGTAAATGATACTTTATTTCAATTTTCCATTTTTACTTAAAGAAATATATAGATAAGAAGCCGTACGATGTTCTGTTGCACAAGTTTAACTATTTTTCAAGACTTTCATTTTGATAGAGTTTCCTTTAGTTTTCACCCAGAGTTTTAACTCACCTTTCTGTTCATTACGGAGACGAGGGTTAGACGGGTCACCAGAAGACATTACATCATTCAACATTCAGTCTTATGTATTAGGAAATTAAGAGTGCTTCTGCAGGCTTTTATTTTATTTTCTTTTTCTTTTTTTTGCACTTAAGGGAAAATGATTGGTTGCCAGAGATACAACAGAATTACTTCTGATACAAGTCGTTTTCCTCCGACATATTCATGACTGTATAACTGAGGGTAAATGATTCTGTCTGTCACTCATCATTGGCATCTGTAGGAGGCCGACATCGGCGTGGGCCTCTTCGGCGTCACAGCAACCCGCGCCGAGGTGGTCGACTATACTTGGCCAACGAGGATCGCGTACTGGAGGATGCTGGGAGTTCGCGGCCGGACGGAAGTGGATCCCTGGGGCTTCATGCTACCTCTTACGCTCCTGGTGTGGGTGGCTGTGCTGACGGAGCTGTTGGTGCTACCTGCCACAATGTTCCTCATGTCTTCATGCTCCCATCTCACCACCATAAGTCAAAAGAACTGGTTAAACACCACCTTCGTATTTATTCGTGTATTATTACAACAGGGTAAGTCTAGATATCAGGGTTCGATACTAATAAGCCTAAGATATAATGATTTATAGCTAGAAATACATCTGAAAGCTAATAGCTTATGTTGACTCATTTTTACACACACACACACACACACACACACACACATATATATATAAATATATATATATATATATATATATATATATATATATATATATATATATATATATATATATATATATATATATATATATATATATATATATATATATATATATATATATATATATATATATATATATTATCCCTGGGGATAGGGGATTAAGAATACTTCCCACGTATTCCCTGCGTGTCGTAGAAGGCGACTAAAAGGGGAGGGAGCGGTGGGCTGGAAATCCTCCCCTCTCTTTTTTTTTTTTTCCAAAGGAAGGAACAGAGAATTGGGCCGGGTGAGGGTATTCCCTCAAAGGCCCAGTCCTCTGTTCTTAACGCTACCTCGCTAATGCGGGAAATGGCGAATAGTTTGAAAGAAAGAAAGAAATATATATATATATATATATATATATATATATATATATATTATTATTATTATAATTTTGCATTGCCGCTGTCTCCCGCGTTTGCGAGGTAGCGCAAGGAAACAGACGGAAGAAATGGCCCAACCCACCCCCATACACATGTATATACATACACGTCCACACACGCAAATATACATACCTACACATCTCAATGTACACATATATATACACACACAGACACATACATATATACCCATTCACACAATTCACACTGTCTGCCCTTATTCATTCCCATCGCCACCTCGCCACACATGGAATACCATCCCCCTCCCCCCTCATGTGTGCGAGGTAGCGCTAGGAAAAGACAACAAAGGCCCCATTTGTTCACACTCAGTCTCCATCTGCCATGCAATAATGCCCGAAACCACAGCTCCCTTTCCACATCCAGGCCCCACACAACTTTCCATGGTTTACCCCAGACGCTTCACATGCCCTGATTCAATCCACTGACAGAACGTAAACCCCGGTATACCACATCGATCCAATTCACTCTATTCCTTGCCCGCCTTTCACCCTCCTGCGTGTTCAGGCCCCGATCACTCAAAATCTTTTTCACTCCATCTTTCCTCCTCCAATTTGGTCTCCCACTTCTCCTCGTTCCCTCCACCTCCGACACATATATCCTCTTGGTCAATCTTTCCTCACTCATTCTCTCCACGTGCCCAAACCATTTCAAAACACCCTCTTCTGCTCTCTCAACCACACTCTTTTTATTACCACACATCTCTTTTACCCGATTATCACTTCCTCTATTAAACCACCTCACACCTCATATTGTCCTCAAACATCTCATTTCTAGCACAACCACCCATTTCGCACAACTCTATCCATAGCCCACGACTCGCAACCATACAACATTGTTGGAACAACTATTGCTTCAAACATACCCATTTTTGCTTTCCGAGATAATGTTCTCGACTTCCACACATTCTTCAAGGCTCCCAGAATTTACGCCCCCTCCCCCACCCTATGATTCACTTCCGCTTCCATGGTTCCATCCGCTGCCAAATCCACTGCCAGATATCTAAAACACTTCACTTCCTCCAGTTTATCTCCATTCAAACTTACCTCCCAATTGACTTGACCCTCAACCATACTGTACCTAATAACCTTGCTCTTATTCACATTTACTCTCAACTTTCTTCTTTCACACACTCAGTCACTAGCTTCTGCAGTTTCTCACATGAATCAACCTCCAGCGCTGTATCATCAGCAAACAACAGCTGACTCACTTCCCAAGCTCTCTCATCCCCAACAGACTGCATACTTGCCCCTCTCTCCAAAACTCTTGCATTCACCTCCATAACAACACCATCCATAAATAAATTAAACAACCATGGAGACATCACATACCCCTGCCGCAAACCTACATTTACTGAGAACCAATCACTTTCCTTTCTTCCTACACGTACACATGCCTTACATCCTCGATAAAAACTTTTCACTGCTTGTAACAACTTGCCTCCCACACCATATATTCTTAATACCTTCCACAGAGTGTCTCTATCAACTCTATCATATGCCTTCTCCAGATCCATAAATGCTACATACACATCCATTTGCTTTTCTAAGCATTTCTCACATACATTCTTCAAAGCAAACACCTGATCCACACATCCTCTACCACTTCTGAAACCACACTGCTCTTCCGCAATCTGATGTTCTGTACATGCCTTCACCCTCTCAATCAATACCCTCCAATATAAAATACCGGGAATACTTAACAAACTTATACCTCTGTAATTTGAGCACTCACTCTTATCCCCTTTGCCTTTGTACAATGGCACTATGCAAACATTCCGCCAATCCTCAGGCACCGCACCATGAATTATACATATATCAAATAACCTTACCAACCAGTCAACAATACAGTCACCCTCTTTTGTAATGAATTCCACTGCAATACCATCCAAACCTGCTGCGTTGCCGGCTTTCATCTTCTGCAAAGCTTTTATTACCTAATTTCTGTTTACCATTTCATTTTCCCTGACCCTCTCACTTTGCACACCACCTCGACCAAAACCACCTTTATCTGCCACTCTATCATCAAACACATTCAGCAAACCTTCAAAATACTCACTCCATCTCCTCACATCACCACTACTTGTTATCACCTCCCTATTAGCCCCTTCAATGAAGTTCCCGTTTATTCCCTTGTCTTACGGACTTTATTTACCTCCTTCCAAAACATCTTTTTATTCCTTCTAAAATCTAATGATACTCTCTCACCCCAACTCTCATTTGCCCTCTTTTTCACCTCTTGCACCTTTCTCTTGACCTCCTGCCTCTTTCTTTTATACATCTCCGACTCATTTGAATTATTTCCCTTCAAAAATCGTCCAAATGTTTCTCTCTTCTCTTTCACTAATAATCTTACTACTTCACTCCACCACTCACTACCCTTTCTAATCTGCCAACCTCACACGCTTCTCATGCCACAAGCATCTTTTCCGCAAGCCATCACTGCTTCACTAATAAATCCCATTCCTCCCCACTCCCCTTACGTCCCTCGTTCTCACCTTTTTCCATTCTGTTCAGTCCCTCCTGGTACTTCCTCACACAAGTCTCCTTCCTACGCTCACTTACTCTCACCACTCTCTTCACCCCAACATTCTCTCTTCTTTTCTGAAAACCTCTAGAAATCTTCACCTTCACCTCCACAAGATAATGATCAGACAACCTCCAGTTGCACCTCTCAGCACATTGACATCCAAAAGTCTCTGTTTCGCGCGCCTATCAATTAACACGTTATCCAAATAGCATTTTTGGCCATCTCTCCTACTTACATACGCATACTTATGTATATCTCTCTTTTTAAACCAGGTATTCCCAATCACCAGTCCTTTTTCAGCACATAAATCTACAAGCTCGTCACCATTTCCATTTACAACACTGAACACCCCATGTATACTAATTATTCCCCCAACTGCCACATTACTCACCCTTACATTCAAATCACCCCTCACTATATATATATATGTATATATATATATATATATATATATATATATATATATATATATATATATATGTATATATATATATATATATATATATATATATATATGTATATATATATATATATATATATATATACAAATATTTATAAAAAGGGGAGGGAGTGGGGCGCTGGAAATCCTCCCCTGTCGTTTTTTTTTTTTTTTTTCAATTTTCCAAAAGAAGGAACAGAGGGGGCCAGGTGAGGATATTCTAAAAAAGGCCTAGCCCTCTGTTCTTAACGCTACCTCGCTAACGCGGGATATATATATAAATATATATATATATATATATATTTATACATATATATATATATATACATATATATTATATATATATATATATATATATATATATATATATATATATATATATATATATATATATATATATATATATATATATATATATATATATATATATATATATATATATATATATATATATATATATATATATATATATATATATATATATATATATATATATATATATATATCATTTTCCACAACCCTCTCACTTTGCACACCACCTCGACCAAGACACCATATATCTGCCACTCTATCATCAAACACATTGAACAAACCTTCAAAATACTCACTCCATCTCCTTCTCACATCACCACTACTTGTTATCACCTCCCCATTAGCGCCCTTCACTGAAGTTCCCATTTGCTCCCTTGTCTTACGCACTTTATTTACCTCCTTCCAGAACATCTTTTTATGCTCCCTAAGATTTAATGATACTCTGTCACCCCAACTCTCATTTGCCCTCTTTTTCACCTCTTGCACCTTTCTCTTGACCTCCTGTCTCTTTCTTTTATACATCTCCCACTCAATTGCAATTTTTCCCTGCAAAAATCGTCCAAATGCCTCTCTCTTCTCTTTCACTAATAATCTTACTTCTTCATCCCACCACTCACTACCCTTTCTAATCAACCCACCTCCCACGCTTCTCATGCCACAAGCATCTTTTGCGCAATCCATCACGGCTTCCCTAAATACATCCCATTCCTCCCCCACTCCTCATACTTCCATTGTTCTCACCTTTTTCAATTCTGTACTCAGTCTCTCCTGGTACTTCCTCACACAAGTCTCCTTCCCAAGCTTACTTACTCTCACCACCCTCTTCACCCCAACATTCATGGTAAACAGAGAAGAGGTAGTACAAGCTTTGCGGAAGATGAAAACCGGCAAGGCAGCAGGTTTGGATGGTATTGAAGTGCAATTTATTAAAAAAGGGGGTGACTCTATTGTTGACTGGTTGGTAAGGTTATCTAATGTATGTATGACTCATGGTGAGGTGCCTGAGGATTGGCGGAATGCGTGCCTAGTGCCATTGTACAAAGGCAAAGGGATAAGAGTGAGTGCTCAAATAACAGAGGTATAAGTTTCTTGAGTATTCCTTGTAAATCATATGGGAGGGTATTGATTGAGAGGGTGAAGGCATGTACAGAGCATCAGATTGGGGAAGAGCAGTGCGGTTTCAGAAGTGGTAGAGGATGTGTGGATCAGGTGTTTGCTTTGAAGAATGTATGTGAGAAATACTTAGAAAAGCAAATGGATTTGTATGTAGCATTTAAGGATCTGGAGAAGGCATATGATAGAGTTGATAGAGATGCTCTGTGGAAGGTATTAAGAATATATGGTGTGGGTGGCAAGTTGTTAGAAGCAGTGAAAAGTTTTTATTGAAGATGTAAGGCATGTGTACGTGTAGGAAGAGAGGTAAGTGATTGGTTCTCAGTAAATGTAGGTTTGCGGCAGGGGTGTGTGATGTCTCCATGGTTATTTAATTTGTTTATGGATGGGGTTGTTAGGGAGGTGAATGCAAGAGTTTTGGAAAGAGGGGCAAAAATGAAGTCTGTTGTGTATGAGAGAGCTTGGGAAGTGAGTCAGTTGTTGTTCGCTGATGATACAGCGCTGGTGGCTGATTCACGTGAGAAACTGCAGAAGCTGGTGACTGAGTTAGGCAAAGTGTGTGAAAGAAGAAAGTTAAGAGTAAATGTGAATAAGAGCAAGGTTATTAGGTACAGTAGGGTTGAGGGTCAAGTCAATTGGGAGGTAAGTTTGAATGGAGAAAAACTGGAGGAAGTACAGTGTTTTAGATATCAGGAAGTGGATCTGGCAGCGGATGGAACCATGGAAGCGGAGGTGATTCATAGGGTGGGGGAGGGGGCGAAAATTGTGGGAGCCTTGACGAATGTGTGGAAGTCGAGAGCATTATCTTGGAAAGCAAAAATAGGTATGTTTGAAGGAATAGTGGTTCCAACAATGTTGTATGGTTGCGAGGCGTGGGCTATGGATAGAGTTGTGCGCAGGAGAATGGATGTGCTGAAAATGAGAATTCTGAGGACAAATGTGGTGTGAGGTGGTTTGATCGAGTAAGTAATGTAAGGGTAAGAGAGATGTGTGGAAATAAAAAGAGCGTGGTTGAGAGAGCAGAAGAGGGTGTTTTGAAATGATTTGGGCACATGGAGAGAATGAGTGAGGAAAGATTGACCAAGAGGATATATGTGTCGGAGGTGGAGGGAACGAGGAGAAGTGGGAAACCAAATTGGAGGAGGAAAGATGGAGTGAAAAAGATTTTGAGTGATCGGGGCCTGAACATGCAGGAGGGTGAAAGGCGGGCAAGGAATAGAGTGAATTGGATCGATGTGGTATACCGTGGTTGACGTGCTGTCAGGGGATTGAATCAGGGCATGTGAAGCGTCTGGGGTAAACCATGGAAAGCTGTGTGGGGCCTGGATGTGGAAAGGGAGCTGTGGTTTCGGGCATTATTGCATGACAGCTAGAGACTGAGTGTGAACAAATGGGGCCTTTGTTGTCTTTTCCTAGCGCTACCCTGCACACATGAGGGGGCACGGGGATGGTATTCCATGTGTGGCGAGGTGGCGATGGGAATGAATAAAGGCAGACAGTGTGAATTGTGTGCATGGATATATATGTATGTGTCTGTGTGTGTATATATATGTGTACATTGAAGTGTATAGGTATGTATATTTGCGTGTGTGGACGTGTGTGTATATACATGTGTATGGGGGTGGGTTGGGACATTTCTTTCGCCTGTTTCCTTGCGCTACATCGCAAACGCGGGAGGCAGCGACAAAGCAAAATAGAAATATATATATATATATATATATATATATATATATATATATGTATATATATATATATATATATATATATATATATATATATATATATATATATATATATATATATATATATATATATATATATATATATATATATATATGTATATATACATATATACATATATATATATATATATATATATATATATATATATATATATATATATATATATATATATATATATATATATATATATATATATATATATATATATATGTATATATATATATATGATTATGCAAGGGGATAGGGGAGAAAGAATACTTCCCATGCATTCCTCACGTATCGTAGAAGGAGACTAAAGGGGGCGGGAGCTAGGGGCTAGAAACCCTCCCTGCTTGTGTTTTAACTTTCTAAAAGGGGAAACAGAAGGAGTCGCGGGGAATGCTCATCCTCCTCAAATGCTCAGATTGGGATGTCTAAATGTGTGTGGATGTAAGCAAGATGAGAAAAAAGATGAGATGGGCAGTAAGTTTTAGGAATGGAACCTTGATGTTTTGGCTCTAAGTGAAACGAAGCTCAAGGGTAAAGGGGATGAGTGGTTTCGGAATGTCTTGGGAGTAAAGTCAGGGGTTAATGAGAGAACGAGAGTAAGGGAAGGAGTAGCACTACTCCTGAAACAGTAGTGGTGGCAGTATATGATAGAGTGTAAGAAAGTAAACTCATTATTGATATTATGGGTAAAACTGAAAGTAGATGGAGAGAGATGGGTGATTATTGGTGCATATGCATTTAGGCATGAGAAGAAAGATCATGAGACGCAAGTGTTTTCGGAACAGGTGAATAAGTGTGTTTGTAGTTTTGATGCAAGAGAACGGGTTATAGCGATGGGTGATTTGAATGCAAAGGTGAGTAATATGGCAGTTGAGGGAATAATTGGTGTACATGGGGTGTTCAGTGTTGTAAATGGAAAATGGGAAAGAGCTTGTAGATTTATGTGCTGAAAAAGGACTGGTGACTGGGGATACCTCTTTTGAAAAGAGAGATATACATAAGTATATGTCTGTAAGTAGGAGAGATGGCCAGAGAGCGTTAATGGATTACGTGTTAATCGATAGGGGAGCGAAAGAGACTTTTGGATGTTAATGTGTTGAGATATGCAAAGGAGGGATGTCTGGCTCATTATCTTGTGGAGGCGAAAGTGAAGATATGAAGAGGTTTTCAGGAAAGAAGAGAGAATGTTGGTGTGAAGAGAGTAGTGAGAGTAAGAGAGCTTGGGAACGAGACTTGTGTGAGGAAGTACCAGGAGGGACTGAGTACAGAATGGAAAAAGGTGAGAATAAAGGACGTAAGGGGAGTGGGAGAGGAATGGGATGTATTTAGGGAAGCAGTGATTGCTTGCGCAAAAGATTCTTGTGGCATTAGAAGCGTGGGAGGTGGGCAGATTAGAAATGGTAGTGAGTGGTGGGATAAATAGGTAAGATTATTAGTGAAAAAGAAAAGAGAGGGATTTGGACAATTTTTGCCGGGAAAAATGCAAACGACTGGGAGATGTGTAAAAGAGCGAGGCAGGAGGTTAAAAGAAAGGTGCAAGAGGTGAAAAAGAGGGCAAATGATAAATGGGGGGAGAGAGTATTAAATTTTAGGGAAAATGAAAATATGTTTTGGAAGGAGGTAAATAAAGTGCTTAAGACAAGGGAACAAATGGGAAGATCAGTGATGGGGGCTAATGGGGAGGTGATAACAAGTAGTGGTGATGTGAGAAGGAGATGGAGTGAGTATTTTGAAGGTTTGCTGAATGTGTTTGAAGATAGAATGGCAGATATAGGGTGTTTTCGTCGAGGTGGTGTGCAAAGTGAGACGGTTAGGGAGAATGATTTGGTAAACAGAGAAGAGGTCGTAAAAGCTTTACGGAAGATGAAATCAGACAAGGCAGCGGGTTTGGATGGTATTGCAGTGGAATCTATTAAAAAAGGTTGTGACTGTATTTATGACTGGTTGGTAAGGTTATTTAATGAATGTGTAACTCATTGTGAGGTGCCGGAGGTTTGCCGGAATGCTTGCATAGTCATTGTACGAAGGCAAACGGGATAAGAGAGAGTGCTGAAATTACAGAGGTACAAATTTATTGAGTTTTCCTGGGAAATCATATGGGAGGTTATTGACTGAGAAGGTCAAGGCATGTACAGAGAATCAGATTAGGGAAGAGCAGTGCAGTTTCCAAGATGTGTGCGTCAGGTGTTTGCTTTGAAGAATGTATGTGAGAAATACTTAGAAAAGCAAATAGATTTGTATGTAGCATTTATGTATCTGGAGAAGGCATATGATAGAATTAATAGAGATGTTCTGTGGAAGTTATTGAGAATATATGGTGTGGGAGGTAGGTTGTTAGAATCAGTGAAAAGCTTTATCGAGAATGTAAGGCATGTGTACGAATAAGAAGAGAGGAAAGTAATTGGTTCTCAGTGAATGTTGGTATGCGGCAGGTGTGTGTGATGTCTCCATGGTTGTTTAATTTGTTTATGGTTGAGGTTGTTAGGGCGGTGAATGCAAGGGTTTTGGGAAGAGGGGCAAGTATGCAGTCTGTTGTGGATGAAAGAGCTTGGAAAGTGTTAGTTGTTGTTCGCTGATGACACAGCGCTGGTGGTTGAGTCATGTGAGAAACTGCAGAAGCTGGTGACTTAGTTTGGTAAAGTGTGTGAAAGAAAAAAGCTAAGAGTAAATGTGAATAAGACCAAGGTAATTAGGTACAGTAGGGTTGAGGGATAAGTCAACTGCGAGGTAAGTTTGAATGGAGAAAAACTGGAGGAAGTGAAGTGTTTTAGATATCTGAGAGTGGATTTGGCAACGGATGGAACAATGGAAGCAGAAGTGAATCATAGGGTGGGGGAGGAGGCGAAAGTTCTGGGAGCGATGAGGAATGTGTGGAAGTCGAGAACATTATCTTGGAAAGTAAAAATGGGTATGTTTGAAGGAATATTGGTTCCAACAATTTTATATGGCTGCGAGGCGTGGGTTATGTGCAGAGGTGTGCGGAGGAGGGTGGATGTGCTGGATATGGGATGTCTGAGGACAATATGTGGTGTGTGGTGGTTTGATCGAGTAAGTAATAATAGGGTAAGAGTGATGTGTGGTAATAAAAACAATGCGGTTGAGAGAGCAGAAGAGGGTGTTTTGAAATGGTTTGGTCACATGGAGAGAATGAGTGAGGAAAGATTCACCATGGGGATATGGAGGGAACGAGGAAAAGTGGGAGACCAAATTGGAGGTGGAAAGATGGAGTGAAAAAGATTTTGAGTGATCGGGTCCTGAACTTGCAGGAGGGTGAAAGGCGTGCAAGGAATAGAGTGAATTGGAACGATGTGGTATACCGGGGTCGATGTGCTGTTAATGGATTGAACCAGGGGATGTGAAGCGTTGGGGTAAACCATGGAAAGTTCTCTGGGGCTGATGTGGAAAGGGAGCTTTGGTTTAGGTGCATTGTTACATCACAGCTAGAGACTGAGTGTCAACGAATGTGGTCTTTGTTGTCTTTTGATAGTGCTACCTCGCATTCATGGAGGGGGAGGGGGTTGTTATTTCATGTGTGGCGGGGTGGTAATGGGAATGAATAAAGGCAGGACAGTATTGAATGATGTACATGTGTATATATGTATATGTTATGAGTGTTGTATATATATGTTTCGTTTGATATGTATATGTATGTGAATTTGCCTGTGTGGAGTGTA
>NC_092269.1:16467899-16507502 GCF_036320965.1 Panulirus ornatus
CAACAGGATTGTTGACGTATGGAATCATTCATGACCAAAGAGTGGGCTGACAGCAGTGCTGTAGATACGGAAAAAGACTTGATATATCATCTCCTTCAAGTCCTTGATTTGCATTAACTGCGTCTCGTTAGTAATTGACAGGTTCCAGAATGTTCTATGAATTATCTGTACTGCTCCCTACTTTTACAACACTAATCTGCAAGGTTATAATGTCTCACTCGATCACAAGCACCCTCGAAAGAACCCAGTAGCTTATTGTTGTTGAAATCCTTTATTTTCCGTTGTATTTCTTTGTTATATCTGCTTCCTCACCAGGTACACATACAAGCAGCCTTCGGATAGACTTTGGGGCTTTAAACATGAGGACGGGACGTGGTCGGGCATGGTGGGGATGGTGAGCAGGGAGGTAAGTGTCATGTAGCACCAAAAGGACGAAGGGGCTTAGTATAGTGAGCAGGGAGGTGAGAACAGTGAGGCTGCACGGTAAGATGGTGATGCTGAGTTTCACATGGCTCGTATCTGAGAAACCTTGAGGTAATTATTTTAGATGATACAAATTTGAAAACATGGATGACATTTATGGATATTTTTGATGAATTTCTGAAATATGCGACAGCTTCATGTACCTCGTTTCCAAAAACATTCCTTAAATCTCAAACTACTGAAAAGATGATCGTAAAACTTTTCTTTTATCTTATGTAACTTTACTGGACGTCTGTTATATACAGACACTCTTGTAAAGAACGACAACTTTATTCATTGAGGAACGAGGAGAAGCGAAGACCAAATTGCAGATGTAAAGATGGAGTGAAAAAGATTTTGTCCTATTTTGCTCTGGGCCTGAACACGCCTTACTGGAGATATGCTGAAAAATCAAGCCAAAACACAACAGAAATCAGCGAATGTTGAAGACCATCTCTCTCTCCAGACTAGACTATCAGTCAGATTACTTTACTTTGAAGTTCCATAGCCTCATTCTGATTCCTTCTTGCGATCATTCAAAGTGAAAAACATGTCTTCGGGAAAAATGGACAGCTAGTGTTACAGTCTTTGATAATCTGGTTTTCGTAAATGATGTTTTGAAATTATATTTCATATTTTCATTTTCCATTTATACATACACACATTCGTACATCTTTTGTAAATGATACTTTATTTCAATTTTCCATTTTTACTTAAAGAAATATATAGATAAGAAGCCGTACGATGTTCTGTTGCACAAGTTTAAATATTTTTCAAGACTTTCATTTTGATAGAGTTTCCTTTAGTTTTCACCCAGAGTTTTAACTCACCTTTCTGTTCATTACGGAGACGAGGGTTAGACGGGTCACCAGAAGACATTACATCATTCAACATTCAGTCTT
This sequence comes from Panulirus ornatus, assembly GCF_036320965.1. Classification (NCBI taxonomy): domain Eukaryota; kingdom Metazoa; phylum Arthropoda; class Malacostraca; order Decapoda; family Palinuridae; genus Panulirus; species Panulirus ornatus. The sequence continues at coordinate 16,469,264 of NC_092269.1, forward strand.
ATGTATTTGGAAATTAAGAGTGCTTCTGCAGGCTTTTATTTTATTTCATTTTTCTTTTTTTTGCACTTAAGGGAAAATGATTGGTTGCCAGAGATACAACAGAATTACTTCTGATACAAGTCGTTTTCCTCCGACATATTCATGACTGTATAACTGAGGGTAAATGATTCTGTCTGTCACTCATCATTGGCATCTGTAGGAGGCCGACATCGGCGTGGGCCTCTTCGGCGTCACAGCAACCCGCGCCGAGGTGGTCGACTATACTTGGCCAACGAGGATCGCGTACTGGAGGATGCTGGGAGTTCGCGGCCGGACGGAAGTGGATCCCTGGGGCTTCATGCTACCTCTTACGCTCCTGGTGTGGGTGGCTGTGCTGACGGAGCTGTTGGTGCTACCTGCCACAATGTTCCTCATGTCTTCATGCTCCCATCTCACCACCATAAGTCAAAAGAACTGGTTAAACACCACCTTCGTATTTATTCGTGTATTATTACAACAGGGTAAGTCTAGATATCAGGGTTCGATACTAATAAGCCTAAGATATAATGATTTATAGCTAGAAATACATCTGAAAGCTAATAGCTTATGTTGACTCATTTTTACACACACACACACACACACACACATATATATATATATATATATATATATATATATATATATATATATATATATATATATATATATATATATATATATATATATATATATATATATATATATATATATATATATATATATATATATACATATATATATATATATATATTTTTTTTTTTTTTTTTTCTTATACTTTGTCGCTGTCTCCCCCGTTTGCGAGGTAGCGCAAGGAAACAGACGAAAGAAATGGCCCAACCCCCCCCATACACATGTATATACATACGTCCACACACGTAAATATACACACCTACACAGCTTTCCATGGTTTACCCCAGACGCTTAACATGCCTTGATTCAATCCACTGACAGCACGTCAACCCCGGTATACCACATCGCTCCAATTCACTCTATTCCTTGCCCTCGTTTCACCCTCCTGCATGTTCAGGCCCCGATCACACAAAATCTTTTTCACTCCATCTTTCCACCTCCAATTTGGTCTCCCTCTTCTCCTCGTTCCCTCCACCTCCGACACATATATCCTCTTGGTCAATCTTTCCTCACTCATTCTCTCCATGTGCCCAAACCACTTCAAAACACCCTCTTCTGCTCTCTCAACCACGCTCTTTTTATTTCCACACATCTCTCTTACCCTTACGTTACTCACTCGATCAAACCACCTCACACCACACATTGTCCTCAAACATCTCATTTCCAGCACATCCATCCTCCTGCGCACAACTCTATCCATAGCCCACGCCTTGCAACCATACAACATTGTTGGAACCACTATTCCTTCAAACATACCCATTTTTGCTTTCCGAGATAATGTTCTCGACTTCCACACATTCTTCAAGGCTCCCAGAATTTTCGCCCCCTCCCCCACCCCATGATCCACTTCCGCTTTCATGGTTCCATCCGCTGCCAGATCCACTCCCAGATATCTAAAACACTTCACTTCCTCCAGTTTTTCTCCATTCAAACTCACCTCCCAATTGACTTGACCCTCAACCCTACTGTACCTAATAACCTTGCTCTTATTCACATTTACTCTTAACTTTCTTCTTTCACACACTTTACCAAACTCAGTCACCAGCTTCTGCAGTTTCTCACATGAATCAGCCACCAGCGCTGTATCATCAGCGAACAACAACTGACTCACTTCCCAAGCTCTCTCATCCCCAACAGACTTCATATATATATATATATATATATATATATATATATATATATATATATATATATATATATATATATATATATATATATATATATATATATATATATATATATATATATATATATATATATATATATATATATATATATATATATATATATATATATATATATATATATATATATATATATATTATCATTATTATTATTATTATAATTTTGCTTTGCCGCTGTCTCCCGCGTTTGCGAGGTAGCACAAGGAAACAGACGGAAGAAATGGCCCAACCCACCCCCATACACATGTATATACATACACGTCCACACACGCAAATATACATACCTATACATCTCAATGTACACATATATATACACACACAGACACATACATATATACCCATGCACAAAATTCACACTGTCTGCCTTTATTCATTCCCATCGCCACCTCGCCACACATGGAATACCATCCCCCTCCCCCCACATGTGTGCGAGGTAGCGCTAGGAAAAGACAACAAAGGCCCCATTCGTTCACACTCAGTCTCTATCTGTCATGCAATAATGCCCGAAACCACAGCTCCCTTTCCACATCCAGGCCCCACACAACTTTCCATGATTTACCCCAGACGCTTCACATGCCCTGATTCAATCCACTGACAGCACGTCAACCCCGGTATACCACATCGATCCAATTCACTCTATTCCTTGCCCGCCTTTCACCCTCCTGCATGTTCAGGCCCCGATCACTCAAAATCTTTTTCACTCCATCTTTCCTCCTCCAATTTGGTCTCCCACTTCTCCTCGTTCCCTCAACCTCCGACACATATATCCTCTTGGTCAATCTTTCCTCACTCATCCTCTCCACGTGACCAAACCATTTCAAAACACCCTCTTCTGCTCTCTCAACCACACTCTTTTTATTACCACACATCTCTTTTACCCTATTATCACTTCCTCTATCAAACCACCTCACACCTCTTATTGTCCTCAAACATCTCATTTCCAGCACATCCACCCATTTGGCAGAACTCTATCCATAGCCCACGACTCGCAACCATACAACATTGTTGGAACAACTATTCCTTCAAACATACCCATTTTTGCTTTCCGATATAATGTTCTCGACTCTCACACATTCTTCAAGGCTCCCAGAATTTACGCCCCCTCCCCCACCCTATGATTCACTTCCGCTTCCATGGTTCCATCCGCTGCCAAATCCACTGCCAGATATCTAAAACACTTCACTTCCTCCAGTTTATCTCCATTCAAACTTACCTCCCAATTGACTTGACCCTCAACCATACTGTACCTAATAACATTACTCTTATTCACATTTACTCTCAACTTTCTTCTTCCACACACTTTACCAAACTCAGTCACTAGCTTCTGCAGTTTCTCACATGAATCAACCACCAGCGATGTATCATCAGCAAACAACAGCTGACTCACTTCCCAAGCTCTCTCATCCACAACAGACTGCATACTTGCCCCTCTTTCCAAAACTCTTGCATTCACCTCCCTAACAACACCATCCATAAATAAATTAAACAACCATGGAGACATCACACACCCCTGCCGCAAACTTACATTCACTGAGAACCAATCACTTTCATTTCTTCCTACACGTACACATGCCTTACATCCTCGATAAAAACTTTTCACTGCTTCTAACAACTTGCCTCCCACACCATATATTCTTAATACCTTCCACATAGTATATCTATCAACTCTATCATATGCCTTCTCCAGATCCATAAATGCTACATACACATCCATTTGCTTTTCTAAGCATTTCTCACATACATTCTTCAAAGCAAACACCTGATCTACACATCCTCTACCACTTCTGAAACCACACTGCTCTTCCCCAATCTGATGCTCTGTACATGCCTTCACCCTCTCAATCAATACCCTCCCATATAATTTACCAGGAATACTTAACAAATTTATACCTCTGTAATTTGAGCACTCACTCTTATCCCCTTTGCCTTTGTACAATGGCACTATGCAAACATTCCGCCAATCCTCAGGCACCGCACCATGAATTATACATACATCAAATAACCTTACCAACCAGTCAACAATACAGTCACCCTCTTTTGTTATAAATTCCACTGAAATACCATCGAAACCTGCTGCCTTGCTGGCTTTCATCTTCCGCAAAGCTTTTATTACCTAATCTCTGTTTACCAATTCATTTTCCCTGACCCTCTCACTTTGCACACCACCTCGACCAAAACACCCTATATCTGCCACTCTATCATCAAACAAATTCAGCAAACCTTCAAAATACTCACTCCATCTCCTCACATCACCAATACATGTTATCACCTCCCTATTAGCCCCCTTCAATGAAGTTCCCGTTTGTTCCCTTGTCTTACGGACTTTATTTACCTCCTTCCAAAACATCTTTTTATTCTCCCTAAAATCTAATGATACTCTCTCACCCCAACTCTCATTTGCCCTCTTTTTCACCTCTTGCACCTTTCTCTTGACCTCCTGCCTCTTTCTTTTATACATCTCCCACTCATTTGAATTATTTCCCTTCAAAAATCGTCCAAATGCTTCTCTCTTCTCTTTCACTAATAATCTTACTTCTTCACTCCACCATTCACTACCCTTTCTAATCTGGCCACCTCACACGCTTCTCATGCCACAAGCATCTTTTGCGCAAGCCATCACTGCTTCCATAGATAAATCCCATTCCTCCCCACTCCCCTTACGTCCCTCGTTCTCACCTTTTTCCATTCTGTTCAGTCCCTCCTGGTACTTCCTCACACAAGTCTCCTTCCTAAGATCACTTACCCTCACCACTCTCTTCACCCCAACATTCTCCCTTCTTTTCTGAAAACCTCTAGAAATCTTCACCTTCGCCTCCACAAGATAATGATCAGACATCCTCCAGTCGCACCTCTCAGCACATTAACATTCAAAAGTCTCAGTTTCGCGCTCCTATCAATTAACACGTTATCCAAATAACATTTTTGTCCATCTCTCCTACTAACATACGCATACTTATGTATATCTCGCTTTTTAAACCAGGTATTCCCAATCACCAGTCCTTTTTCAGCACAAAAATCTACAAGCTCGTCACCATTTCCATTTACAACACTGAACACCCCATGTATACTAATTATTCCCCCAACTGCCACATTACTCACCCTTGCATTCAAATCACCCATCACTACATACACACATATATATATATATATATATATATATATATATATATATATATATATATATATATATATATATATATATATATATATATATATATATATATATATATGTATATATATATATATATATATATATATATATATATATATATATATATATATATATATATATATATATATATATATATATATATATATATACATATATATATATATATCCCCCATCCCATTTTAGAAAGTTAATACAAGGAGGGGAGGATTTCCGGCCCCCCGCTCCCGTCCCCTCTAGTCGCTTTCTACGACACGCGAGGAATACGTGGGAAGTATTCTTTCACCCCTGTCCCCAGGGATAATATACATATATATATACACACACACACACACACACACATACACACACATACGCACATACACACACACACACACATACATATATATACATATGAAAAATGTAAGAAACAATTTAGAAAACAAACTTTTAGCTTGAAATGATTGAAAAAATGAAAAACTGAACGTCACATAATGGTTCACCTCTGGCTATGGAAAAGGAAATGTACAATTTATTCACACAAACGTCAATAGCAGTTCTCATCAATTTCACCACTGAATCAATAAGCTTCAATGTCTAAGCTACATTTTTCTCCAACTTCACTATTTTCTTGTCAAAACACCATGCATGAAAACTATCACTCCAGTAACACAACTATAAACATTTACTTCCCCTTTAAAAGTTCTGGGGAAGTCTGTCTCGATACACTGCGGCGAGGCGACGCGACGCTGACACAATCACTGTCACAATATCACTTTTGCCTCCTTCCAAGCGTTGTTTCAGGGAATAATTCCGGGTTGCTGAAGTGCCGCATAGGCTGGCACGATATCCCGGGCCACATCGAAGACGTTATGAGCCCGGCCGTTGTCCACAGATTTGAACGAAGCGTCGAGTCTCCTCAGCCTGGTAGAACTTGCCACGTAGAACTTATAGAATGTTCTCCCTCCCCCAACAGATCAGTAGCATACCTGGTAAATAAGCGTTGTGTTGTCAGACGTGACAAAGGTTAATCCTATTTGCCTGAAGTTCCTCAAATGGGAAACAGAAGGAGTCACGCGGGGAGTGCTCATCCTCCTCGAGGGCTCAGAGTGGGGTGCCTAAATGTGTGTGGATGTAACCAAGATGTGAAAAAAGGAGAGATAGGTAGTATGTTTGAGGAAAGGAACCTGGATGTTTTGGCTCTGAGTGAAACGAAGCTCAAGGGTAAAGGGGAAGAGTGGTTTGGAAATGTCTGGGGAGTGAAGTCAGGGGTTAGTGAGAGGACAAGAGCAAGGGAAGGAGTAGCAATACTCCTGAAACAGGAGTTGTGGGAGTATGTGATAGAATGTAAGAAAGTAAATTCTCGATTAATATGGGTATAATTGAAAGTTGATGGAGAGAGGTGGGTGATTATTGGTGCATATGCACCTGGGCATGAGAAGAAAGATCATGAGAGGCAAGTGTTTTGGGAGCAGCTGAATGAGTGTGTTAGCGGTTTTGATGCACGAGACCGGGTTATAGTGATGGGTGATTTGAATGCAAAGGTGAGTAATGTGGCAGTTGAGGGAATAATTGGTATGCATGGGGTGTTCAGTGTTGTAAATGGAAATGGTGAGGAGCTTGTAGATTTATGTGCTGAAAAAGGACTGATGATTGGGAATACCTGGTTTAAAAAGCGAGATATACATAAGTATACTTATGTAAGTAGGAGAGATGGCCAGAGAGCGTTATTGGATTACGTGTTAATTGACAGGCGTGCGAAAGAGAGACTTTTGGATGTCAATGTGCTGAGAGGTGCAACTGGAGGGATGTCTGATCATTATCTTGTGGAGGCTAAGGTGAAGATTAGTATGGGTTTTCAGAAAAGAAGAGTGAATGTTGGGGTGAAGAAGGTGGTGAGAGTAAGTGAGCTTGGGAAGGAGACCTGTGTGAGGAAGTATCAGGAGAGACTGTGTACAGAATGGAAAAAGGTGAGAACAATGGAAGTAATGGGAGTGGGGGAGGAATGGGATGTATTTAGGGAATCAGTGATGGATTGCGCAAAAGATGCTTGTGGCATGAGAAGAGTGGGAGGTGGGCTGTTTAGAAAGGGTAGTGAGTGGTGGGATGAAGAAGTAAGAGTATTAGTGAAAGAGAAGAGAGAGGCATTTGGACGATTTTTGCAGGGAAAAAATGCAATTGAGTGGGAGAAGTATAAAAGAAAGAGACAGGAGGTCAAGAGAAAGGTGCAAGAGGTGAAAAAAAGGGCAAATGAGAGTTGGGGTGAGAGACTATCAGTAAATTTTAGGGAGAATAAAAAGATGTTCTGGAAGGAGGTAAATAGGGTGCGTAAGACAAGGGAGCAAATGGGAACTTCAGTGAAGGGCGTAAATGGGGAGGTGATAACAAGTAGTGGTGATGTGAGAAGGAGATGGAATGAGTATTTTGAAGGTTTGTTGAATGTGTCTGATGACAGAGTGGCAGATATAGGGTGTTTTGGTCGAGGTGGTGTGCAAAGTGAGAGGGTTAGGGAAAATGATTTGGTAAACAGAGAAGAGGTAGTAAAAGCTTTGCGGAAGATGAAAGCCGGCAAGGCAGCAGGTTTGGATGGTATTGCAGTGGAATTTATTAAAAAAGGGGGTGACTGTATTGTTGACTGGTTGGTAAGGTTATTTAATGTATGTATGACTCATGGTGAGGTGCCTGAGGATTGGCGGAATGCGTGCATAGTGCCATTGTACAAAGGCAAAGGGGATAAGAGTGAGTGCTCAAATTACAGAGGTATAAGTTTGTTGAGTATTCCTGGTAAATTATATGGGAGGGTATTGATTGAGAGGGTGAAGGCATGTACAGAGCATCAGATTGGGGAAGAGCAGTGTGGTTTCAGAAGTGGTAGAGGATGTGTGGATCAGGTGTTTGCTTTGAAGAATGTATGTGAGAAATACTTAGAAAAGCAAATGGATTTGTATGTAGCATTTATGGATCTGGAGAAGGCATATGATAGAGTTGATAGAGATGCTCTGTGGAAGGTATTAAGAATATATGGTGTGGGAGGCAAGTTGTTAGAAGCAGTGAAAAGTTTTTATCGAGGATGTAAGGCATGTGTACGTGTAGGAAGAGAGGAAAGTGATTGGTTCTCAGTGAATGTAGGTTTGCGGCAGGGGTGTGTGATGTCTCCATGGTTGTTTAATTTGTTTATGGATGGGGTTGTTAGGGAGGTAAATGCAAGAGTCTTGGAAAGAGGGGCAAGTATGAAGTCTGTTGGGGATGAGAGAGCTTGGGAAGTGAGTCAGTTGTTGTTCGCTGATGATACAGCGCTGGTGGCGGATTCATGTGAGAAACTGCAGAAGCTGGTGACGGAGTTTGGTAAAGTGTGTGGAAGAAGAAAGTTAAGAGTAAATGTGAATAAGAGCAAGGTTATTAGGTACAGTAGGGTTGAGGGTCAAGTCAATTGGGAGGTGAGTTTGAATGGAGAAAAACTGGAGGAAGTGAAGTGTTTTAGATATCTGGGAGTGGATCTGTCAGCGGATGGAACCATGGAAGCGGAAGTGGATCATAGGGTGGGGGAGGGGGCGAAAATTTTGGGAGCCTTGAAAAATGTGTGGAAGTCGAGAACATTATCTCGGAAAGCAAAAATGGGTATGTTTGAAGGAATAGTGGTTCCAACAATGTTGTATGGTTGCGAGGCGTGGGCTATGGATAGAGTTGTGCGCAGGAGGATGGATGTGCTGGAAATGAGATGTTTGAGGACAATGTGTGGTGTGAGGTGGTTTGATCGAGTAAGTAACGTAAGGGTAAGAGAGATGTGTGGAAATAAAAAGAGCGTGGTTGAGAGAGCAGAAGAGGGTGTTTTGAAATGGTTTGGGCACATGGAGAGAATGAGTGAGGAAAGATTGACCAAGAGGATATATGTGTCGGAGGTGGAGGGAACGAGGAGAAGAGGGAGACCAAATTGGAGGTGGAAAGATGGAGTGAAAAGGATTTTGTGTGATCGGGGCCTGAACATGCAGGAGGGTGAAAGGAGGGCAAGGAATAGAGTGAATTGGAGCGATGTGGTATACAGGGGTTGACGTGCTGTCAGTGGATTGAATCAAGGCATGTGAAGCGTCCGGGGTAAACCATGGAAAGCTGTGTAGGTATGTATATTTGCGTGTGTGGACGTGTGTATGTACATGTGTATGGGGGGGGGGGTTGGGCCACTTCTTTCGTCTGTTTCCTTGCGCTACCTCGCAACCGCGGGAGACAGCGACGAGGTATAAAAAAAAAAAAAAAAAAAAAAAAAAAAAAATATATATATATATATATTATCCCTGGGGATAGGGGATTAAGAATACTTCCCACGTATTCCCTGCGTGTCGTAGAAGGCGACTAAAAGGTGAGGGAGCGGGGGGCTGGAAATCCTCCCCTCTCGTTTTGTTTTTCTTTTTTTTTAATTTTCCAAAAGAAGGAACAGAGGGGGGATATATATATATATATATATATATATATATATATATATATATATATATATATATATATATATATATATATATATATATATATATATATATCCCTGGGGATAGGGGAGAAAGAATACTTCCCACGTATTCCCTGCGTGTAGTAGAAGGCGACTAAAAGGGAAGGGAGCGGGGGGCTGGAAATCCTCCCCTCTCATTTTTTTATTTTAATTTTCCAAAAGAAGGAACAGAGAAGGGGGCCAGGTGAGGGTATTCCCTCAAAGGCCCAGTCCTCTGTTCTTAACGCTACCTCGTTATCGCGGGAAATGGCGAATAGTATGAAAAAAAAAAAAAAAAATATATATATATATATATATATATATATATATATATATATATATATATATATATATATATATATATATATATATATATATATATATATATATATATGTATATATATATATATATATATATATCATTTTCCACAACCCTCTCACTTTGCACACCACCTCGACCAAGACACCCTATATCTGCCACTCTATCATCAAATACATTTAACAAACCTTCAAAATACTCACTCTATCTCCTTCTCATATCACCACTACTTGTTATCACCTCCCCATTTGCGCCCTTCATTGAAGTTCCCATTTGCTCCCTTGTCTTACGCACTTTATTTACCTCCTTCCAGAACATCTTCTTATTCTCCCTAAAATTTAAATATACTCTCACCCCAGCTCTTATTTGCCCTCTTTTTCACCTCTTGCACCTTTCTCTTGACCTCCTGTCTCTTTCTTTTATACATCCCCCACTCAATTGCATTTTTTCCCTGCAAAAATCGTCCAAATGCCTCTCTCTTCTCTTTCACCAATAATCTTACTTCTTTATCCCACCACTCACTACCCTTTCTAATCAACCCACCTCCTACGCTTCTCATGCCACAAGCATCTTTTGCGCAAGCCATCACTGCTTCCCTAAATACATCCCATTCCTCCCCCACTCCTCTTACTTCCATTGTTCTAACCTTTTTCAATTCTGTACTCAGTCTCTCCTGGTACTTCCTCACACAAGTCTCCTTCCCAAGCTTACTTACTCTCACCACCCTCTTCACCCCAACATTCATGGTAAACAGAGAAGTGGTAGTACAAGATTAGCGGAAGATGAAAGTCGGTAAAGCAGCAGGTTTGGATGGTATTGCAGTGGAAGTTATTAAAAAAGGGGGTGACTGTCTTGTTGACTGGTTGGTAAGGTTATTCAATGTATGTATGACTCATGGTGAGGTGCCTGAGGATTGGCGGAATGCGTGCATAGTGCCATTGTACAAAGGCAAAGGGATAAGAGTGAGTGCTCAAATAACAGAGGTATAAGTTTGTTGAGTATTCCTGGTAAATTATATGGGAGGGTATTGATTGAGAGGGTGAAGGTATGTACAGAGCATCAGATTGGGGAAGAGCAGTGTGGTTTCAGAAGTGGTAGAGGATGTGTGGATCAGGTGTTTGCTTTGAAGAATGTATGTGAGAAATACTTAGAAAAGCAAATGGATTTGTATGCAGCATTTATGGATCTATGGATCTGGAGAAGGCATATGACAGAGTTGATAGTGATGCTCTGTGGAAGGTATTAAGAATATATGGTGTGGGTGGCAAGTTGTTAGAAGCAGTGAAAAGTTTTTATCGAGGATGTAAGGCATGTGTACGTGTAGGAAGAGAGGAAAGTGATTGGTTCTCAGTGAATATAGGTTTGCGGCAGGGGTGTGTGATGTCTCCATGGTTATTTAATTTGTTTATGGATGGGGTTGTTAGGGAGGTGAATACAAGAGTTTTGGAAAGAGGGGCAAGTATGAAGTCTGTTGTGGATGAGAGAGCTTGGGAAGTGAGTCAGTTGTTCGCTGATGATACAGCGGTGGTGGCTGATTCATGTGAGAAACTGCAGAAGCTGGTGACTGAGTTTGGTAAAGTGTGTGAAAGAAGAAAGTTAAGAGTAAATGTGCATAAGAGCAAGGTTATTAGGTACAGTAGGGTTGAGGGTCAAGTCAATTGGGAGGTAAGTTTGAATGTAGAAAAACTGGAGGAAGTAAAGTGTTTTAGATATCTGGGAGTGGATCTGGCAGCGGATGGAACCATGGAAGCGGAAGTGAATCATAGGGTGGGGGAGGGGGCGAAAATTGTGGGAGCCTTGAAGAATGTGTGGAAGTCGAGAACATTATCTCGGAAAGCAAAAATGGGTATGTTTGAAGGAATAGTGGTTCCAACAATGTTGTATGGTTGCGAGGCGTGGGATATGGATAGAGTTGTGCGTAGGAGGGTGGATGTGCTGGAAATGAGATGTCTGAGGACAAATGTGGTGTGAGGTGGTTTGATCGAGTAAATAATGTAAGGGTAAGAGAGATGTGTGGAAATAAAAAGAGCGTGGTTGAGAGAGCAGAAGAGTGTGTTTTGAAATGGCTTGGGCACATGGAGAGAATGAGTGAGGATAGATTGACCAAGAGGATATATGTGTCGGAGGTGGTGGGAACGAGGAGAAGTGGGAGACCAAAATGGAGGAGGAAAGATGGAGTGAAAAAGATTTTGAGTTATCGGGGCCTGAACATGCAGGAGGGTGAAAGGCGGGCAAGGAATAGAGTGAATTGGATCGATGTGGTATACCGGGGTTGACCTGCTGTCAGAGGATTCAATCAGGGCGTGTGAAGCGTCTGGGGTAAACCACGGAAAGCTGTCTGGGGCCTGAATGTGGAAAAGGAGTTGTGGTTTCGGGCATTATTGCATGACAGCTAGAGACTGAGTGTGAACGAATGAGGCCTTTGTTGTCTTTTCCTAGAGCTACCCTGCACACATGAGGGGGTAGGGGGATGGTATTCCATGTGTGGCGAGGTGGCGATGGAAATGAATAAAGGCAGACAGTGTGAATTGTGTGCATGGGTATATATGTATGTGTCTGTGTGTGTATATATGTGTGTACATTGAGGTGTATAGGTATGTATATTTGCGTGTGTGGACGTGTGTGTATATACATGTGTATGGGGGTGGGTTGGGCCATTTCTTTCGTCTGCTTCCTTGCGCTACCTCGCAAACGCGGGAGACAGCGACAAAGCAAAATAGAAAAAAAAAAAATATATATATATATATATATATATATATATATATATATATATATACATATATATATATATATATTTTTTTTTTTTTTTTTTTTTTTTTATACTTTGTCGCTGTCTCCCGCATTTGCGAGGTAGCGCGAGGAAACAGACGAAAGAAATGGCCCAACCCCCATACACACGTACATACACACGTCCACACACGCAAATATACATACCTACACAGCTTTCCATGGTTTACCCCAGACGCTTCACATGCCTTGATTCAATCCACTGACAGCACGTCAACCCCTGTATACCACATCGCTCCAATTCACTCTATTCCTTGCCCTCCTTTCACCCTCCTGCATGTTCAGGCCCCGATCACTCAAAATCTTTTTCACTCCATCTTTCCACCTCCAATTTGGTCTCCCTCTTCTCCTCGTTCCCTCCACCTCCGACACATATATCCTCTTGGTCAATCTTTCCTCACTCATTCTCTCCATGTGCCCAAACCATTTCAAAACACCCTCTTCTGCTCTCTCAACCACGCTCTTTTTATTTCCACACATCTCTCTTACCCTTACGTTACTTACTCGATCAAACCACCTCACACCACACATTGTCCTCAAACATCTCATTTCCAGCACATCCATCCTCCTGCGCACAACTCTATCCATAGCCCACGCCTCGCAACCATACAACATTGTTGGAACCACTATTCCTTCAAACATACCCATTTTTGCTTTCCGAGATAATGTTCTCGACTTCCACACATTTTTCAAGGCTCCCAAAATTTTCGCCCCCTCCCCCACCCTATGATCCACTTCCGCTTCCATGGTTCCATCCGCTGACAGATCCGCTCCCAGATATCTAAAACACTTCACTTCCTCCAGTTTTTCTCCATTCAAACTCACCTCCCAATTGACTTGACCCTCAACCCTACTGTACCTAATAACCTTGCTCTTATTCACATTCACTCTTAACTTTCTTCTTCCACACACTTTACCAAACTCAGTCACCAGCTTCTGCAGTTTCTCACATGAATCAGCCACCAGCGCTGTATCATCAGCGAACAACAACTGACTCACTTCCCAAGCTCTCTCATCCCCAACAGACTTCATACTTGCCCCTCTTTCCAAGACTCTTGCATTTACCTCCCTAACAACCCCATCCATAAACAAATTAAACAACCATGGAGACATCACACACCCCTGCCGCAAACCTACATTCACTGAGAACCAATCACTTTCCTCTCTTCCTACACGTACACATGCCTTACATCCTCGATAAAAACTTTTCACTGCTTCTAACAACTTGCCTCCCACACCATATATTCTTAATACCTTCCACAGAGCATCTCTATCAACTCTATCATATGCCTTCTCCAGATCCATAAATGCTACATACAAATCCATTTGCTTTTCTAAGTATTTCTCACATACATTCTTCAAAGCAAACACCTGATCCACACATCCTCTACCACTTCTGAAACCGCACTGCTCTTCCCCAATCTGATGCTCTGTACATATATATATATATATATATATATATATATATATATATATATATATATATATATATATATATACATATATATATATATATATATATATATATATACATATATATATATATGTATATATATATATATATATATATATATATATATATATGTATATATATATATATATATATATATATATATATATATATATATATATATATATATATATATATATGTGTATGGGGGTTTGTTGGGCCATCTCTTTCGTCTGTTTCCTTGCGCTACCTTTCAAACGCGGGAGACAGCGACAAAGCAAAATAGAAAAAAAAAAAAAAATATATATATATATATATATATATATATATATATATATATATATATATATATATATATATATATATATATATATATATATATATACATATATATATATATATATATATATATATATATATATATATATATATATATATATATATATATATATATATATATATATATATATATATGTATATATATATATATATATATATATATATATATATGTATATATATATATATATATATGTATATATATATATATATATATATATATATATATATATATATATATATATATATATATATATATATATATATATATATATATATATATATATATATATATATATATATATATATATATATATATATATATATATATATATATGTATATATATATATATATATATATATATATATATATATATATATATATATATATATATATATATATATATATATATATATATATATATATATATATATATATATATATATATATATATATATATATATATATATATATATATATATATATATATATATATATATATATATATATATATATATGTATATATATATATATATATATATATATATATATATATATATATATATATATATATATATATATATATATATATATATTTTTTTTTTTTCTATCTCTGGGGATAGGGGATTAAGAATACTTCCCATGTATTCCCTGCATGTCGTAGAAGGCGACTAAAAGGGGAGGGAGCGGGGGGCTGGAAATCCTCCCCTCTCATTTCTTTTTTTTTTATTTTCCAAGGGAAGGAACAGAGGGGGCCAGGTGAGGATATTCCAAAAAAGGCCCAGTCCTCTGTTCTTGGCGCTACCTCGCTAACGCGGGAAATGGTGAATGGTTTGAAGGAAAGAAGAAAGATATATATATATATATATATATATATAAAAGAAAGAGACAGGAGGTCAAGAGAAAGGTGCAAGAGGTGAAAAAAAGGGCAAATGAGAGTTGGGGTGAGAGACTATCAGTAAATTTTAGGGAGAATAAAAAGATGTTCTGGAAGGAGGTAAATAGGGTGCGTAAGACAAGGGAGCAAATGGGAACTTCAGTGAAGGGCGTAAATGGGGAGGTGATAACAAGTAGCGGTGATGTGAGAAGGAGATGGAATGAGTATTTTGAAGGTTTGTTGAATGTGTCTGATGACAGAGTGGCAGATATAGGGTGTTTGGGTCGAGGTGGTGTGCAAAGTGAGAGGGTTAGGGAAAATGATTTGGTAAACAGAGAAGAGGTAGTAAAAGCTTTGCGGAAGATGAAAGCCGGCAAGGCAGCAGGTTTGGATGGTATTGCAGTGGAATTTATTAAAAAGGGGGGTGACTGTATTGTTGACTGGTTGGTAAGGTTATTTAATGTATGTATGACTCATGGTGAGGTGCCTGAGGATTGGCGGAATGCGTGCATAGTGCCATTGTACAAAGGCAAAGGGGATAAGAGTGAGTGCTCAAATTACAGAGGTATAAGTTTGTTGAGTATTCCTGGTAAATTATATGGGAGGGTATTGATTGAGAGGGTGAAGGCATGTACAGAGCATCAGATTGGGGAAGAGCAGTGCGGTTTCAGAAGTGGTAGAGGATGTGTGGATCAGGTGTTTGCTTTGAAGAATGTATGTGAGAAATACTTAGAAAAGCAAATGGATTTGTATGTAGCATTTATGGATCTGGAGAAGGCATATGATAGAGTTGATAGAGATGCTCTGTGGAAGGTATTAAGAATATATGGTGTGGGAGGCAAGTTGTTAGAAGCAGTGAAAAGTTTTTATCGAGGATGTAAGGCATGTGTACGTGTAGGAAGAGAGGAAAGTGATTGGTTCTCAGTGAATGTAGGTTTGCGGCAGGGGTGTGTGATGTCTCCATGGTTGTTTAATTTGTTTATGGATGGGGTTGTTAGGGAGGTAAATGCAAGAGTCCTGGAAAGAGGGGCAAGTATGAAGTCTGTTGGGGATGAGAGAGCTTGGGAAGTGAGTCAGTTGTTGTTCGCTGATGATACAGCGCTGGTGGCTGATTCATGTGAGAAACTGCAGAAGCTGGTGACTGAGTTTGGTAAAGTGTGTGGAAGAAGAAAGTTAAGAGTAAATGTGAATAAGAGCAAGGTTATTAGGTACAGTAGGGGTGAGGGTCAAGTCAATTGGGAGGTGAGTTTGAATGGAGAAAAACTGGAGGAAGTGAAGTGTTTTAGATATCTGGGAGTGGATCTGTCAGCGGATGGAACCATGGAAGCGGAAGTGGATCATAGGGTGGGGGAGGGGGCGAAAATTTTGGGAGCCTTGAAAAATGTGTGGAAGTCGAGAACATTATCTCGGAAAGCAAAAATGGGTATGTTTGAAGGAATAGTGGTTCCAACAATGTTGTATGGTTGCGAGGCGTGGGCTATGGATAGAGATGTGCGCAGGAGGATGGATGTGCTGGAAATGAGATGTTTGAGGACAATGTGTGGTGTGAGGTGGTTTGAGCGAGTGAGTAACGTAAGGGTAAGAGAGATGTGTGGAAATAAAAAGAGCGTGGTTGAGAGAGCAGAAGAGGGTGTTTTGAAATGGTTTGGGCACATGGAGAGAATGAGTGAGGAAAGATTGACCAAAAGGATATATGTGTCGGAGGTGGAGGGAACGAGGAGAAGAGGGAGACCAAATTGGAGGTGGAAAGATGGAGTGAAAAAGATTTTGAGTGATCGGGGCCTGAACATGCAGGAGGGTGAAAGGAGGGCAAGGAATAGAGTGAATTGGAGCGATGTGGTATACAGGGGTTGACGTGCTGTCAGTGGATTGAATCAAGGCATGTGAAGCGTCTGGGGTAAACCATGGAAAGCTGTGTAGGTATGTATATTTGCGTGTGTGGACGTATTTACATGTGTATGGGGGGGGCGGTTGGGCCATTTCTTTCGTCTGTTTCCTTGCGCTACCTCGCAGACGCGGGAGACAGCGACAAAGTATAAAAAAAAAAAAAAAAAATATATATATATATATATATATATATATATATATATATATATATATATATATATATATATATATATATATATATATGTATATATATATATATATATATATATATATATATATATATGTATATATATATGATTATGCAAGGCGATAGGGGAGAAAGAATACTTCCCACGCATTCCTCACGTGTCGTAGAAGGAGACTAAAGGGGGTGGGAGCTAGGGGATAGAAACCCTCCCCTGCTTGTATTTTAACTTTCTAAAAGGGGAAACAGAAGAAGTCGCGGGGAGTGCTCATCCTCCTCAAATGCTCAGATTGGGGTGTCTAAATGTGTGTGGATGTAAGCAAGATGAGAAAAAAGATGAGATGGTCAGTAAGTTTTAGGAATGGAACCTTGATGTTTTGGCTCTAAGTGAAACGAAGCTCAAGGGTAAAGAGAAAGAGTGGTTTCGGAATGTCTTGGGAGTAAAGTCAGGGGTTAATGAGAGAACGAGAGTAAGGGATGGAGTAGCACTACTCCTGAAACAGTAGTGGTGGCAGTATATGATAGAGTGTAAGAAAGTAAACTCATTATTGATATGGGTAAAACTGAAAGTAGATGGAGAGAGATGGGTGATTATTGGTGCATATGCATTTAGGCATGAGAAGAAAGATCATGAGACGCAAGTGTTTTCGGAACAGGTGAATTAGTGTGTTTGTAGTTTTGATGCAAGAGAACGGGTTATAGCGATGGGTGATTTGAATGCAAAGGTGAGTAATATGGCAGTTGAGGGAATAATTGGTGTACATGGGGTGTTCAGTGTTGTAAATGGAAAATGGGAAAGAGCTTGTAGATTTATGTGCTGAAAAAGGACTGGTGACTGGGGATACCTCTTTTGAAAAGAGAGATATACATAAGTATATGTCTGTAAGTAGGAGAGATGGCCAGAGAGCGTTAATGGATTACGTGTTAATCGATAGGGGAGCGAAAGAGACTTTTGGATGTTAATGTGTTGAGATATGCAAAGGAGGGATGTCTGGCTCATTATCTTGTGGAGGCGAAAGTGAAGATATGAAGAGGTTTTCAGGAAAGAAGAGAGAATGTTGGTGTGAGGAGAGTAGTGAGAGTAAGAGAGCTTGGGAACGAGACTTGTGTGAGGAAGTACCAGGAGGGACTGAGTACAGAATGGAAAAAGGTGAGAATAAAGGACGTAAGGGGAGTGGGAGAGGAATGGGATGTATTTAGGGAAGCAGTGATGGCTTGCGCAAAAGATGCTTGTGGCATTAGAAGCGTGGGAGGTGGGCAGATTAGAAATGGCAGTGAGTGGTGGGATAAATAGGTAAGATTATTAGTGAAAAAGAAAAGAGAGGGATTTGGACAATTTTTGCCGGGAAAAATGCAAATGACTGGGAGATGTGTAAAAGAGCGAGGCAGGAGGTTAAAAGAAAGGTGCAAGAGGTGAAAAAGAGGGCAAATGATAAATGGGGGGAGAGAGTATTAAATTTTAGGGAGAATAAAAAGATGTTCTGGAAGGAGGTAAATAAAGTGCTTAAGACAAGGGAACAAATGGGAACATCAGTGATGGGGGCTAATGGGGAGGTGATAACAAGTAGTGGTGATGTGAGAAGGAGATGGAGTGAGTATTTTGAAGGTTTGCTGAATGTGTTTGAAGATAGAATGGCAGATATAGGGTGTTTTCGTCGAGGTGGTGTGCAAAGTGAGAGGGTTAGGGAGAATGATTTGGTAAACAGAGAAGAGGTCGTAAAAGCTTTACGGAAGATGAAATAAGACAAGGCAGCGGGTTTGGATGGTATTGTAGTGGAATCTATTAAAAAAGGTTGTGACTGTATTTATGACTGGTTGCTAAGGTTATTTAATGAATGTGTAACTCATTGTGAGGTGCCGGAGGTTTGGCGGAATGCTTGCATAGTCATTGTACGAAGGCAAACGGGATAAGAGAGAGTGCTGAAATTACAGAGGTACAAATTTATTGAGTTTTCCTGGGAAATCATATGGGAGGTTATTGATTGAGAAGGTCAAGGCATGTACAGAGCATCAGATTAGGGAAGAGCAGTGCAGTTTCCAGGATGTGTGCGTCAGGTGTTTGCTTTGAAGAATGTATGTGAGAAATACTTAGAAAAGCAAATAGATTTGTATGTAGCATTTATGTATCTGGAGAAGGCATATGATAGAATTGATAGAGATGTTCTGTGGAAGTTATTGAGAATATATGGTGTGGAAGGTAAGTTGTTAGAATCAGTGAAAAGGTTTATAGAGAATGTAAGGCATGTGTACGAATAAGAAGAGAGGAAAGTAATTGGTTCTCAGTGAATGTTGGTATGCGGCAGGTGTGTGTGATGTCTCCATGGTTGTTTAATTTGTTTATGGTTGAGGTTGTTAGGGCGGTGAATGCAAGAGTTTTGGGAAGAAGGGCAAGTATGCAGTCTGTTGTGGATGAAAGAGCTTGGAAAGTGTTAGTTGTTGTTCGCTGATGATACAGCGCTGGTGGTTGAGTCATGTGAGAAACTGCAGAAGCTGGTGACTTAGTTTGGTAAAGTGTGTGAAAGAAAAAAGCTAGGAGTAAATGTGAATAAGACCAAGGTAATTAGGTATAGTAGGGTTGAGGGATAAGTCAACTGCGAGGTAAGTTTGAATGGAGAAAAACTGGAGGAAGTGAAGTGTTTTAGATATCTGAGAGTGGATTTGGCAACGGATGGAATAATGGAAGCAGAAGTGAATCATAGGGCGGGGGAGGAGGCGAAAGTTCTGGGGGCGTTGAGGAATGTGTGGAAGTCGAGAACATTATCTTGGAAAGTAAAAATGGGTATGTTTGAAGGAATAGTGGTTCCAACAATTTTATATGGCTGCGAGGCGTGGGTTATGTGCAGAGGTGTGCGGAGGAGGGTGGATGTGCTGGATATGGGATGTTTGAGGAAAATATGTGGTGTGTGGTGGTTTGATCGAGTAAGTAATAATAGGATAAGAGTGATGTGTGGTAATAAAAACAGTGCGGTTGAGAGACCAGAAGAGGGTGTTTTGAAATGGTTTGGGCACATGGAGAGAATGAGTGAGGAAAGATTGACCAAGAGGATATATGTGTCGGAGGTGGAGTGAACGAAGAGAAGTGGGAGACCAAATTGGAGGTGGAAAGATGGAGTGAAAAAGATTTTGTGTGATCGGGGCCTGAACATGCAGGAGGGTGAAAGGAGGGCAAGGAATAGAGTGAATTGGATCGATGTGGTATACCGGGGTTGACGTGCTGTCAGTGGATTGAATCAGGGCATGTGAAGCGTCTGGGGTAAACCATGGAAAGCTGTGTAGGTATGTATATTTGCGTGTGTGGACGTATGTATATACATGTGAATGGGGGTGGGTTGGGCCATTTCTTTCGTCTATTTCCTTGCGCTACCTCGCAAACGCGGGAGACAGCGACGAAGCAAAAAAAAAAAAAAAAAAGAAAAATATATATATATATATATATGTATATATATATATATATATACATATATATATATATATATATATATATATATATATATATATATATATATATATATATATATATATATATATATATATATATATATATATATATATATATATATATTATTTATTTCTTTATCATGCTTAGATACTGTCTCCCGCTTTAGCGAGGTAGCACAAGGAAACAGATGAAAGAATGGCCCAACCCACCCACATACACATGTGTATACATACACGCCCACAAACACGCATATACATACCTATACACTTCAACGTATACATACATATACAAACACAGACATATACATATATATATATATATATATATATATATATATATATATATATATATATATATATATATATATATATATATATATATATATATATATATATATATATATATATTTATATATATATATATATATATATATATATATATATATATATATATATATATATATATATATATATATATATATATATATATATATATATATATATTCATACATGCTGCCTTCATCCATTCTCGGCGCCAACCCACCACACATGAAATGGTACTCCGTACCTCCGTGTGCGTAAGGTAGCTCTAACAAAAGACAACAAAGGCCACTTTCGTTCATACTTAGTCTCTATCTGTCATGTGTAATACACCGAAACCACAGCTCCCTTTCTACATCTAGACACAACAAAACTTTCCATGGTTTACCCCAAATGCTTCACATGCCGTGGTTTAATACGTTGACAGCACGTCGACCATGGTGTACCACATCGTTCCAATTCACTCTATTCCTCGCACATCTTTTACCCTTCTGTATGTTCAGGCCCCGATTGCTCAAAATCTTTTTCACTCCATCCTTGCACCTCCAATTAGGTCTCCCACTTCACCTCGTTCCTTCCACCTCTGACACATATATCCTCTTTGTCAATCTTTCCTCACTCATTCTCTCCATGTGACCAAACCATTTCAATACACCCTCTTCTGCTCTCTCAACCGCACTCTTTTTATTACCTCACATCTCTCTTATCCTTCCAGTACTTAATCAAACCACCTCACACCACATATTGTCCACAAATATTTCATTTCCAACATATCCCACGCCTCACAACCATACAACATTGTTGGAGCCACTATTCCTTCAAACATACCCATTTTTGCTCTCCGAGATAATGTTCTCACCTTCCACACATTCTTCAACGCTCCCAGAACCTTCACACCTTCCCCCACCCTGTGACTCACTTCCATGGTTCCATCCGCTGCCAAATCCACTTCCAGATACCTAAACCACTTCACTTCCTTCAGTTTTCTCCATTCAAACTTATCTCCCAGTTAACTTGTTGCTCAACCCTATTGAACCTGATAACCTTGCTCTCATTCACATTTACTCTCAACTTTCTTCTTTCACACACTTTACCAAACTCAGTTACCAACTTTTGCAGTTTCTCACCCGAATCAGCCACCAGTGCTGTATCATCAGTGAACAACTGACTCACTCCCCAAGACCTCTCATCCACAAGACACTGCATACTTGCCCTTCTCTTCAAAACTATTGCATATGCCTCCCTAACAAGCCCATCCATAAAAAATTAAACAACCATAGAGACATCACGGACCCCTGCTGCAAACTGACACTGACTGGATACCAATTACTTACCTCTCTTCCTATTCTTACACATGTCTTACATCCTTGGTAAAAACTTGTCTCTGCTTCTAGCAACTTATCTTCCACACCATATACTCTTAATACCATCCACAGGGCATCTCTATCAACTCTTTTCATATGCCTTCTCCAGATCCATAAAAGCTACATACAAATCCGTCTGTTTTTTTAAGTATTTTTGAGTATTCCTGGTAAATTATATGGGAGGGTATTGATTGAGAGGGTGAAGGCATGTACAGAGCATCAGATTGGGGAAGAGCAGTGTGGTTTCAGAAGTGGTAGAGGATGTGTGGATCAGGTGTTTGCTTTGAAGAATGTATGTGAGAAATACTTAGAAAAGCAAATGGATTTGTATGTAGCATTTATGGATCTGGAGAAGGCATATGATAGAGTTGATAGAGATGCTCTGTGGAAGGTATTAAGAATATATGGTGTGGGAGGCAAGTTGTTAGAAGCAGTGAAAAGTTTTTATCGAGGATGTAAGGCATGTGTACGTGTAGGAAGAGAGGAAAGTGATTGGTTCTCAGTGAATGTAGGTTTGCGGCAGGGGTGTGTGATGTCTCCATGGTTGTTTAATTTGTTTATGGATGGGGTTGTTAGGGAGGTAAATGCAAGAGTCTTGGAAAGAGGGGCAAGTATGAAGTCTGTTGGGGATGAGAGAGCTTGGGAAGTGAGTCAGTTGTTGTTCGCTGATGATACAGCGCTGGTGGCGGATTCATGTGAGAAACTGCAGAAGCTGGTGACGGAGTTTGGTAAAGTGTGTGGAAGAAGAAAGTTAAGAGTAAATGTGAATAAGAGCAAGGTTATTAGGTACAGTAGGGGTGAGGGTCAAGTCAATTGGGAGGTGAGTTTGAATGGTGAAAAACTGGAGGAAGTGAAGTGTTTTAGATATCTGGGAGTGGATCTGTCAGCGGATGGAACCATGGAAGCGGAAGTGGATCATAGGGTGGGGGAGGGGGCGAAAATTTTGGGAGCCTTGAAAAATGTGTGGAAGTCGAGAACATTATCCCGGAAAGCAAAAATGGGTATGTTTGAAGGAATAGTAGTTCCAACAATGTTGTATGGTTGCGAGGCGTGGGCTATGGATAGAGTTGTGCGCAGGAGGATGGATGTGCTGGAAATGAGATGTTTGAGGACAATGTGTGGTGTGAGGTGGTTTGATCGAGTAAGTAACGTAAGGGTAAGAGAGATGTGTGGAAATAAAAAGAGCGTGGTTGAGAGAGCAGAAGAGAGTGTTTTAAAATGGTTTGGGCACATGGAGAGAATGAGTGAGGAAAGATTGACCAAGAGGATATATGTGTCGGAGGTGGAGGGAACGAGGAGAAGAGGGAGACCAAATTGGAGGTGGAAAGATGGAGTGAAAAAGATTTTGTGTGATCGGGGCCTGAACATGCAGGAGGGTGAAAGGAGGGCAAGGAATAGAGTGAATTGGAGCGATGTGGTATACAGGGGTTGACGTGCTGTCAGTGGATTGAATCAAGGCATGTGAAGCGTCCGGGGTAAACCATGGAAAGCTGTGTAGGTATGTATATTTGTGTGTGTGGACGTGTGTATGTACATGTGTATGGGGGGGGTTGGGTCATTTCTTTCGTCTGTTTCCTTGCGCTACCTCGCAATACGCGGGAGACAGCGACAAAGTATAAAAAAAAAAAAAAAAAAAAAAAAAAAAATATATATATATATATATATATATATATATATATATATATATATATATATATATATATATATATATGTATATATTTTATTATTTGCTTTGTCGCTGTCTCCCGCGTTTGCGAGGTAGCGCAAGGAAACAGACGAAAAAAATGGCCCAACACACCCCCATACACATGTATATACATACACGTCCCCACACGCAAATACACATACCCATACATCTCAATGTAAACGTATATATACACACATAGACGTATACATATATACACATGCAGACAATTCACACTGTCTGCCTTTATTCATTCCCATCGCCGCCTCGCCACACATGGAATACCATCCCCCTCCCCCGTCATGTGTGCGAGGTAGCGCTAGGAAAAGATAACAAAGGCCCCATTCGTTCACACTCAGTCTCTACCTGTCATGCAATACTGCCCGAAACCACAGCTCCCTTTCCACATCCAGGCCCCACAGAACTTTCCATAATTTACCCCAGACGCTTCACATGCCCTCATTCAATCCATTGACTGCAAGTCGACCCCGGTATACCACATCGATCCAATTCACTCTATTCCTTGCCCGCCTTTCACCCTCCAGCATGTTCAGGCCCCGATCACTCAAAATCTTTTTCACTCCATCTTTCCACCTCCAATTTGGTCTCCCACTTCTCCTCGTTCCCTCCACCTCCGACACATATATCCTCTTGGTCAATCTTTCCTCACTCATTCTCTCCATGTGCCCAAACCATTTCAAAACACCCTTTTCTGCTCTCTCAACCACGCTCTTCTTATTTCCACACATCTCGCTTACCCTTACATTACTTACTCGATCAAACCACCTCACACCACATATTGTCCTTAAACATCTCATTTCCAGCACATCCACCCTCCTGCGCACAACACTATCCATAGCCCACGCCACGCAACCATACAACATTGTTGGAACCACTATTCCTTCAAAAGTAGCCATTTTTGCTTTCGGAGATAATGCTCTCGACTTCCACACATTTCTGAAGGATCCCAGTATTTTCGCCCCCTCCCCCTATGATTCACTTCCGCTTCCATGGTTCCATCCGCTGCCAGATCCACTCCCATATATCTAAAACACTTTACTTACTGCAGTTTTTCTCCATTCAAACTTAACTCCCGATTGACTGGACCTTCAACCCTACTGTACCTAATAACCTTGCTCTTATTCACATTTACTCTTAACTTTCTTCTTTCACACACTTTACCAAACTCAGTCACCAGCTTCTGCAGCTTCTCACATGAATCAGCCACCAGCGCTGTATCATCAGCGAACAACAACTGACTCACTTCCCAAGCTCTCTTACATATATATATATATATATATATATATATATATATATATATATATATATATATATATATATATATATATATATATATATATATATATATATATATATATATATATCCAAACCACTCTTCCCCTTTACCCTTGAGCTTCGTTTCACTCAGAGCCAAAACATCCAGGTTCCTTTCCTCAAACATACTACCTATCTCTCCTTTTTTCACATCTTGGTTACATCCACACACATTTAGGCACCCCACTCTGAGCCTTCGAGGAGGATGAGCACTCCCCGCGTGACTCCTTCTTCTGTTTCCCATTTTAGAAAGTTAATACAAGGAGGGGAGGATTTCCGGCCCCCCGCTCCCGTCCCCTCTAGTCGCTTTCTACGACACGCGAGGAATACGTGGGAAGTATTCTTTCACCCCTATCCCCAGGGATAATATACATATATAAACACACACGCACACACACACACACACACACACACACATACATATATATACATATGAAAAATGTAAGAAACAATTTAGAAAACAAACTTTTAGCTTGAAATGAATGAAAAAATGAACGTCACATAATGGTTCAACCTCTGGCTATGGAAAAGGAAATGTACAATTTATTCACACAAACGTCAATAGCAGTTCTCATCAATTTCACCACTGAATCAATAAGCTTCAATGTCTAAGCTACATTTTTCTCCAACTTCACTATTTTCTTGTCAAAACACCATGCATGAAAACTATCACTCCAGTAACACAACTGTAAACATTTACTTCCCCTTTAAAAAGTTCTGGGGAAGTCTGTCTCGATACACTGCGGCGAGGCGACGCGACGCTGACACAATCACTGTCACAATATCACTTCTGCCTCCTTCCAAGCGTTGTTTCAGGGAATAATTCCGGGTTGCTGAAGACGTTGCGGCAGCCTGAGGACTTGAGAGCAGCCATTCCTATCAATTATATTCAATAGCAGGGACTTCTATTTTCTTGAATGATGCCTTCTCACTACATCATACAACAGGATCGTGAGCAGCCATTCAGTTGAAGTAGTCTGTCTTGTATTGACCTATGTTGTGGGATGGTGTCCTGGACGACCAGACTTCCTTTGCCCTGGTTCTGGGAACTTCTTCGTCCACCAGTTAGTTACTCTAGCCATTTGTACGTAAAAAGAAGGATTTACTCGTAATGATGATGAATTCACAGCGCTATACTATGAGCTACAGCTGGACATCTGACCACCGATGATCTGTCCATGCGGTAGTAATGGCATAATGGCTGAAGAGCTGGTGAAGGAGCTCCTGTTCATCCAATAACTCAATCTGTGTCACTCTTGCTATTTCTTCTGGAGGCAATCGAGCCCATATGCCAACCATGTCATAAGAATCATAAGAATCTGCTCCAGCCCAGCCAGCATCAAGAAATCTCTTCCTTTGTGTTTCAGTGCTCTGACATGCTTCAGCCCCAGCAAGGTCACATCCTCGTGATCGCAAATTACTCAGCATAACTTCTCCAAAGGGGAAGAGTGGTTTGGAAATGTCTGGGGAGTGAAGTCAGGGGTTAGTGAGAGGACAAGAGCAAGGGAAGGAGTAGCAATACTCCTGAAACAGGAGTTGTGGGAGTATGTCATAGAATGTAAGAAAGTAAATTCTCGATTAATATGGGTAAAACTGAAAGTTGATGGAGAGAGGTGGGTGATTATTGGTGCATATGCACCTGGGCATGAGAAGAAAGATCATGAGAGGCAAGTGTTTTGGGAACAGCTAAATGAGTGTGTTAGCGGTTTTGATGCACGAGACCGGGTTATAGTGATGGGTGATTTGAATGCAAAGGTGAGTAATGTGGCAGTTGAGGGAATAATTGGTATGCATGGGGTGTTCAGTGTTGTAAATGGAAATGGTGAAGAGCTTGTAGATTTATGTGCTGAAAAAGGACTGATGATCGGGAATACCTGGTTTAAAAAGCGAGATATACATAAGTATACTTATGTAAGTAGGAGAGATGGCCAGAGAGCGTTATTGGATTACGTGTTAATTGACAGGCGTGCGAAAGAGAGACTTCTGGATGTCAATGTGCTGAGAGGTGCAACTGGAGGGATGTCTGATCATTATCTTGTGGAGGCTAAGGTGAAGATTAGTATGGGTTTTCAGAAAAGAAGAGTGAATGTTGGGGTGAAGAAGGTGGTGAGAGTAAGTGAGCTTGGGAAGGAGACCTGTGTGAAGAAGTATCAAGAGAGACTGTGTACAGAATGGAAAAAGGTGAGAACAATGGAAGTAAGGGGAGTGGGGGAGGAATGGGATGTATTTAGGGAATCAGTGATGGATTGCGCAAAAGATGCTTGTGGCATGAGAAGAGTGGGAGGTGGGCTGTTTAGAAAGGGTAGTGAGTGGTGGGATGAAGAAGTAAGAGTATTAGTGAAAGAGAAGAGAGAGGCATTTGGACGATTTTTGCAGGGAAAAAATGCAATTGAGTGGGAGAAGTATAAAAGAAAGAGACAGGAGGTCAAGAGAAAGGTGCAAGAGGTGAAAAAAAGGGCAAATGAGAGTTGGGGTGAGAGACTATCAGTAAATTTTAGGGAGAATAAAAAGATGTTCTGGAAGGAGGTAAATAGGGTGCGTAAGACAAGGGAGCAAATGGGAACTTCAGTGAAGGGCGTAAATGGGGAGGTGATAACAAGTAGTGGTGATGTGAGAAGGAGATGGAATGAGTATTTTGAAGGTTTGTTGAATGTGTCTGATGACAGAGTGGCAGATATAGGGTGTTTGGGTCGAGGTGGTGTGCAAAGTGAGAGGGTTAGGGAAAATGATTTGGTAAACAGAGAAGAGGTAGTAAAAGCTTTGCGGAAGATGAAAGCCGGCAAGGCAGCAGGTTTGGATGGTATTGCAGTGGAATTTATTAAAAAAGGGGGTGACTGTATTGTTGACTGGTTGGTAAGGTTATTTAATGTATGTATGACTCATGGTGAGGTGCCTGAGGATTGGCGGAATGCTTGCATAGTGCCATTGTACAAAGGCAAAGGGGATAAGAGTGAGTGCTCAAATTACAGAGGTATAAGTTTGTTGAGTATTCCTGGTAAATTATATGGGAGGGTATTGATTGAGAGGGTGAAGGCATGTACAGAGCATCAGATTGGGGAAGAGCAGTGTGGTTTCAGAAGTGGTAGAGGATGTGTGGATCAGGTGTTTGCTTTGAAGAATGTATGTGAGAAATACTTAGAAAAGCAAATGGATTTGTATGTAGCATTTATGGATCTGGAGAAGGCATATGATAGAGTTGATAGAGATGCTCTGTGGAAGGTATTAAGAATATATGGTGTGGGAGGAAAGTTGTTAGAAGCAGTGAAAAGTTTTTATCGAGGATGTAAGGCATGTGTACGTGTAGGAAGAGAGGAAAGTGATTGGTTCTCAGTGAATGTAGGTTTGCGGCAGGGGTGTGTGATGTCTCCATGGTTGTTTAATTTGTTTATGGATGGGGTTGTTAGGGAGGTAAATGCAAGAGTTTTGGAAAGAGGGGCAAGTATGAAGTCTGTTGGGGATGAGAGAGCTTGGGAAGTGAGTCAGTTGTTGTTCGCTGATGATACAGCGCTGGTGGCGGATTCATGTGAGAAACTGCAGAAGCTGGTGACGGAGTTTGGTAAAGTGTGTGGAAGAAGAAAGTTAAGAGTAAATGTCAATAAGAGCAAGGTTATTAGGTACAGTAGGGTTGAGGGTCAAGTCAATTGGGAGGTGAGTTTGAATGGTGAGAGGCTGGAGGAAGTGAAGTGTTTTAGATATCTGGGAGTGGATCTGTCAGCGGATGGAACCATGGAAGCGGAAGTGGATCATAGGGTTGGGGAGGGGGCGAAAATTTTGGGAGCCTTGAAAAATGTGTGGAAGTCGAGAACATTATCCCGGAAAGCAAAAATGGGTATGTTTGAAGGAATAGTAGTTCCAACAATGTTGTATGGTTGCGAGGCGTGGGCTATGGATAGAGTTGTGCGTAGGAGGATGGATGTGCTGGAAATGAGATGTTTGAGGACAATGTGTGGTGTGAGGTGGTTTGATCGAGTAAGTAACGTAAGGGTAAGAGAGATGTGTGGAAATAAAAAGAGCGTGGTTGAGAGAGCAGAAGAGGGTGTTTTGAAGTGGTTTGGGCACATGGAGAGAATGAGTGAGGAAAGATTGACCAAGAGGATATATGTGTCGGAGGTGGAGGGAACGAGGAGAAGAGGGAGACCAAATTGGAGGTGGAAAGATGGAGTGAAAAGGATTTTGTGTGATCGGGGCCTGAACATGCAGGAGGGTGAAAGGAGGGCAAGGAATAGAGTGAATTGGAGCGATGTGGTATACAGGGGTTGACGTGCTGTCAGTGGATTGAATCAAGGCATGTGAAGCGTCTGGGGTAAACCATGGAAAGCTGTGTAGGTATGTATATTTGCGTGTGTGGACGTGTGTATGGGGGGGGTTGGGCCATTTCTTTCGTCTGTTTCCTTGCGCTACCTCGCAAACGCGGGAGACAGCGACAAAGTATAAAAAAAAAAAAAAAAAAAAAAAAAATATATATATATATATATATATATATATATACATATATATACCTACGCTAGGTACAAAATTTGATAGTAAGCGATAAGTGTGGATGAAGAGCTGGGTTGATTGCGGACCAAACGCCGGAAGACAAACAGTTGAACAATGACATATTTGCAAGAGATGTATGAGCAGTTATATATTCTCCCTAACCAGAGGGTAGGGAGAATGATTTGGTAAACACAGAAGTGGGAGTAGTCGTTTTGCGGAAGATGAAAGCCGGCAAGGCAACGGGTTTGGATGATACTGCAACAGAATCTATTAAAAAAGGGTATGACTGTATTGTTGACTGGTTGGTAAGATTATTTAATGTATGTATGATTCATGGTTAGATGCCTAAGGACTGCCGGAATGCATGTATAGTGCCATTTTACAAAGGTAAAGGGGATAAAAGTGAGTGCTCAAATTATAGAGGTATAAGTTTGTTGAGTATTACTGGGAAATTATATTGGAGGGTATTGATTGAGAGGGTGAAGGCATGTACAGAGCATCAGATTGGGGAAGAGCAGTGTGGTTTCAGAAGTGGTAGAGAATATGTGGATCAGGTGTTTGCTTTCAAGAATGTATAAGAGAGATACTTAGAAAAGCAAATGGATTTGAATGTAGCATTTATGGATCTGGAGAAGGCATATGGTAAAGTTGATAGAGATGCTCTGTGGAAGGTATTAAGAATATATGGTGTGGGAGTCAAGTTGTTAGAAGCAGTGAAAAGTTTTTATCGAGGATGTAAGGCATGTGTACATGTAAGAAGAGAGGAAAGTGATTGGTTCTTAGTGTATGTTGGTTTGCGGCAGGGGTGCCTGATGTCTCCATGATTGTTTAATTTTTTCATGTATTGGGTTGTTAGGGCGGTGAATGCAAGAGTTTTGGTAAGAGGGGCAAGTATGAAGTCTGTTGTGGATGCGAGAGCTTGGGAAGTGAGTCAGTTGTTGTTTGCTGATGATACAGCGCTGGTGGCTGATTTGGGTGAGAGACTGCAGAAGCTGGTGACTGAGTTTGGTAAAGTGTGTGCAAGAAGAAAGCTGAGAGTAAATGTGAATAAGAGCAAGGTTATTAGGTACAGTATGGTTGAGGGTCAAGTCAATTGGGAGGTAAGTTTGAATGGAGAAAAACTGGAGGAAGTAAAGTGTTTTAGATATCTGGGAGTGGATTTGGAAGCGGATGGAATCATGGAAAAGGAAGTGAATCATAGGTTGGGGAAGGGGCGAAAGTTCTGGGAGCCATGATGAATGTGTGGAAGTCGAGAATGTTATCCTGGAAAGCAAAAATGGGTATGTTTGAAGAAATAGTGGTTTCAACAATGACATATTGTTGCAAGGCGTTTCCTATAGATACAGTTCTGCGGAGGAGGGTGTATGTCCTAGAAATGAGATGTTTGAGGACAATATATGGTGTGAGGTGATTTGGTTGAGTAAGGAATGAAAGGTAAGAGAGATGTATGGTAATAAAAAGAGTGTGTTTGAGAGAGGGGAAGAGGGTGTTTTGAAATGGTTTGGTCACGTGGAGAGAAAGAGTGAGGAAAGATTGATAAAGGGGATATATGTGTCAGAGGTGGAAGGAACGAGAGAAGTGGGAGACCAAATTGGAGGTGGAAAGATGGAGTGAAAAAGGTTTTGAGTGATGGGGACCTGAACTTGCAGGAGGGTGAAAGTCGTGCAAGGAATAGAGTGAATTGGAACGATGTGGTATACGAGGGTTGACGTGCTGTCAATGGATTGAACCAGGGCATGTGAAGCGTCTGGGGTAGACCATGGAAAGTTCTGTGGGGCCTGGATGTGGAAAGGGAGTTGTGGTTTCGGTGCATTATACATGACAGCTAGAGACTGAGTGTGAACGAATGTGACCTTTGTTGTCTTTTCCTAGCGCTACCTCGCGCACATGACGGGGAGGGGGTTGTTATTTCATGTGTGGCGGGGTTGTGACGTGAATGAATAAGGGTAGACATTATGAATTATGTACATGTGTATCTATGTATATGTCTGTGTGTGTATATATATGTATACGTTGAGATGTATAGGTATGTATATTTGCGTGTGTGGACGTGTATGTATATACAGGTGTATGTGGGTGGGTTGGGCCATTCTTTCGTTTGTTTCCTTGCGCCACCTCGCTAACGCTGGAGAGAGCGACAAAGTATAATATATATGAATAGATAGATATATTTATAAGAGAGGTATAACCATATGATACATTATCTCCCAACAGAAACCCTAACTACATGGGCACGCTGGTGGGAGCGGCTGGTGTTGGGGGTGTGGATGATGATGACGCTGGTGTTAACACGGAGCTACGCTGGTAACCTCATGTCCCCCCTGGCCGTGAGGCACATCCACGAGCCATTCCAGACCATCAGGGACGTGCTGGATGACCAGACGGTGTCCATGATATGGCAGGCTGACTCAGCCTTGGGCCAGTACTTAGATGTTAGTACAAAGTACTTTTTTCTGTTGTTGTTGTTGTTGTTGTTTTATCTGTTGCACTGTTATGTTAATTTAATGGAAAATACGTCGCTTGGGAAACTAAAAGACACGAGAGAGGAATCTGTTCTTCGCAACTAGATTTTCATTTTGTGCAATTTAGTAAGAGAAACTAAATACCTGGTTCTTGCTTTCACTTTCCTGCCTGCCTTTCTTATGACTGACGCATCTGATGTAAATGTCTCTAATCTTCAGATATTAGCTCAAAAATAGTGACATGATTGACATCTGTTCGCTTGGATGATTGATCTTACGATACAGTAAAGACAGATAAACTCAGTCAAAATTGATATACGTGAACATTGTTCAACACAATAGATGGTTTAAAAGCTATATATGAAAACGCATTTTTCATTAGTGATAACTGAAAGTCAAATGATAGATGAGATATTGGGTATACAGAAGACATGCGATAGTGATGAAATCTAGATATGTTTTGAAAACCTCACAGTACCTATACAGTACCTACCTGAAATGTATGTTCTTCAGGAAAGAAACATACATTAGAATAGCTTTCTTCTCTACAAAGCCTTACCTCAAATTCACCATTCCTATTGGCAATAAAAACTGAAAAACCAACTCGCCTTTACTTGTTTGTTATTCTTTTCTAGTCTGTTCAGTCTGGCCGATTTCGTGAAGTGTCCGACCTCGAGAAGATCGGTCGCTTGAAGTACAAGAAGTTGTCTGAGTTCCCAGAGAGTATGAACACCTTAGTGAGGCGAGGTGACCATGTTCTCGTGGAGACAGATGCAGCCATAAGGATATACATGGCGCGAGACTTCACAAACACAGGTACTCGAAGTAATCATATATGATATTCATATTTGGATCAACAAAGTAGGAAACAGAGGTAAATATTCTGGTTGATACAGGTGAGAAACTACAGAAGTTGATGACTGAGTTACGTAAAGTGTGTCATAGAAGAAAGTTGAGAGTAAATGTGAGTAAGAGCAAGGTTATAAGGTACAGTAGGGTTGAGAGACAAGCTAATTGGGAGATAAATTTAAATGGAGAAAAACTGGAGGAAGTGAAGTGTTTTAGATATCTGGGAGTGGACTTAGCAGCGGATGGAACCATGGAAGCGGAAGTATCACAGGGTGGGGGAGGGAGCGAAGGTTCTGGGAGCGTTCAAGAATTTATGGAAGGCGAGAACGTTATCTCTGGGAGCAAAAATGGATATGGTTGAAGCAAGAGTGGTTCCAACAATATTATATGGTTGCGAGGTATGGGCTATAGATAGGGTTGTGCGGAGGAGGATTGATGTGTTGGAAATGAGATGTTTGAGGATAATATGTGGTGTGAGGCGTTTTGATCAAGAAAGAAATGGAAGGGTAAGAGAGATGTGTGGTAATAAAAAGAGTTTGGTTGACACAGAAGAGGAGGGTTTGTTGAAATTATTAGGACACATGGAGAAAGTGAGTGAGGAAGGATTGACAAAGAGGATATGTGTGTCAGAGGTGGAGGGAAGGACAAGCGGGAGACCAAATTGGAGGTGGAATTTTATGTGTGGCGGGGTGGCGACGAAAATGGATGAAGGCAGCAATTATGAATATGCACATGTTTATATATATATGTATATGTCTGTATATTTATATGTATAAATACGTTGAAATCTATAGGTATGTTTGTTTGCGTGCGTGGGCATTTATGTATATACATGTGCTTGTAAGTTGGGTTGGGCCATCTTTCGTCTGTTTACTAGCGCTGCCTTACTAACGCGGGAGACAGCGACTAAGTAAACTAAATAGATGAATAAATGATACTTCTCACGTATTCCCTGTGTGTCGTAGAAGGCGACTGTAAGGGGAAGGAGCGAGGTGCTGGAAATCCTCCCTTCCCGTTTTACATTTTCCAAATGAAGGAACAGAGAAAGAATCCAAGTGAGGATATACCCTCTAAGGCTCAGTCCTCTGTTCTTAACGCTACCTCGCTAACGCGAGAATCGCATTTAGTTATGGAAAACAGAAAGAAAAAGAAAGAGAATATATAAATTGATTTATATTTATTCATCATATTTTTTTCGCTGTCTCCCACGTTAGCGAGGTAGCGAAAGGAAACAGAAGAAAGAATGGCCCAACTCACCCACATACACATGTATATACATACACGTCCACACACGCACATATACATACCTATACATTTCAACGTATACATATATGTACATAGACAGACATATACATATATACACATGTATATAACTAATACTTCCTGCCTTTATTCATTCTCGTCGCCACCCCGCTACACATGAAATGACAACCTCCTACCACCCCACGCGCGCGAGGTAGCGCTAGGAAAGAAAGCAAAGCCAGTCATTCGCACTCAGTCTCTAGCTGTCATGTATAATGCAACGAAACAACAGCTCCCTTTCCACATCCAAGCCCCTCAAAACTTTCCATGGTTTACCCAAGACACTTCACATACAGTGGTTCAATCCAATGACAGCACGTCGACCTCGGTATACAGCATCGTTCAGATTCACTCTATTCCTAGCACGCCTTTCACCCTCCTGCATTTTCAGGCCCCGATCGCTCAAAATCTTTTTCACTCCATCCTTCCCTATCCAATTTGATCTCCAACTTCTCTTCGTTCCCTTCACCTCTG
Organism: Panulirus ornatus; assembly: GCF_036320965.1. Lineage (NCBI taxonomy): Eukaryota > Metazoa > Arthropoda > Malacostraca > Decapoda > Palinuridae > Panulirus > Panulirus ornatus. Next base: position 16,504,268 of record NC_092269.1, read on the forward strand.
ACACATATATCCTCTTTGTCAATCTTTCCTCACTCATTTTCTCCATGTGACCGAAACCATTTCAATACACCCTCTTCTGCTCTCTCAACCACACTCTTTTTCTCACCACACATCTCTCTTACCCTTTCATTACTTACTAGATCAAACCACCTGACACCACATATTGTCGTCACACATCCATCCTCCTCCACACAACCCTATCTATAGCCCACGCCTCGCAACTATATAACATTATTGGAACCACTATTCCTTCAAACATACCAATTTTTGTTTTCAGACATAATGTTTTCGCCTTCCACATGTTTTTCAGCGCTCTCATAACCTTCGCCCCTTCCCCCTCCCTGTGACTCACTTCCGCTTCCATGGCTCCACCCGCTGCCAAATCCACTCCTAGATATCTAGAACACTTCACTTCGTCCAGCTTTTCTCCATTCAAACATACCCCCCAATGACTTGTCCCTCAACCCTACTGTACCTAATAACCTCGTTCTTATTCATATTTACTCTCAGATTTCTTCTTCACACAATTTACCAAACTCAGTCACCAATTTCTGTAGTTACTCACCCGAATCAGCCACCAGTGCTGTATCATCAGCGAACAAAAACTGACTCACTTCCCAAGCCCTGTCATCCACAACAGACGGCATACTTGCCACCCTCTCTAAAACTCTTGCATTCACCTCCTTAACAACTCCATCAATAAACAAATTAAAGAGCCTTGGAGACATCACGCACTCCTTGCCGCAAACCGACATTCACTGGGAAACAGTCATAGAGCATCTCTCAAGTACATATAAATCCATTTGTTTTTCTAGGTATTTCTCGCATGCATTCTTAAAAGCAAACACCTGATAAACACATCCTCTACCACTTCTGAAACCACACTGATCTTCCTTAATCTGATTCTCTGTACATGACTTTCATCCTATTAATCAATACCCTCTCATATAATATCCCAGGAATACTCAACAAACTTATACCTCTGAAGTTTGAACAATCATCTTTATCCCCTTTGCTTTTGTACAATGGCACTATGCAAGCATTCCACCAATCCTCACGCACTTCACCATGAGCCGTACATACATTGAATATCTTCACCAACCAGTCAACAACACAGTCATCCCCTTTTTTGATAGATTCCACCGCAATACCATCGAAACCCACCGCTTTGCCGGCTTTCATTTTCCGCAAAGCTTTCACTACCTCTTCTTTCTTTACCAACCCATTCTCCCTGACCCTCCCACCTTGCACACTACCTCGACCAAAAAACCCTATATCTGCCACTGCATCATGAAACACAGTTAAAAAAAACCTTCAAAATAATCACTCCATCTCCTTTTCACATCACCTGTACTTCTTATTACCTCCCCATTAGCCCCCTTCACCGATGTTCCCATTTGTTCTCTTGTCTTAGGCATTTTATTTACCTCCTTCCAGAACATCTTTTTATTCTCCCTAAAATTTAATGATACTCTCTGACCCTAACTCTCATTTGCCTTTTTTTACGCCTTGTACCTTTCTCTTGACCTCCAGCCTCGTTCTTTTATGCGTCTCCTAGTCATTTTCACTATTTCTCTCCAAAAACTGTACAAATGCCTTTGTTTTCTCTTCCACTAAAAATCTTACTTCTTCATCCCACCACTCACTACCCTTTCTAATCTGCCCACCTCTAACGCTTCTCATGCCACAAGCATATTATGCATAAGCCATCACTGATTTCCTAAATACATTCCACTCCTTCACCACTCCCCTTACGTCCTTTTTCCATTCTGCACTCAGTCTCTCCTGTTACTTCCTCACACAAGTCTTTCCCAAGCTCATTCATTCTCACCACTCTTCACCACAACATTTTTTCTTCTTTTCTGAAAACCTCTACAAACGTTCACCTACGTTTCTACAAGATAATGAGCACAAATCCCTCCAACTGCACCTCTCAGCACATTAACATCCAAAAGTCTCTCTTTCACGCTCCTAACAATTAACACGTAATCTAATAACACTCTCTGGTAACCTCTCATACTTACATACGTATACTTATGTATATCTCTGTTTTTCTAACCAGGTATTCCCAATCACCAGGTCTTTTTCACCTTTTTCCATTCTCTACTAGTCTCTCCTGGTACCTCCTCACACAAGTCTCCTTCCCAAGCTCGCTTACTCTCACCACCCTCTTCATCCTAACATTCTCTCTTCTTTTCTGAAAACACATACAAATCTTCACCTTCGCCTCCGCAAGATAATGATCATCCCTCCAGTTGCACCTCCTAGCACATTAACACCCAAAAATCTCTCTTTCGCGCGCCTGTCAATTGACACGTAATCCAATAACGCTCTCTGGCCATCTCTCCTTCTTACATACGTATACTTATGTATATCTCGCTTTTTAAACCAGGTATTCCCAGTCACCAGTCCTTTTTCAGCACACAGATGTACAAGCTCTTCACCATTTCCATTTACAACACTGAACACCCTAAGTACACCAATTATTTCCTCAACTGCCATATTACTCACCTTTGCATTCAAATAACCCATCATTATAACCCGGTCTAGTGCATCAAAACTGCTAACACACTCACTCAGCTGCTCCCAAATTCCTTGCCTCACAAAATCTTTTTTCTAATGTCCAGATGCATTTGCACAAATAATTACCCATCTCTCTCAATACACTTTCAATTTTACCTTTATCAATCTAGAGTTTGCTTTCTTACACTCTATCATATGCTCCCACCACTCCTGTTATAGGAGTAGTGCTACTCTTTCCTTTGCTCTTGTCCTCTCACCAACCCTTGACTTTACGCCCAAAACATTCCCAAACCACTCTTCCCCTTCACCCTTGAGCTTCATTTCACTCAGAGCCAGGGCATCCAGGTTCCTTTCCTCAAGCATACTAGCTATCTTTCCCTTTTTCTCATCTCGGTTACATCCACACACATTTAGACATCCCAATCTGAGCCTTCGAGGAGGATTAGCACTCTTCGCGTGACTCCTTCTTCTGTTCCCCCTTTTAGAATGTTAAAATACAAGGAGGGGAGGGTTTCTATCTCCCCCGCTCACGTACCCTTTAGTCGCCTTCTACAACACGCGGAGAATGCACCCATCTGACCAAACAATTTCAAAACACCCTCTTCTGCTTTCTCAACCACACTCTTTTTATTAACATACATCTCCCTTACCCTTTCGTTATTACTCAACCAAACCATCTCACATCACATGTCCTCAAACATCTCATTTCCAA
>NC_092269.1:16507602-16590102 GCF_036320965.1 Panulirus ornatus
TCAATCAATCACCTCCCATATAATTTACCAGAAATACTTAACAAACTTATACCTCCGTAATTTGAGCACTCACTCTTATCCCCTTTGCCTTTGTACAATGGCACTATGCTAGCATTCCCCCAATCCTCAGGCACCTCACCATGAATCATATATACATTAAATAACCTTACCAACCAGTCAACAATACAGTCACCCCCTTTTCTAATAAATTCCACTGCAATACCATCCAAACCTGCTGCCTTGCCGGCTTTCATCTTCCGCAAAGCTGCCACTCTATCATCAAACATATTCAACAAACCTTCAAAATACTCATTCCATCTCATTCTCACATCACCACTACTTGTTATCACCTCCCCATTAGCCCCCTTCACCGAAGTTCCCATTTGCTCCCTTGTCTTACGCACTTTATCTACCTCCTTCCAGAACATCTTTTTATTCTCCCTAAGATTTAATGATACTCTCTCACCCCAACCCTCATTTGCCCTCTTTTTCACCTCTTGCACCTTTCTCTTGACCTCCTGCCTCTTTCTTTTATACCTCTCCCGCTCATTTGCATTTTTTCCCTGCAAAAATCGTCCAAATGCCTCTCTCTTCTCTTTCACTTATAATCTTACTTCTTCATCCCACCACTCATTACTTTTTCTAATTAACTCACCTCCCACGCTTCTCATGCCACAAGCATCTTTTGCGCAAGCCATCACTGCTTCCCTAAATACATCACATTCCTCCCCCACTCCCCTTACCTCCTTTGTTCTCACCTTTTTCCATTCTGTACTCAGTCTCTCCTGGTACTTCCTCACACAAGTCTCCTTCCCAATCTCACTTACTCTCACCACTCTCTTAACCCCAACATTCTGTCTTCTTTTCTGAAAACCTCCACAAATCTTCACCTTCGCCACCACAAGATAGTGATCAGACATCCCTCCAGTTGCACCTCTCAGCACATTAACATCCAAAAGTCTCTCTTTCGTGCGTCTATCAATTAACACGTAATCCAATAACGCTCTCTGGCCATCTCTCCTACTTACATACGTATACTTATGTACATCTCGCTTTTTAAACCTGGTATTCCCAATCACCAGTCCTTTTTCGGCACATAAATCTACAAGCTCTGCACCATTTCAATTTACAACACTGAACACCCTATGTATACCAATTATTCCCTCAACTACCACATTACTCACCCTTGCATTAAAATCACCCAACACTATAACCCGGTCTTGTGTATCAAAACCACTAACACACTCATTCAGCTGCTCCCAAAACACTTGCCTCTCATGATCTTTCTTCTCATGCCCAGGTGCATATGCACCAATAATCACCCATCTCTCTCCATCAACTTTCAGTTTTACCCATATCAATCTAGAATTTTCTTGCTTACACTCTATCGCATACTCCCACAACTCCTGATTCAGGAGTAGTGCTCCTCCTTCCCTTTCTCTTGTCCTCTCACTAACCCCTGACTTTACTCCCAAGACATTCCAAAACCACTCTTCCCCTTTACCCTTGAGCTTCGTTTCACCCAGAGCCAAAACATCCAATTTCCTTTCCTAAAACATACTACCTATCTCTCCTTTTTTGTCATCTTGGTTACATCCACACACATTTAGACACCCCAATCTGAGCCTTCGAGGAGGATGATCACTCCTCGCGTGACTCCTTTTGTTTCCCCTTTTAGAAAGTTGAAATACAAGGAGGGGATCGTTTCTGGTCCCTCGCTCCCGTCCCCTTTATTCGCCTTCTACGACACGTGAGGAAATGCGTGGGAAGTATTCTTTCTCCCCTATCCCCTATATATGTATATATATATATTCCTATGAGTCTACGGGGAAAATGAAACACGGAAAATTCCAAAGTGCACTTTCGTGTCATAATCACATCATCAGGTGAGACACAAGAGAGGAATATAACAGTCAGTTGATATACATCGAAGAGACGAAGCTAAGACGCCATTTGGTAAGCATGTGATTGTCCAAAACATACAACGAGCGTTCATAAACTTATCATTTTACAAATCTTATCAACAATTAAGTTATCTAATTTGTACAGATAATCAGTAATATTAAGATTATAATTCTTTGTGTATTTAATAATAGAAGATTCAATGATCTTTCTCTTGGTAATAGAGTTAGAGTTAACAACTGAGATGGCGTTACTCCAGTCAATACAATGATCATAGTTTTCAACCTGATTAAACAAGGCATTTGATTCTTGTCCCGTTCTTATACTATATTCATGTTGCTTAAGTCTAACAGAAAGATCCTTTCCAGTCTGACCAACATAAAATTTATCACAGTTTCCACAAGGACCTTTATAGATGCAACCGAGAGAATTTTCTGGTGAATTCCTGATTAAGATATTCTTTATAGTATTATTGTTGCTAAAGGCAACATTTACATTAAAGAATTTAAGCAACATGGGAAGCAAAGTGAAATTATTATCAAAAGGGAGAACTAAAAGATTCTTGGTGTCAATGGGAGGTTTAGGCTCAACTCTATAAAATGATTTCTTTGCTAACTTAAGTGATTTATCAATGAAAGATCTAGGGTACTTTAACTTAGATCCAATAGAATATATCTTCTCAAACTCATCATCAATAAACTCTGCACTGCAAATACGTAATGCCCTTAGGAACATGGATTGAAATGATGATAATCTAAATCTGTCATGTTGAGATGAGTAATAATGGATATATGAGCATACATTGGTGGGTTTTCTGTATATGCTAAACTTAAACTTGTTTCCTTGTCTATGGATCATGCAATCTGAAAATGGTAACATACCATTACTTTCATTTTCTACAGTAAATTTGATGGAAGGTACTAAGTTGTTAAGTAAGGGGAGAAATATTTGTAAATTTTCATTTGTTGGCCAAACACAAAGAACATCATCTACATACCTAAACCAAATTGCATTAGAAGGTAAGATATCCTTTAGTAATTTTGTTTCAAAAAATTCCAAATAAAGATTACTTAGTACAGGTGAAAGAGGGTTACCCATTGCCATACCAAATTTCTGATCATAATAATCTCCATTAAATTGAAATACACAGTCATTTATTCACAATTTTATCAGTTCAATGAAATTAGACTTTGAAACAGGTAATTGAATATCATCCAAGACATCAAATAAATATTCTAAAAGGTCATCAACTGGAACTTTAGTGAAAAGTGAGGAAACATCAAAGCTAACTAGTTTGAAATCAAAATTGATATTGATATTGTTTAGCTTGTTGACTAAATCTACATTGTTCATGATATTAGAATTTGATACGTTACCCACTAAAGGGCTTAATAAGGAAACTAACCATTTTGATAATTTATACGTGATGGAGCCTACTGAACTAACTATAGGTCTTGCTGGAAAATTTTGTTTATGTGTTTTGATAAGTCCATACATATATGGCAATGAAGGGGACAAAGATGACAAATTTTTGATAAGAGAAATGTTACCTTTCAACAACAACTTCATTTCTTTATTGAAGTGAGAATTTTCGTGTTTCATTTTCCCCGTGGAATCATAGGAATATCTTGATCACGCGCAAAATTGTGATCCTTTCCAATATATATATATATATATATATATATATATATATATATATATATATATATATATATATATATATATATATATATATATCTTTCTTTCTTTTAAACTATTCGCCATTTCCCGCATTAGCGAGGTAGCGTTAAGAACAGATGACTGGGCCTTTGAGGGACTACCATCACCTGGCCCAATTCTCTGTTCCTTCTTTTGGAAAATTAAAAAAAAAACGATATATATATATATATATATATATATATATATATATATATATATATATATATATATATATATATATATATATATATATATATATATATTTGTAACGAGGTAGCGCAATGAAACAGAGGAAAGAATGGCCGAACCCACCCATATACACATGTATATACAAACACGTCCATTCACGCAAATATACATACCTATACATCTCAACGTATACATATATATACGCAACGTATACATCTGTATACACAACACATACATATACATACACACACAGACATGTACATATATACACATGTACATATTTCATACTGTCCGCCTTTATTCACTACCCTTCATGTGCGCGAGGTAGCGCTAGTAAGACAACAAAGGCCCCATTCGTTCACACTCCGTCTCTAGCTGTCATGTAACAATGCACCGAAACCACAGCTCCCGTTCCACACCTAGGCCCCACAGAGCTTTCCTTGGTTTACCCAAGACGCTTCACATGCCCTATTTCAATCCATTGACAGCACGTCGACCCCGATATACCACTTCGTTCCAATTCACTCTATTCCTTGGACGCCTTTCACTCTGCTGCAAGTTGAGGCCCCTATCTCTCAAAATCTTTTTCAATCCATCTTTCCAACTCTAATTTGGTCTCCCACTTCTCCTCGTTCCCTCCATCTCTGACACATGCATTCTCTTTGTCAATCTTTCCTCACTCATTCTCTCCCTGTGACCAAATCATTTAAAAAAACACCCCTTTGCTCTCTCAACCACACTCTTTTTATTTCCACACGTCTCTCTTACCCTGTCATTACTTACTCGATCAAACCACCTCACACTACATATTGTCCTCAAACATCTCATTTCCAGCACATTCACCCTCTTCCGCAACCCTGTATCCATAGTCCACGCCTCGCAACCATACAACATTGTTGGCGCCACTGTTCCTTCATACATACCCATTTTTTCTTTCCGAGATAATGTTCTCGACTTCCACACATTCTTCAAGGCTCCCAGAATTTTCGCCCCCTCCCCCACCCAATGATTCACTTCCGCTTCCATGGTTCCATCCGCTGCCAAATCCACTCCCAGATATCTAAATTACCTCACCTCCTCCAGTTTCTCTCCATTCAAACTTACCTCCCAATTGAATTGACCCTCAACCCCACTGTACCTAATAATCTTCCTCTTATTCCATATTTACTCTCAACTTTCTGCTTTCACACACTCTACCAAACTCAGTCACCAACTTCTGCAGTTTCTCACATGAATCAGCCACCAGCGCTGTATCATCAGCAAACAACAACTGACTCACTTCCCAAGCTCTCTCATCCACAACAGACTACATACTTGCCCCTCTTTCCAAACCCCTTGCATTCACCTCCCTAACAACCCCATCCATAAACAAATCAAAAAAACATGGAGACATCACAAACCCCTGCAGCAGACCTACATTTACTGAGAACCAATCACTTTCCTCTCTTCCTACATGTACACATGTCTTACATCATCGATAAACACTTTTCACTGCTTCTAACAACTTGCCTCCCCCACCATATATTCTTAATAACTTCTATAGAGCATCTCTATCAGCTCTATCATATGCCTTCTCCAGATCCATAAATGCTACATACAAATTCGTTTGCTTTTCTAAGTATTTCTCACATACATTCTTCAAAGCAAACACCTGATCCACACATCATTTACCACTTTTGAAACCACTCTGCTCTTCTCCAATCTGATGCTCTGTACATGCCTTCACCCTTTCAATCAATACCCTCCATATAATCTCCCAGGAATACTCAACAAACTTATACCTCTGTAATTTGAGCACTCACCTTTGTTCCCCTTGCTTTGGCACAATGGCAATATGCAAACATTCTGCCAATCCTTAGGCACCTCACCATGAGTCATACATACATTTAATAACCTTACCAACCAGTCAATAATACAGTCACCCCCTTTTGTAATATATTCCGCTGCAAAGCCAACCAATCCCGCTGCCTTGCCGGCCTTCATCTTTCGCAAAGCTTTTACTACATCTTCTCTGTTTACCAAATCATCCTCCATAACCCTCTCACTTTGCACACCACCTCGACAAAAACACCCTATATGTGCTACTCTATCATCAAACACATTCAACAAACCTTCAAAATACTCACTCCATCTCCTTCTCATATCAACACTCCTTCTTATCACTTTCCCCATTAGCCCCTTTGACTGAATTCGCATTTGTTCCCTTGTCTTGCGCACTTTATTTACCTCCTTCCAAAATATCGTTTTATTCTTCCGAAAATTTTATGATACTCTCTCACCCCAACTCTCATTTGCCCTCTTTTTCACCTCTTGCACCTTTCTCTTCACTCTTTCTTTTATAAATCTCCCACTCATTTGCATTATTTCCCTGCAAAAGTTGTCCAAATGCCTCTATCTTCTCTTTCACTAATAATCTTACCTCTTCATCCCACCACTCCCTACCCATTCTAATCTGCATATACCTTTAGCTGTCTCCCGCGTTAGCGACGTAGCGGAAGGAAACAGACAAAGGAATGGCACAATCCACCCACATACACATATACATACATACACGTCCACACTCGCATATATGCCTGAGGATTGGCGGAATGCTTGCATAGTGCCGTTGTACAAAGGGAAAGGGGATAAGAGTGAGTTTGTTGAGTATTCCTGGTAAATCATATGGGAGGGTATTGATTGAAAGGGTGAAGGCATGTACAGAGCATCAGATTGGGGAAGAGCAGTATGATTTCAGAAGTGGTAGAGGATGTGTGGATCAGGAGTTTGTTTTGAAGAATGTGTGTGAGAAATACTTAGAAAAGCAAATGGATTTGTATGTAGCATTTATGGATCTGGAGAAGGCATATGATAGAGTTGATAGAGATGCTCTGTGGAAGGTATTAAGAATATATGGTGTGGGAGGCAATTTGTTAGAAGCAGTGAAAAGTTTTTATCGAGGATGTAAGGCATATGTACGTGTTTGAAGAGAGGAAAGTGATTGGTTCTCAGTAAATGTAGGTTTCGGGTAGGGGTGTGTGATGTCTCCATGGTTGTTTAATTTGTTTATGGATTGGGTTGTTAGGGAGGTGAATGCAAGGGTTTTGGAAAGAGGGGCAAGTATGCAGTCTGTTGTGGATGAGAGAGCTTGGGAAGTGAGTCAGTTGTTGTTCGCTGATGATACAGCGCTTAGTAGCTGATTCATATGAGAAACTGCAGAAGCTGGTGACTGAGTTTGGTAAAGTGTGTGAAAGAAAAAAGTTAAGAGTAAATGTGAATAAGAACAAGGTTATTAGGTACAGTAGGGTTGAAGGTCAATTCAATTGGGAGGCGAGTTTTAATGGAGAGAACCTGGAGGAAGTGGAGTGTTTTAGATATCTGGGAGTTGATCTCGCAGCGGATAGAACCATGGAAGCGGAAGTGAATCATAGGGTGGGGGAGGGGGCGAAAATTCTGGGAGCGTTGAAGAAAGTGTGGAAGTCGAGAACATTATCTCGGAAAGCAAAAATGGGTATGTTTGAAGGAATAGTGGTTCCAACAATGTTGTATGGTTGCGAGGCGTGGGCTATGGATAGAGTTGTGCGCAGGAGGATGGAGGTGCTGGAAATGAGATGTTTGAGGACGATGTGTGGTGTGAGGTGGTTTGATCGAGTAAGTAACGTAAGGGTAAGAGAGATGTGTGGAAATAAAAAGAGCGTGGCTGAGAGAGCAGAAGAGGGTGTTTTGAAATGGTTTGGGGATATGGAGAGAATGAGTGAGGAAAGATTGACCAAGAGGATATATGTGTCGGAGGTTTAAGGAACGAGAAGTGGGAGACCAAATTGGAGGTGGAAAGATGGAGTGAAAAAGATTTTGTGTGATCGGGGCCTGAACATACAGGAGGGTGAAAGGAGGGCAAGGAATAGAGTGAATTGGATCGATGTGGTATACCGGGGTTGACGTGCTGGCAGTGGATTGAATCAGGGCATGTGAAGCGTCTGGGGTAAACCATGGAAAGCTGTGTAGGTATGTATATTTGCGTGTGTGGACGTATGTATATACATGTGTATGGGGGTGGGTTGAGCCAATTTGGTTCGTCTGTTTCCTTGCGCTGCCTCGCAAACGCGGGAGACAGCGACAAAGCAAAAAAAAGAAAAAAGAATATTCTTTTATACTATTCGCCATTTCCCGCGTTAGCGAGGTAGCGTTAAGAACAGAGGACTGGGCTTTTGAGGGAATTTCTTCATCTGGCCCTCTTCTCTGTCCCTTCTTTTGAAAAGGAGAGAAAAAAAAAACAATAGGGGAGGATTTCCAGCTCCCCGCTCTCTTCCCTTTTAGTCGCCTTCTACGACACGCAGGGAATACGTGGGAAGTATTCTTTCTCCCCTATCCCCAGCGTCAAAGGAAAATAGAAAATATAATATATATATATATATATATATATATATATATATATATATATATATATATATATATATATATATATATATATATATAAATCCTCCCCTCCTTGTATTTCAACTTTCTAAAATGGGAAACAGAAGATGGAGTTACGCGGGGAGTGCTCATCCTACTCGTAGGCTCAGATTGGGGTGTCTAAATGTGTGTGGATGTAATCAAGATGTGAAAAAGGGAGAGAGGAAAGGAACCTGGATGTTTTGGCACTGACTGAAACGAAGCTCAAGGGTAAAGGGGAAGAGTTGTTTGGGAATGTCTTGGGAGTAAAGTCAGGGGTTAGTGAGAGGACAAGAGTAAGGGAAGGAGTAACACTGCTCCTGAAACAGGAGTTGTGGGAGTATGTGATAGAATTTAAAAAAGTAAATTCTAGATTGATATGGGTAAAAATGAAAGTTGATGGCGAGAGATGGGTGATTATTGGCGCATATGCACCTGGGCATGAGAAGAAAGATCATGAGAGGCAAGTGTTTTGGGAGCAGGTGAATGTGTATGTTAGTGGTTTTGATACACAAGACCGGGTTATAGTGATGGGTGATTTGAATGTAATGGTGAGTAATATGGCAGTTGAGGGAATAATTGGTATATATGGGGTGTTCAGTGTTGTAAATGGAAATGGTGTAGAGCTTTTAGATGTATGTGCTGAAAAAAGACTAGTGATTGGGAATACCTGGTATAAAAAGGGAGACATACATAAGTATACATATGTAAGTAGGAGAAATGGCCAGAGAGCGTTACTGGATTATGTGTAATTGACAGACGCGCGAAAGAGAGACTTTTGGATGTTAATGTGCTGAGAGGTGCAACTGGAGGGATGTCTGACCATTGTCTTGTGGAGGCGAAGGTGCAGATTTGTATGGGTTTTCAGAAAAGACGAGAGAATGTTAGGGTGAAGAGGGTGGTGAGAGTAAGTGAGCATAGGAAGGAGACTTGTGCGAGGAAGTACCAGGAGAGACTGAGTAGAGAATGGAATAAGGTGAGAAGAAAGGAGGTAAGGGGAGTGGGGGAGAAATGGGATGTATTTAGGGAATCAGTGATGACTTGCGCAAAAGATGCTTTTGGCTGAGAAGCGTGGGAGGTGGGTTGATTAGAAAGTGTAGTAAGTGGTGGGATGAAGAAGTAAGATTATTAGTAAAAGAGAAGAGAGAGGCATTTGGACGATTTTTGCAGGGAAAAATGCAAATGAGTGGGAGATGCATAAAAGAAAGAGGCAGGAGGTCAAGAGAAAGGTGCAAGAGGCGAAAAAGAGGGCAAATGTGAGTTGGGGTGAGAGAGTATCATTAAATTTTAGGGAGAAGAAAAAGATGCTCTTGAAGGAGGTAAATTAAGTGCGTAAGACAAGGGAGCAAACGGGAACTTCAGTGAAGGGGGCCAATGGGGAGGTGATACGAAGTAGTGGGGATGTGAGAGGAGATGGAGTGAATATTTTGAAGGTTTGTTGAATGTGCTTGATGATAGAGAGGCAGATATAGGGTGTTTTGGTCGAGGTAAAGTGATAGGGTTAGGGAAAATGATTTGGTAAACAGAGAAGAGGTAGTAAAAGCTTTCTGGAAGATGAAATCCGACAAGGCAGCAGGCTTGGATGGTATTGCAGTGGAATTTATTAAAAAGGGGGGTGACTGTATTGTTGAATGGTTGGTAAGGTTATCTAATGTATGTATGATTCATGGTGAGGTGCCTTAGGATTGGCGGAATGCTTGCATAGTGCCATTATACAAAGGCAAAGGGGATAAGAGTGAGTGCTCAAATTACACAGGTATAATTTTGTTGAGTATTCCTGGTAGATTATATGGGAGGGTATTGATTGAGAGGGTGAAGGCATGTACAGAGCATCAGATTGGGGAAGAGCTGTGTTGTTTCAGAATTGGTAGAGGATGTGTGGATCATGTATTTGCTTTGAAGAATGTATGTGAAAAATACTAAGAAAAGCAAATGGATTTGTATGTAGCATTCATGGATCTGGAGAAGGCATATGATAGAGTTGATAGAGATGCTTTTTGGAAGGTACTAAGAATATATGGTGTGGGAGGCAAGTTGTTAGAAGCAGTGAAAAGTTTTTATCGAGGATGTAAGGCATGTGTACGTGTAGGAAGAGAGGAAAGTGATTAGTTCTCAGTGAATGTAGGTTTGCGGCAGTGGTGTGCGATGTCTCAATGGTTGTTTAATCTGTCTATGGATGGGGTTGTTAGGAAGGTGAATGCAAGAGTTTTGGAAAAAGGGGCACGTGTGCACTCTGTAGGGGATGAAAGAGCTAGGGAAGTGAGTCAGTTGTTAGCTGATGATACAGCGCTGGTGGCTGATTCATGTGAGAAACTGCAGAAGCTGGTGACTGAGTTTGGTAAAGTGTGTGAAAGAAGAAAGTTAAGAGTAAATGTGAATAAGAGCAACGTTGAGTAGGGTTGAGGGTTAAGTCAATTGGGAGGTAAGTTTGAATGAAGAAAAACTGGAGGAAGTAAAGTGTTTTAGATATCTGGGAGTGGATCTGGCAGTGGATGGAACCATGGAAGCGGACGTGAATCATAGAGTGGGGGAGGGGGCGAAAATTCTGGGAGCCTTGAAGAATGTGTGGAAGTCGAGAACATTATCTCGGAAAGCAAAATTGGCTATGTTTGAAGGAATAGTGGTTCCAACAATGTTGTATGGTTGCGAGGCGTGGGCCATGGATAGAGTAATGCGCAGGAGGGAGGATGTGCTGGAAATGAGATGTTTGCGGACAATATGTGGTGTTAGGTGGTTTGATCGATTAAGTAATATAAGGGTAAGAGAGATGTGTGGAAATAAAAAGAGCGTGGTTGAGAGAGCAGAAGATGGTGTTTTGAAATGGTTTTGGCACATGGAGAGAATGAGTGAGGAAAGATTGACCAAGAGGATATATATGTCAGAGGTGAAGGGAACAAGGAGAAGTGGGAGACCAAATTGGAGGTGGAAAGATGGAGTTAAAAAGATTGTGAGTGATAGGGAACGGAACATGCAGGAGGGTGAAAGGCGTGCAAGGAATAGAGTGAATTGGATCGATGTGGTATACCGGGGTCGACGTGCTGTCAATGGATTGAATCAAGGCATATGACGCGTCTGGGGTAAACCATGGAAAGTTGTGTGGGGCTTGGATGTGGAAAGGGAGCTGTTGTTTCGGGCATTATTGCATGACAGCTAGAGCCTGAGTGTGAGCGAATGGGGCCTTTGTTGTCTTTTCCTGGCGGTATCTCGCACACATGAGGGGGGAGGGGTATGTTATTCCGTGTGTGGAGGGGTGGCGATGGGTGTGAGTAAGGGCGGACAGTGTGAATTGTGTGCATGTGTGTATATGTGTGTGTCTGTGTGTGTATATATATGTGTACATTGAGATGTATAGGTATGTATATTTGCGTGTGTGGACGTGTATGTATATACAAGTGTATGTGGGTGGGCTGGGCCATTTTTTCGTCTGTCTCCTTGCGCTACCTCGCAAACGCGGGAGACAGCGACAAAGCAAAATAAATAAATAAATAAATAAATAAATATATATATATATATATATATATATATATATATATATATATATATATATATATATATATATATATATATATATATATATATCTTATTTTTTATCTTTCTTTGTTGCTGTTTCTCGCGTTAGCGAGGTAGCGCAAGGAAATAGAGGAAAGAATGTCCCAACCCACCCATATACACACGTATATACAAACACGTCCACACACGCAAATATACATACCTATACATCTCAACGTATAGATACATATATATACACACACCGACATATACATATATACACATGTACATATTTCATACTGTCTGTGTTTATTCACTCCCATCGCCACCCATCCACACATGAAATAACAACCCCCTCCCCCTTCATGTGCGCGAGGTAGCGCTAGGAAGAAAACAAAGGCCCCATTCGTTCACACTCCGTCTCTCGCTGTTATGTAATAATGCACCGAAACCACAGCTCCCTTTCCACATCCAGGCCCCACAGAACTTTCCATGGTTTACCCCAGACGCTTCATATACCCTAGTTCAATCCATTGACACAACGTCGACCCCGGTATACCACTTCGTTCCAATTCACTCTATTCCTTGCACACTTTTCACCCTCCTGCAAGTTCAGGCCCCGATGACTCAAAATCTTTTTCAATCCATCTTTCCACCTCTAATTCTGTCTCCCACTTCTCCTCGTTCCTTCCATCTCTGACACATGGGTCCTCTTAATCAAATTTTCCTCACTCATTCTCTCCATGTGACAAAACCTTTTCAAAACACCCCACTTTGCTCTCTCAACCACACTCTTTTTATTACCACACATCTCTCTTACCCTTATATCACCTACTCGATCAAACCACCTCACACTACATAATGTCCTCAAACATCTCATTTTCAGCACATTCATCCTCCTCCGCACAACTCTATCAACAGTCCACTCCTCGCAACCATATAACAATATTGGAGCCACTGTTCCTTTATACATACCCATTTTTGCTTTTCGAGATAATGTTCTCGACTTCCACACATTCTTCAACGCTCCCAGAATTTTCGTCCCCTCCCCCACCCTATGATTCACTTCTGCTTCCATATTTCCATCCGCTGCCAAACCCACTCCCAGATATCTAAAATACTTCACTTACTCATGTTTTTCTCCATTCAAACTTACCTCCCTTTTGACTTGACCCTCACCCCTACTGTATCTAATAACCTTCCTCTTATTCACATTTACTCTCAACTTTCTTCTTTCAAACACTTTACCAAACTCAGTCACCAGCTTCTGCAGTTTCTCACATAAATCAGCCATCAGCGCTGCATCATCAGCGAACAACAACTGACTCACTTCCCAAGCTCTCTCATCCACAACAGACTGCATACTTGCTCCTCTTTTCAAAACCCTTCCATTCATCTCCCTAACAACCCCATCCATAAACAAATCAAACAACCATGGAGACATCACAAACCCCTGCCGCAAACCTACATTCACTGAGAACCAATCACTTTCCTCTCTTCCTACACGTACACATGTCTTACATCCTCGATAAAAATTTTCACTGCTTCTAACAACTTGCCTCCCACACCATATATTCTTAATACCTTCCACAGAGCATCTCTATCAACTCTATCGTATGCCTTCTCCAGATCCATAAGTGCTACATAGAAATCCGTTTGCTTTTCTAAATATTTCTCACATACATTCTTCAAAGCAAACACCTGATCCACACATCTACTACCACTTCTGAAACCACTCTGCGCTTCCCTAATCTGATGCTCTGTACATGCCTTCACCCTTTCAATCAATACCCTTCCATATAATTTCCCAGGAATGCTCAACAAACTTATACCTCTGTAATTTGAGCACTCACCTTTGTTCCCTTTGCTTTTCCACAATGGCAATATGCAAGCATTCCGCCAATCCTCACGTACCTCACCATGAATCATACATACATTTAATAACCTTACCAACCAGTCAACAATACAGTCACCCCCTTTTTTAATAAATTCCACTGTAATGCCAACCAATCCCGCTGCCTTGCCGGCTTTCATCTTCCGCAAAGCTTCTACTACCTCTTTTCCCCTTACCAAATCATCCTCCGTAACCCTCTCACTTTGCACACCTCCTCGACCAAAACACCCTGTATATGCTACTCTATCATCAAAGACATTCAACAAACCTTCAAAATACTCACTCCATCTCCTTCTCATATCACCACTCCTTGTTATCACCTCCCCATTAGCCCCTCTCAGTGAATTCGCATTTGTTCCCTTGTCTTACGCACTTTATTTACCTCCTTCCAAAACATCTTTTTATTCTTCCGAAAATTTAATGATACACTCTCACCTCAACTCTCATTTGCCCTCTTTTTCAGCTCTTGCACCTTTCTCTTGACCTCCTGCCTCTTTCTTTTATACATCTCCCACTCATTTGCATTATTTCCCTGCAAAAATTGTCCAAATGCCTCTCTCTTCTCTTTCACTAATAATCTTACTTCTTCATCCCACCACTCACTACCCATTCTAATCTGCCTATACCTTGATGCTGTCTCTCGCGTTAGCGACGTAGTGGAAGGAAACAGACAAAGGAATGGCCCAATCCACCCACATACACATATACATACACGTCCACACTCGCATATATACATACAAATTCATTTCAATGTATATATACATATGCATACACAGATATATACATATATACACATCTACATAATTCAAACTTGCTGCCTTTCGTTGACACTATAAACTATAGCTGTAAGGAATAATGCACCGAAACCACAGCCTCCTTTCCACATCCAGGCCCCACAAAACTTTCTATGGTTTACCCAAGACGCTTCACATTCTCTGGTTCAATCTATTGACAGCACGTCAAACTCGGTATACCAAATCGTTCCAATTCACTCTATTCCTATCATGCCTTTCACCCTCCTGCATTTTCAGGCCCTGATCGCTGAAAATCTTTTTCACTCCATCCTTCCACCTCCAATTTGGTCTCCCACTTCTCGTTCCCTCCATCTTTGTCAATGTTTCCTCACTCATTCGCTCACTGTGATCAGACCATTTCAAAACACCCTCTTCGATCTCTCAACCACACTCTTTTTGTTAAAACACATCTCTCTGACCCTTTTATTAATTACTCGGTCAAACCACCTCACACTATGTACTGTCCTTAAAAATGTTATTTCCACCACATCCACCCTCCTCCGCACAACTCTATCGATAGCCCACGCCTCGCAACCTTATAATATTGTTTGAACCACTATTCCTTCAGATATACCCACTTTTACTTTCCAAGATAATGTTCTCGCCTTCCACACATTTTTCAACGCTCCCAGAAGTTTTGTCCCCTCCCTTACCCTGTGACTCACTTCCACTTCCATGTTTCCTTCCTCTGCCAAATCCACTCCCAGATATGTAAAACTCTTCATTTCCTTCAGTTTTTCTTCATTCAAACTTACCTCCCAATTGACTTGTCCCTAAACCCTACTGTACCTAATAACCTTGCTCTTATTCACATTTCCTCTCAGCTTTCTTCTTTCACACACTTGACCAAACTTAGTCACCAGCTTCTGCAGTTTCTCACATGAATCAGCCACCAGCGCTGTATCATCAGCGAACAACAACTTCCCAAGCCCTCTCATCCATAACAGACTGCATACTTGCCCCTCTCTCCAAAACTCTTGCACTAACCTCCCTAACAACCCCATCCATAAACAAATTAGATAACCATGGAGGCATCACACACCCCTACCGCAAACCGACATTGACTGAGAACGAATCACTTTCCTCTCTTTCTACTTGTACACATGCGTTACATCCTCGATAAAAACTTTTCACCGCTTCTAGCATTTTGCCTCCTACACCATATATTTTCATTACCTTCCACAGAGCATCTCTATCAACTCTCTCATACCCTTTCTATAGATCCATAAATGGTATATACAAATCCAATTGTTTTTCTCAGTATTTCTCACATATATTCTTCAAAGCAAATGTCTGATCGACACATCCTCTACCACTTCTGAAACCACGCTGCTCTTCCCAATCTGATGCTCTGTACATTTCTTTACCCTCTAGATCAATACCTCCTATATAATTTCCCAGTAATACTCAACAAACATATACCTCTGTAAATTGAGTACTCAACTTTATCCCCTTTGACTTTGTGCAATGGCACTATGTATGCAATCCGCTAGTCATGAGGCACATCACCATGAGTCATACATACGTATAATATCCTTGCCAATCAGTCAACGACACAGTAACCCCTTTTTTGATAAATTCCACTGCAATGACATCGAATCACGTTGCTTTACCGGGTTTAATCTTCCACAAAGCTTTCACTACCTCCCCTATGTTTACCGAATCATTCCCCTTAAACCTCTCACTTCGCACACCACCTCGACCAAAACACCGTATATCTGCCACTACATCATCTAACACATTAAACAAACCTTCAAAATACTCACTCCATCTCCTTCAACATCACCATTACTTGCTATTCCCCTCCCATTAGTCCCCTTCACCGATGTTCTCATTTGTTCTCTTGTCTTAAGCTCTTTATCTACATCTTTCCAAAGCATGTTTTTATTCTCCCTAAAATTTAATGATACTCTCTTACCCTAATTCTCATTTGCCCTCTTTTTCACCTCTTGCACCTTTCTCTTAATCTCCTGCCTCTTCCTTTTATAGATCTTCCAGTTATTTGCACTATTTCATTGCAAAAATCGTCCAAATGCCTCTCTCTTCCCTTTCACTGTATGTTCTATGAAGGTGCGCGTTCATATACACTTTATTCGTATTCATATAACTCCGCGTTGTACAGTCAGGTTCGGTAAAACGCTCTCAGCTGGCTATGTGTTCTGTTCGGAAACAACCGATAGACCCCGTTGCTCACCATAGTGAGACGAAGGGTATTCGAGTACTTAGTATTTCGAATAGTTGTTTCCTATTATACAGTCCCTTAGCCGAGCGGTTAGCATGCCTGCCTCTTGCACAAGGGGTCCTAGGTTCGATCCTGGCTGATGGAGCTTTGTATGTTCTATGAAGGTGCGCGTTCATATACACTTTATTCGTATATATATATATATATATATATATATATATATATATGTATATATATATATATATATATATATATATATATATATATATATATATATTCCTATGAATCAAAGGAGAAAATGAAAGTGCACTTTCGTGTTATAATCACATCATCAGGGGAAACAGAAGAGAGAAATATGACATTCAGTTGATATATTTCGAAGAGACGAAGCTAGGACGCCATTTGATAAACATGCGACTGTCCAAGACAGACAACAAGCGTTCAGGAACTTATCCTCTTACAAATTTTATCAACAATAAAGTTATCCAATTTGTATAGACCATCGCTAATATCAAGATTATAATTATTTGTGTTTTTAATGATAGAACATTCAATTATATTTTTCGTGGTAATAGAGTTAGCGTTAATAACTGGGATGGCATTATTGCAGTCAATCCACTGATTATAGTTTTTAACGTGATTAGATTAGGCATTTGATTTTTGTCCCGTTCTAATGATATATGTATGTTGCTTAAGTCTAACAAAAAGTCCTTACCAGTATGCCCAACATAAAATTTATCACAATTTCTATATGGCACTTTATAGATGCAGCCAGGACAATTTTCTGGTGAATTCCTGCTTAAGATATTCCTTATAGTATTATTGTTGCTAAAGGCAGCATTTACATTAAAGGATCTAAGCAACATGGGAAGTAAAGTGAAATTATCATCAAAAGAGAGAATAAAAGATTCTTGGTGTCAGTGGGAGGTTTGGGCTCAACTCTATTATATGGTTTCTTTGCTAACTTAAGGGATTTATCAATGAAAGATCTAGGGTACTTTTATACAGATCCAATAAAAGATGTCTTCTCAAACTCATCATCAATAAACTCTGGACTGGAAATTTGTAATACCCTAAGGAACATAGATTGAAATAATGATAATTTAACTCTGTCATGTTGAGATGAGTCATAATAGCTATATGAGCATACATTGGTAGGTTTTCTGCATGTAATAAACTTAAACTTGTTTCCTTGCCTACGGATCATGCAATCTAAAAATGGTAACATACCATTATTTTCAATTCCTACAGTAAATTTGTTGGAAGTGATTAAATTGCAAAGTAAGGGGAAAAATATTTGTAAATATTCATTTGTTGGACAAGCACAAAGAAAATCATCTACGTACTTAAACCAAATTGCACTAGAAGGTAAGATATCCTTCAGTAATTTTGTTTCTAAAAAATACATATTTAGATTACTTAGTACAGGTGAAAGAGGGTTACCTATTGCCATACCATAGGCATACAGTCTTTTATGCACAATTTTATCAGTTCAGTAAAAACAGACTTTGAAACAGGTAAATGAATATCATCCAAGACATCAAAAATTTTTCTCAAAGGTCATTAACTGGAACTTTTGTGAAAAGTCAGGAAACATCAAAGCTAACTAGTTTGAAATAAAAATTAACATTGATATTGATAAGCTTGTTGACTAAATGTACATTATTCAAAATATTAGAATTTGATACCTTACCCACTAAAGGGCGTAATGAAAAATCTAACTAGTTCAGCCGCTTATATCTGATGGAGCCTACTGAACTCACTATAGGTCTTGCTGGAACATTCTGTTTATGTGTTTTGATAAGTCCATACATATATGGCAATGAAGGGGACAAAGATAAACTTTTGATAAGAGAACCATTACCTTTCAACAACAACTTCATTTCTTTATTGAAATGGGAACTAACTGCTTTTACAGGATTTTCAATGAGTTTAGAATATGTTGTGTCATCATTTTAAGGATCATTCATTTTAGATGAATAATTACTTTTTGTCTAGAATCACAACAGTGTTAGCCTTAACTGCTTTAGTAATATGTATATCCTTGTCTTTTTTAAGGTGTTAATAGCTCTTATAAATCTTTTAGGGCAATTAGGTTCCACTGGTTTTGACAAAATGGCACACACTAAACCCTTATAGATGTTAATTTCATCATTAGTTCAATTACTGTATTTCTCTGAATTACAAAAAGACTGTGACATCAACACAGCTGGCTTTCCTGTTAGAGCACAGAAAACTTAATCCATAGTCTAATGCACAAAGGGAATCCTTATCTAGATGTTTATTACACAGGTGTATCACAAAAGAAAGGTTTGTGTTCTTAGTTTAGTCGCTGTTTTCAATAAGATGGTCCAACTTACAATTTAGTTTCATTTGTAGCCAATTGCGTTCATTCCTTAATTTATCATAGCAATAGTACAACTTCCGGTTCTTCCAATATGTCGGTATTGCCATTTGAAAGGCACCTTTCCTCTCTATTGTAATACAAAAAGCCTCTTCTATTTCAGTCTTCTTTAATTCAATGTGTTTCTTTGAAATCATGTTTTGGAATTGGTCAAATGGACAACCTGACAGCTGCATCAATCGCTGGGGTAGGAGAGATCTTGGCATCACTTGTTCATCAAGGCATTTCCTAAGGAAGCTTCTAAGGAATCCAAATCGTAACTTCAGTTGGTGGGCCTTGATTAACGACTTGAAGAAAGCAATAACGATGGGAGAAAATCCAGGACAGCTTGTAGAGAAGTAATAGAAGAGCCGTGTGGAATCCATGTTGGAAAGGATCACAATTTTGTGCGTGATCAAGATATTCCTATGACTCTACGAGGATCATGAAACACGATAAGTTCCCAAGTGTACTTTCATTTAATAATAACATCATCAGGGGAGATACAAGAGAGAAATCTAACAGTCAGTTGATATATATCAAAAAGACAAAGCTAGGACGCCATTTGGTAAACATGTGATTGTCAAAGACAGACAACGAGCGTCCATAAACTTATCATTTTACAAAATCTATTAACAATAAAGTTATCTAATTTGTATAGACCATCACTAATACTAAGATTATAATTCTCTGTATATTCAGTGATAGAAGATTCAATGATATTTCTCGTGGTAATAGAGTTAGAGTTAATAATTTAGATGGCATTACTCCAATCAATAAACTGATCATAGTTTTTAACATGATTAAACAAGGCAGTTGATTCTTATTCCGTTCTTATTTTGTATCCATATTGCGTAAGTCTAACAGAAAAATTCTTACCAGTCTATCCAACATAAAACTATATTGCTTAAGTCTAACAAAAAGATCCTTACCAGTCTGCCAAACATAAAATTTATCACAATCTCTACATACTTTATATGCATCCACGAGAATTTTCTGGTGAATTCCTGAATAAGATGTTATTTATAGTATTGTTGCTGACGGCAACATTTACATTAAAGGATTTAAGCAACATGAGAAGTAAAGTAAAATTATTATTAAAAGGGAGTACTAAAAGATTCTTGGTGTCAATGGGAGGTTTCGGCTCAACTCTATAAAATTATTTCTTTGCTAACTTAAGGGATTTATCAATGAAAGATCTAAGGTACTTTAACTTAGATCCAATAGAATTTATCTTCTCAAAGCCATCATCAATATACTCTTGACTGCGAATACGTAATGCCCTAAGGAACATAGATAGAAATGATGATAATTAAATCTGTCTTGTTGAGATGAGTAATAATGGATGTATGAGCATACCTTCGTAGGTTTTCTGTAAATGCTAAGAACACAAACCCTTCTTTTGTGATAAACCTGCCTAATAAACAATCAAAAAAGTTTTCCTTGTGAACATTAGGCTATGCATTAAGTTTTGTGCGCTCTAACAGGGAAGCCACATGTGTTGATGTCACAAAGTCTTTTTGTAATTCAGAGAAATACAGAAATTTAACTAATGATGAAATTAATATCTGTAAGGGTTTAGTGTATGCCAATTTGTCAAAACCAGTGGAACCTAATTGCACAAAAAGATTTATAAGAGCTATTAACTCCTAAAAAAGACAAGGATATACATATTACCAAAGCATTTGAGGCCAACACTCTTGTGATTTTAGACAAAAGTAACCATTTATCTAAAATCAATGATCTTTTAAATGATGACATAACATATTCTGAACTTAGTTAAAATCCCCTAGAAGCATTTAATTCCAATTTCAATAAAGAATTGAAGATGTTGTTGAAAGGTAATGGTTCTCTTATGAAAAGTTTGTCATCTTTGTCCCCTTCATTGCCATACATGGATAGACCTATCAAAACACATAAACAAAACTTTCCAGCAAAAACTATAGTGAATTCAGAAGCTTCCATCACATATATAATGTCAAAATGGATAGTTCCCTTATTAAGCCCTTTAGTGGGTAAGGTATCAAATTCTAATATCATGAACAATGTAGATTTAGTCAAAATGCTTAACAATATCAATCTTAATTTTCATTCTAAATTAGCGAGATTTGATGTTTCCTCACTTTTCTCAAAAGTTCCATCTATATGCATATATATATATATATATATATATATATATATATATATATATATATATATATATATATATATATATGTATCGAGACAGACTTCCCCAGAACTTTTTTAAAGGGGAAGTAAATGTTTACAGTTGTGTTACTGGAGTGATAGTTTTCATACATGGTGCTTTTGACAAGAAAATAGTGAAATTGGAAAAATGTAGCTTAGACATTGAAGCTTATTGATACAGTGGTTAAATTGATGAGAACTACTATTGACGTTTGTGTAAATAAATTAAACATTTCCTTTCCATAGCCAGAGTTTGAAACATTATGTGACATTCATTTTTTTCATTTCAATTAAAGCTAGAAGTTTCAGTTTTCTAAATTGTTTCTTACATTTTTCACATGTATATATATGTATGTGTGTGTGTGTGTATATGTGCGTGTGGGTGTGTACGTGTGTGTATGTGTATATATATATGTATATTATCCCTGGGGATAGGGGTGAAAGAATACTTCCCACGCATTCCTCGCGTGTCGTAGAAAGCGACTAGAGGGGACGGGAGCGGGGGGCCAGAAATCCTCCACTCCTTGTATTTTTTTTTTAACTTTCTAAAATGGGAAACAGAAGAAGGAGTCACGCGGGGAGTGCTCATCATCCTCGAAGGCTCAGATTGGGGTGCCTAGATGTGTGTGGATGTAACCAAGATGTGAAAAAAGGAGAGATAGGTAGTATGTTTGAGGAAAGGAACCTGGATGTTTTGGCTCTGAGTGAATCGAAGCTCAAGGGTAAAGGGGAAGAGTGGTTTGGGAATGTCTTGGGAGTAAAGTCAGGGGTTAGTGAGAGTACAAGAGCAAGGGAAGGAGTAGCAGTACTCCTGAAACAGGAGTTGTGGAAGTATGTGATAGAATGTAAGAAAGTAAATTCTCGATAAATATGGGTAAAACTGAAAGTTGATGGAGAGAGATGGGTGATTATTGGTGCATATGCACCTGGGCATGAGAAGAAAGATCATGAGATGCAAGTGTTTTGGGAGCAGCTGAATGAGTGTGTTAGTGGCTTTGATGCACGAGACCGGGTTATAGTGTTGGGTGATTTGAATGCAAAGGTGAATAATGTGGCAGTTGAGGGAATAATTGGTATACATGGGGTGTTCAGTGTTGTAAATGGAAATGG
Source organism: Panulirus ornatus (assembly GCF_036320965.1). Lineage (NCBI taxonomy): Eukaryota > Metazoa > Arthropoda > Malacostraca > Decapoda > Palinuridae > Panulirus > Panulirus ornatus. The sequence goes on from NC_092269.1 coordinate 16,529,841, forward strand.
TGAAGAGCTTGTAGATTTATGTGCTGAAAAAGGACTGATGATTGGGAATACCTGGTTTAAAAAGCGAGATATACATAAGTATACTTATGTAAGTAGGAGAGATGGCCAGAGAGCGTTATTGGATTACGTGTTAATTGACAGGCGTGCGAAAGAGAGACTTTTGGATGTTAATGTGCTGAGAGGTGCAACTGGAGGGATGTCTGATCATTATCTTGTGGAGGCTAAGGTGAAGATTTGTATGGGTTTTCAGAAAAGAAGAGTGAATGTTGGGTTGAAGAGGGTGGTGAGAGTAAGTGAGCTTGGGAAGGAGACTTGTGTGAGGAAGTACCAGGAGAGACTGAGTACAGAATGGATTAAGGTGAGAACACTGGAAGTAAGGGGAGTGGTGGAGGAATGGGATGCATTTAGGGAATCAGTGATGGATTGCGCAAAAGATGCTTGTGGCATGAGAAGAGTGGGAGGTGGGTTGATTAGAAAGGGTAGTGAGTGGTGGGATGAAGAAGTAAGAGTATTAGTGAAAGAGAAGAGAGAGGCATTTGGACGATTTTTGCAGGGAAAAAATGAAATTGAGTGGGAGACGTATAAAAGAAAGAGACAGGAGGTCAAGAGAAAGGTGGAAGAGGTGAAAAAATGGGCAAATGAGAGTTGGGGTGAGAGAGTATTATTAAATTTTAGGGAGAATAAAAAGATGTTCTGGAAGGAGGTAAATAAAGTGCGTAAGACAAGGGAGCAAATGGGAACTTCAATGAAGGGCGCAAATGGGGAGGTGATAACAAGTAGTGGTGATGTGAGAAGGAGATGGAGTGAGTATTTTAAAGGTTTGTTGAATGTGTTTGATGATAGAGTGGCAGATATAGGGTGTTTTGGTCGAGGTGGTGTGCAAAGTGCGAAGGTTAGGGAAAATGAGTTGGTAAAGAGAGAAGAGGTAGTAAAAGCTTTGCGGAAGATGAAAGCCGGCAAGGCAGCTGGTTTGGACGGTATTGCAGTGGAATTTATTAAAAAAGGGGGTGACTGTATTGTTGACTGGTTGGTAAGGTTATTTAATGTATGTATGACTCATAGTGAGGTGCCTGAGGATTGGCGGAATGCGTGCATAGTGCCATTGTATAAAGGCAAAGGGGATAAGAGTGAGTGCTCAAATTACAGAGGTATAACTTTGTTGAGTATTCCTGGCAAATTATATGGGAGGGTATTGATTGAGAGGGTGAAGCCATGTACAGAGCATCAGATTGGGGAAGAGCAGTGTGGTTTCAGAAGTGGTAGAGGATGTGTGGATCAGGTGTTTGCTCTGAAGAATGTATGTGAGAAATACTTAGAAAAGCAAATGGATTTGTATGTAGCATTTATGGATCTGGAGAAGGCATATGATAGAGTTGATACAGATGCTTTGTGGAAGGTATTAAGAATATATAGTGTGGGAGGCAAGTTGTTAGAAGCAGTGAAAAGTTTTTATCGAGGATGTAAGGCATGTGTACGTGTAGGAAGAGAGGAAAGTGATTGGTTATCAGTGAATGTAGGTTTGCGGCAGGGGTGTGTGATGTCTCCATGGTTGTTTAATTTGTTTATGGATGGGGTTGTTAGGGAGGTGAATGCAAGAGTTTTGGAAAGAGGGGCAAGTATGAAGTCTGTTGGGGATGAGAGAGCTTGGGAAGTGAGTCTGTTGTTGTTCGCTGATGATACAGCGCTGGTGGCTGATTCATGTGAGAAACTGCAAAAGCTGGTGACTGAGTTTGGTAAAGTGTGTGAAAGAAGAAAGTTAAGAGTAAATGTGAATAAGAGCAAGGTTATTAGGTACAGTAGGGTTGAGGGTCAATTCAATTGGGAGGTGAGTTTGAATGGAGAAAAACTGGAGGAAGTGAAGTGTTTTAGATATCTGGGAGTGGATCTGGCAGCGGATGGAACCATGGAAGCGGAAGTGGATCATAGGGTGGGGGAGGGGGCGAAAATTCTGGGAGCCTTGAAGAATGTGTGGAAGTCGAGAACATTATCTCGGAAAGCAAAAATGGGTATGTTTGAAGGAATAGTGATTCCAACAATGTTGTATGGTTGCGAGGCGTGGACTATGGATAGAGTTGTGCGCAGGAGGATGGATGTGCTGGAAATGAGATGTTTGAGGACAATGTGTGGTGTGAGGTGGTTTGATCGAGTAAGTAACGTAAGGGTAAGAGAGATGTGTGGAAATAAAAAGAGCGTGGTTGAGAGAGCAGAAGAGGGTGTTTTGAAATGGTTTGGTCACATGGAGAGAATGAGTGAGGAAAGATTGACCAAGAGGATATATGTGTCGGAGGTGGAGGGAACGAGGAGAAGAGGGAGACCAAATTGGACGTGGAAAGATGGAGTGAAAAAGATTTTGTGTGATCGGGGCCTGAACATGCAGGAGGGTGAAAGGAGGGCAAAGAATAGAGTGAATTGGATCGATGTGGTATACCGGGGTTGACGTGCTGTCAGTGGATTGAATCAAGGCATGTGTATGGGGGTGGGTTGGGCCATTTCTTTCGTCTGTTTTCCTGCGCTACCTCGCAAACGCGGGAGACAGCGGCAAAAAAGAAAAAAAAAAAAATATATATATATATATGTAGTGAATGTAGGTTTGCGGCAGGGGTGTGTGATGTCTCCATGGTTGTTTAATTTGTTTATGGATGGGGTTGTTAGGGAGGTAAATGCAAGAGTCCTGGAAAGAGGGGCAAGTATGAAGTCTGTTGGGGATGAGAGAGCTTGGGAAGTGAGTCAGTTGTTGTTCGCTGATGATACAGCGCTGGTGGCTGATTCATGTGAGAAACTGCAGAAGCTGGTGACTGAGTTTGGTAAAGTGTGTGGAAGAAGAAAGTTAAGAGTAAATGTGAATAAGAGCAAGGTTATTAGGTACAGTAGGGTTGAGGGTCAAGTCAATTGGGAGGTGAGTTTGAATGGAGAAAAACTGGAGGAAGTGAAGTGTTTTAGATGTCTGGGAGTGGATCTGGCAGCGGATGGAACCATGGAAGCGGAAGTGGATCATAGGGTGGGGGAGGGGGCGAAAATTTTGGGAGCCTTGAAAAATGTGTGGAAGTCGAGAACATTATCTCGGAAAGCAAAAATGGGTATGTTTGAAGGAATAGTGGTTCCAACAATGTTGTATGGTTGCGAGGCGTGGGCTATGGATAGAGTTGTGCGCAGGAGGATGGATGTGCTGGAAATGAGATGTTTGAGGACAATGTGTGGTGTGAGGTGGTTTGATCGAGTAAGTAACGTAAGGGTAAGAGAGATGTGTGGAAATAAAAAGAGCGTGGTTGAGAGAGCAGAAGAGGGTGTTTTGAAATGGTTTGGGCACATGGAGAGAATGAGTGAGGAAAGATTGACCAAGAGGATATATGTGTCGGAGGTGGAGGGAACGAGGAGAAGAGGGAGACCAAATTGGAGGTGGAAAGATGGAGTGAAAAAGATTTTGTGTGATCGGGGCCTGAACATGCAGGAGGGTGAAAGGAGGGCAAGGAATAGAGTGAATTGGAGTGATGTGGTATACAGGGGTTGACGTGCTGTCAGTGGAGTGAATCAAGGCATGTGAAGCGTCTGGGGTAAACCATGGAAAGCTGTGTAGGTATGTATATTTGCGTGTGTGGACGTGTGTATGTACAAGTGTATGGGGGGGGGTGGGCCATTTCTTTCGTCTGTTTCCTTGCGCTACCTCGCAAACGCGGGAGACAGCGAAAAAAAAAAAAAAAAAAAAAAAAAAAAAAAAAAAAAAAAATATATATATATATATATATATATATATATATATATATATATATATATATATATATATATATATATCCCTGGGGATAGGGGAGAAAGAATACTTCTCACGTATTCCCAGCGTGTCGTAGAAGGCGACTAAAAGGGAAGGGAGCGGGGGGCTGGAAATCCTCCCTCTCGTTTTTGATTTTCCAAAAGAAGGAACAGAGAAGGGGGCCAAGTGTGGATGTTTCCTCAAGGGCTCAGTCATGTGTTCTTGACGCTACCTCGCTAACGCGGGAAATAGCGAATAGTAAAAAAAAAAAAGAAAAAACATAAAAAATATATATGTATATATATATATGTGTGTATATATATATATATATATATATATATATATATATATATATATATATATATATATATATATATATATATATATATATATATATATATATATATATATATATATATATATGTATAATTTTTTTTTTTCTTTTTTTTTTTTTTTTGCTTTGTCGCTGTCTCCCGCGTTTGCGACTTAGCGCAAGGAAACAGACGAAAGAAATGGCCCAACCCACCCCCATACACATGTATATACATACGTCCACACACGCAAATATACATACCTACACAGCTTTCCATGGTTTACCTCAGACGCTTCACATGCCCTGATTCAATCCACTGACAGCACGTCAACCCCAGTATACCACATCGATCAATTCACTCTATTCCTTGCCCTCCTTTCACCCTCCTGCATGTTCTGGCCCCGATCACACAAAATCTTTTTCACTCCATCTTTCCACCTCCAATTTGGTCTCCCACTTCTCATCGTTCCCTCCACCTCCGACACATATATCCTCTTGGTCAATCTTTCCTCACTCATTCTCTCCATGTGCCCAAACCATTTCAAAACACCCTCTTCTGCTCTCTCAACCACGCTCTTTTTATTTCCTCACATCTCTCTTACCCTTACGTTACTTACTCGATCAAACCACCTCACACCACACATTGTCCTCAATCATCTCATTTCCAGCACATCCATCCTCCTGCGCACCACTCTATCCATAGCCCACGCCTCTCAATCATACAACATTGTTGGAACCACTATTCCTTCAAGCATACCCATTTTTGCTTTCCGAGATAATGTTCTTGACTTCCACACATTCTTCAAGGCTCCCAGGATTTTCGCCCCCTCCCCCACCCTATGATCCACTTCCGCTTCCATGGTTCCATCCGCTGCCAGATCCACTCCCAGATATCTAAAACACTTTACTTCCTCCAGTTTTTCTCCATTCAAACTTACCTCCCAATTGACTTGACCCTTAACCCTACTGTACCTAATAACCTTGCTCTTATTCACATTTAGTCTTAACTTTCTTCTTTCACACACTTTATCAAACTCAGTCACCAGCTTCTGCAGTTTCTCACATGAATCAGCCACCAGCGTTGTATCATCAGCGAACAACAACTGACTCACTTCCCAAGCTCTTTCATCACCAACAGACTTCATACTTGCCCTTCTTTCCAAAACTCTTGCATTCACCTCCCTAACAACCTCATCCATAAACAAATTAAACAACCATGGAGACATCACACACCCCTGCCGCAAACCTACATTCACTGAGAACCAGTCACTTTCCTCTCATATATATATATATATATATATATATATATATATATATATATATATATATATATATATATATATATATATATATATATATATATATATTTCTTTCTTTCTTTCAAACTATTCGCCATTTCTCGCATTAGCGAGGTAGCGTTAAGAACAGAGGACTGGGCCTTTGAGGGAATACCCTCACCTGGCACAATTCTCTGTTCCTTCTTTTGAAAAAAAAAAAAAAAAGAAAAAAAAAAAACCGAGAGGGGAGGATTTCCAGCCCCCCGCTCCCTCCCCTTTTAGTCGCCTTCTACGACACGCAGGGAATACGTGGGAAGTATTCTTAATCCCCTATCCCCAGGGGATATATATATATATATATAAATCCCTGGGGATAGGGGAGAAAGAATACTTCCCACGTATTCCCTGCATGTCGCAGAAGGCGACTAAAAGGGAAGGGAGTCGGGTGCTGGAAATCCTCCCCTCTCGATTTTTTTTTTTTTTTGATTTTCCAAAAGGAGGGACAGAGAAGGGGACCAGGTGAGGATATTCCCTGAAAGGTCCAGTCCTCTGTTCTTAACGCTACCTCGCTGATGCGGGAAATGGCGAATAGTATGAAATATATATATATATATATATATATATATATATATATATATATATATATATATATATATATATATATACTATCCCTGGGGAAAGGGGATAAAGAATACTCCCCACGTATTCCCTGCGTGTCGTAGAAGGCGAATAAAAGGGGAGGGAGCGGGGGGCTGGAAATCCTCCCCTCTCTGTTTTTTTTTAATTTTCCAAAAGAAGGAACAGAGAAGGGGGCCAGGCGAGGATATACATACATATATATATATATATATATATATATATATATATATATATATATATATATATATATATATATATATATATATATATATATATATATATATATATATATATATATATATATATATATATATATATATATATATGTACATATATATATGTACATATGTATGCTTGAGGAAAGGAACCTCGATGTTTTGGCTCTAAAACATCTCTCTCCATCCACTTTCAGTTTTACCCATATCAATCTAGAGTTTACTTTCTTACACTCTATCAAACACTCCCACCACTCCTTGTTTCAGGAGTAGTGCTACTCCTACCCTTGCTCTTGTCCTCTCATTAACCCCTGACTTTACTCCCAGCATATTCATAAACCACTCTCCCGTTTTATAATTGAGCTTCGTGTCACTTTTTGGCTCTAAAACGGGAGAGTGGTTTATGAATATGTTGGGAGTAAAGTCAGGTGTTAATGAGAGGACAAGAGCAAGGGTAGGAGTAGCACTACTCCTGAAACAAGAGTGGTGGGAATATTTGATAGAGTGTAAGAAAGTAAACTCTAGATGATATGGGTAAAACTGAAAGTGGATGGAGAGAGATGTGTGATAATTGGTGCATATGCAACTGGGCATGAGAAGAAAGGTCATGGGAGGCAAGTGTTTTGGGAGCAGGTGAGTGAGTGTGATAGTAGTTTTGATGCACGAGACCTGGTTATATTGATGGGTGATTAGAATTCAAAAGTGAGTAATGTGGCAGTTGAGGGAATAGTTGGTGTACATGGGTTGTTCAGTGTTGTACTTGGAAATGGTGAAGAACTTGTAGATTTAAGTGCTGAAACAGGACTGGTAATTGAGAATACCTGTTGTAAAAACAGAGACATACCTAAGTATACGTATGTAAGTAGGAGAGATGGCGAGAGAGCGTTATTGGATTACGTGTTAATTGATAGACGCGCGAAAGAGAGAGTTTTGGATGTTAATGTGCTGAGATGTGCAACTGGAGGGATGTCACATCATCATCTTGTGGTGGCGAAGGTGAAGATTTGTAAAGGTTTTCAGAAAAGAAGAGAGAATATTGTGGTGAAGAGTGGTGAGAGTGAGTGAGCTTGGGAAGGAGACTTGTATGAGGAAGTACCAGGAGAGACTGAGTACAGAATGGAAAAAGGTGACAACAAAAGACGTGAGGGGTGTGGGGGATTAATGGGATGTATTTAGGGAAGCAGTGATGGCTTGCGCAAAAGATGCTTGTGGCATGAGAAGCGTGGGAGGTGGAAAGATTAGTAAAGGTAGTGAGTGGCATTAGGACGATTTATGCAAGGAAATACTACAAATGACTGGGAAATGTATTAAAGTAAGAGGCAGGAGGTCAAGAGAAAAGTGGAAGAGGCGAATAAGAGGGCAAATGACAGTTGGCGTGAGAAAAGTAACATTTAATTTTAGGGAGAATAAAAGGATATTTTGGAAGGAAGTAGATAAAGCGCGTAAGACAAGGGAACAAATGGGAACATCAATGAAGGGGGCTAATGGGGAGGTGATAAGAAGTAGTGGTGATGTGAGAATGAGATGGAGCGAGTATTTTCAAGGTTTGTTGAATGTGTTTGATAATAGAGTGGCAGACAGGGTTTTTTGGTCGAGGTGGTGTACAAAGTGAGAGAGTTAGTGAAAATGATTTGGTAAACAGAGAAGAGACAGTGAAAGCTTTGCGGAAGATAAAATCCGGCAAGACACCGGGTTTGAATGGTATTGCAGTGGATTATATTAAAAAAAGGGTGACTATCATGTTGACTGATTGCTAAGGTTATCTAATGTATGTACGACTCATGGTGAGGTGCCTGAGGATTGACGGAATGATTGCATAGTGCCATTGTACAAAGGCAAAGGGGATAAAAGTGAGTGCTCAAATTACAGATGTATAAGTCTGTTGAGTATTCCTGGGAAATTATATGGGCGGGTATTGATTGAGAGGGTAAAGGCATGTACAGAGCATCAGATTGGGGAAGAGCAATATGGTTTCAGATGTGGTAGAGGATGTGTGGATTAGGTGTTTGCTTTGAAGAATGTATATGAGAAATATTAGAAAAGCAAATGGATTTATATATCGCATTTACGGATCTGGAGAAGGCATATGATAGAGTTGATAGAGATGCTCTGCGGAAGGATTTTAAGAATATATGATATGGGAGGCAAGTTGTCAGAAGCCGTGAAAAGATTTTATCGAGGATGCAAGGCATGTGTGCGTATAGAAAGAGAGGAAAGTGATTGGTCCTCAGTGAATGTTGGTTTGCGGCAGGAATGCGTGATGTCTAAATGGTTGTTCAATTTGTTTATGGATGGGTTTGTTAGGGAGGTGAATGCAAGAGTTTTGGAAATAGGGGCAAGTATGCAGCCTGTTGTGGATGAGAGAGCTTGGAAAATGAGTTAGTTGTTGTTCGCTGATGATACAGCGCTTGTGGCTGATTCGAGTCGGAAACTGCAGAAGCTGTTGACTGAGCTTGGTAAAGTGTGTGAAAGAAAAAAGCTGAGAGTAAATGTGAATAAGAGCAAGGTCATTAGGTACAGTAGTGTTGAGGGACAAGTCAAATGGGAGGTAAGTTTAAATAGAGAAAAACTGGAGGAAGTGAAGTGTTTTAGATATCTGTGAGTGGATTTGGCAGCGGATGGAACCATGGAAGCGTAAGTGAATCATAGGCCGGGGGAGGGGACGAAAGTTCTGGGTGCGTTGAAGAATGTGTGGAAGTCGAAAACATTATCTTGGAAAGCAAAAATGGGTATGTTTGAAGGAATAGTGGTTCCAACAATGATATATGGTTGCGAGGCGTTGGCTATAGAAAGAGTTGTGCGGAGGAGGGTGGATGTGCTGGATATGGGGTGCTTGAGGACAAAATGTGGTGTGGTTTGATCAAATAGGTAATGAAAGGGTAAGAAAGATGTGTTGTAATAAAAAGAGTGTGGTTGAGAGAGCAGAAGAAGGCGTTTTGAAATGTTTTGGTCACATGGAGAGAATGGGTGAGGAAAGATTGACATAGAGGATATATGTGTCAGAGGTGTAGAGAACGAGGAGAAGTGGGAGACCAAATTGGAGGTGGAAAGATGGAGTGAAAATTATTTTGAGTGATAGGGGCCTAAATATGCAGGAGGGTGAATGGAGTGCAAGGAATAGAGTGAATTGGCACGATGTGGTATACCCGGGTCGACATGCTGTCAGTTGATTGAACCAGGGCATGTGAATTGCCTAGGGTAAAACATGGAAAGTTTTGGGGGCTTGGATATGGAAATGGAGCTGTGGTTTCGGCGCATTATCCATGACAGCTAGAGACTGATTATGAACGAATGTGGCCTTTTTTGTCGTTTCCTAGCGCTAACTCACGGACGTGCGGAGGGAGGGGGTTGTCATTTCATGATTGGCGGGTTGGTGACGGGAATGAATTAGGGCAAACAGTATGAATTATGTACAAGTGTATATATGTATATGTCTCTGTGTGTATATACATTGATGCGTTGAGATGTATAGGTATGTAAAGGTGAGTGTGTGGAGGTTTATATATATACATCTCTATGTGGGAGGGTTGGGCCATCTTTCGTCAGTTTCATTCCGCTACCTCGCTAATGAGAGAGACAGCGACAAAAAATAATATATAATAGATGAATATATATATATATATATATATATATATATATATATACATATATATATATATATATATATATATATATATATATATATATATATATATATATATATCAATATATATATATATATATATATATATATATATATATATATATATATATATATATATATATATATATATATATATATATATATATATATATTATTTTATTTATTTGTTTTATTTTGCTTTGTCGCTGTCTCCCGCGTTTGCGAGGTAACGCAAGGAAACAGACGAAAGAAATGGCCCAACCCACCCCCATACACATGTATATACATACACGTCCACACACGCAAATATACATACCTATACATCTCAGTGCACAAATATATATACTCACACATACACATACATATATACCCATGCACACAATTCACACTGTCTGCCATTTTTCATTCCCATCGCCACCTCGCCACATATGGAATACCATCCCCCTCCCCCCTCATGTGTGCGAGGTAGCGCTAGGAAAAGACAACAAAGGCCCCATTCGTTCACACTCAGTCTCTAGCTGTCATGCAATAATGCCCGAAACCACAGCTCCCTTTCCACATCCAGGCCCCACACAACTTTCCATGGTTTACCCCAGACGCTTCACATGCCCTGATTCAATCCAATGACAGCACGTCAACCCCGGTATACCACATCTGTCCAATTCACTCTATTCCTTGCCTGCCTTTCATCCTCCTGCATGTTCAGGCCCCGATCACTGAAAATCTTTTTCACTCCATCTTTCCACCTCCAATTTGGTCTCCCACTTCTCCTCGTTCCCTGCACATATATCCTCTTGGTCAATCTTTCCTCACTCATTCTCTCCATGTGCCCAAACCATTTCAAAACACCCTCTTCTGCTCTCTCAACCACGCTGCAGAAGCTGGTGACTGAGTTTGGTAAAGTGTGTGAAAGAAGAAAGTTAAGTGTAAATGTGAATAAGAGCAAGGTTATTAGGTACAGTAGGGTTGAGGGTCAAGTCAATTGGGAGGTAAGTTTGAATGGAGAAAAGTGGAGGAAGTAAAGTGTTTTAGATATCTGGGAGTGGATCTGGCAGCGAATGGAACCATGGAAGTGGAAGTGAATCATAGGGTGGGGGAGGGGGCGAAAATCCTGGGAGCCTTGAAGATTGTTTGGAAGTCGAGAACATTATCTCAGAAAGCGAAAATGGGTATGTTTGAAGAAATAGTGGCTCAAACAATGTTGTATGGTTGCGAGGCGTGGGCTATAGATAGAGTTGTGCGCAAGAGGGTGGATGTGCTGGAAATGAGATGTTTGAGGACAATGTGTGGTGTGAGGTGGTTTGATCGAGTAAGTAATGTAAGGGTAAAAGAGATGTGTGGATATATATATATATATATATATATATATATATATATATATATATATATATATATATATATATTATATATATATATAGATGTGTGGATATATATATATATATATATATATATATATATATATATATATATATATATATATATATATATATATATATATATATATATATATATATATATATATATATATATATATATATATATATATATATATATATATATGGAGAAGGCATATGATACAGTTGATAGAGATGCTCTGTGGAAGGTTTTAAGAATATATGCTGTGGGAGGTAAGTTGTTAGAAGCAGTGAAAAGTTCTTATCGAGGATGTAAGGCATGTGTACGTGTAGGAAGAGAGGAAAGTGATTGTTTCTCAGTGAATGTAGGTTTGCGGCAGGCGTGTGTGATGTCTCCATGGTTGTTTAATTTGATTATGGATGGGGTTGTTAGGGAGGGGAATGCAAGAGTTTTGGAAAGAGGGGCAAGTATGCACTCTGATCTGGATGAGAGAGCTTGGGAAGTGAGTCAGTTGTTGTTCGCTGATGATACAGCGCTGGTGGCTGATTCATGTAAGAAACTGCAGAAGCTGGTGACTGAGTTTGGTAAAGTGTGTGAAAGAAGAATGTTAAGAGTAAATGTGGATAAGAGCAAGGTTATTAGGTACAGTAGGGTTGAGGGTCAAGTCAATTGGGAGGTAAGATTGAATGGAGAAAAACTGGAGGAAGTAAAGTGTTTTAGATATCTGGGAGTGGATCTGGCAGCGAATGGAACCATGGAAGCGGAACTGAATCATAGGGATTGGGAAGGGAGCGAAAATTCTGGGAGCCTTGAAGAATGTTTGGTAGCCGAGAACATTATCTCGGAAAGCAAAAATGGGTATGATTGAAGGAATAGTGGTTCCAACCATGTTGTATGATTGCGAGGCGTGGGCTATGGATAGAGTTGTGCGCATGAGGGTGGATGTGCTGGAAATGAGATGTTTGAGGACAATATGTGGTGTGAAGAGGTTTGATCGAGTAAGTAATGTAAGGGTAAGAGAGATGTGTGGAAATAAAAAGAGTGTGGTTGAGAGAGCAGAAGGTGTTTTGAAATGGTTTGGTCACATGGAGAGAATGAGTTAGGAAATATTGACCAAGAGGATATAAGTGTCAGAGGTGGAGGGAGCGAGGAGAAGTGGGAGACCAAATTGGATGTGGAAAGATGGAGTGAAAAAAATTTTGAGTGGTCGGGGCCTGAACATGCAGGAGGGTGAAAGGCGTGCAAGGAACAGAGTTAATTGGAACGATGTGGTATACCGGGGTCGACGTGCTTTCAGTAGATTGAACCAGGGCATGTGAAGCTTCTGGGGTAAACCATGGAAAGTTGTGTGGGGCCTGGATGTGGAAAGGGAGCTCTGGTTTCGGTGCATTATTACATGACAGCTAGAGACTGAGTGTGAACGAATGGGGCCTTTGGTGTCTTTTCCTAGCGCTACCTCGCACACATGAGGGGGGAGGGGGTTGTTATTCCATGTGTGTCGGTGTGGCGATGGGAACAAATAAAGGCAGACAATATGAATTATGTACATGTGTATATATATATATGTCTGTGTGTGTATATATATGTGTACATTGAGATGTATAGGTATGTATATTTCCGTGTGTGGACGTGTATGTATATACATGTGTATTTTGGCGGGTTGGGCCATTGTTTCGTCTGTTTCCTTGCGCTACCTCGCTAACGCGTGAGACAGCGACAAAGCAAAATAAATTAATGAAAATAATATATATATATATATATATATATATATATATATATATATATATATATATATATATATATATATATATATATATATATATATATATATATATATTTCAAAAAGTGCAAACATTCAGTTGCTGATGTCACGACAGACACAAGTGCTCGTCACGACAGTCACAAGCGTTCGTCACGACAGACACAAGCGTTCGTCACATAAGGGAGCGAATGGGTGACAGATGTTATAGTGTTATCCATTTCGATGAAGAGGTCATACTTAAGGTGTTGGATGACCTTGTTGAGTAAGAAAAACGGTGGTGGTCGTCCTCGGCGGCAGGTTTCTTCTCATAGGATCAGAAGCAACGTTGTGGCTCGACCTCTGAACATCGTGGACAAGGACTGCGCGGCATGCAGAGAGTCCTCCCTGCACACAGGATCTCACAGCAGAGGATTTCCGTTCTCCCCTGCAGTCATCAACATCAGAACTGTTTGTCGCTGGCAGGCAGCCAACAGATTGTGAACAATGTCAACCAGTTCAGTCACTCGAAGATGGAGCAGAATGAGGCTAGCAGGACGTCCGCCCGTCAGGAACTCATCTACCCTAATGATAAAGTGAGCGCTGCAGGCAGGACTAGCCCAGACGGTCGGTGAGCTTCTGTGTCGGGAAGAAGAAAATGGCAAAAGACACATTCTGCCGTGGTTCCTCCTTCTGTGTCCTTCGCCACATCTATCTCCTCACAAGTCGCCCAGGGCCGGACCTTAGGAACTGCTGCTCTCACACAAGCCACCGTTTACGGGAAGTCAGCACCCCAAGTAAAGCATCCTCCTCGAAGGCTCAGAGTGGGGTGCCTAAATGTGTGTGGATGTAACCAAGATGTGAAGACCCTTACTGGAAAAACAATCACTCTTGAAGTAGAACCTTCAGACACAATTGAAAATGTGAAGGAAAATAGTGAAATTGGAGAAAAATGTAGCTTAGACATTGAAGCTTATTGATACAGTGGTTAAATTGATGAGAACTGCTATTGACGTTTGTGTAAATAAATTATACATTTCCTTTTTTCCATAGCCAGAGGTTGAACCATTATGTGACATTCATTTTTTTCATTCATTTCAAGCTAGAAGATTCAGTTTTCTAAATTGTTTCTTACATTTTTCATATGTATATATATGTATGTGTGTGTGTGTGTATATGTGCGTATGTATGTGTATGTGTGTGTGTGTATATGTATATATGTATGTATATTATCCCTGGGGATAGGGGTGAAAGAATACTTCCCACGTATTCCTCGCGTGTCGTAGAAAGCGACTAGAGGGGACGGGAGCGGGGGGCCAGAAATCCTCCCCTCCTTGTATTAACTTTCTAAAATGGGAAACAGAAGAAGGAGTCACGCGGGGAGTGCTCATCCTCCTCGAAGGCTCAGAGTGGGGTGCCTAAATGTGTGTGGATGTAACCAAGATGTGAAAAAAGGAGAGATAGGTAGTATGTTTGAGGAAAGGAACCTGGATGTTTTGGCTCTGAGTGAAACGAAGCTCAAGGGTAAAGGGGAAGAGTGGTTTGGGAATGTCTGGGGAGTAAAGTCAGGGGTTAGTGAGAGGACAAGAGCAAGGGAAGGAGTAGCAATACTCCTGAAACCGGAGTTGTGGGAGTATGTGATAGAGTGTAAGAAAGTAAATTCTCGATTAATATGGGTAAAATTGAAAGTTGATGGAGAGAGGTGGGTGATTATTGGTGCATATGCACCTGGGTGAGAGAAGAAAGATCAAGAGAGGCACGTGTTTTGGGAGCAGCTGAATGAGTGTGTTAGTGGTTTTGATGCACGAGACCGGGTTATAGTGATGGGTGATTTGAATGCAAAGGTGAGTAATGTGGCAGTTGAGGGAATAATTGGTATACATGGGGTGTTCAGTGTTGTAAATGGAAATGGTGAAGAGCTTGTAGATTTATGTGCTGAAAAAGGACTGATGATTGGGAATACCTGGTTTAAAAAGCGAGATATACATAAGTATACTTATGTAAGTAGGAGAGATGGCCAGAGAGCGTTATTGGATTACGTGTTAATTGACAGGCGTGCGAAAGAGAGACTTTTGGATGTTAATGTGCTGAGAGGTGCAGCTGGAGGGATGTCTGATCATTATCTTGTGGAGGCTAAGGTGAAGATTTGTATGGGTTTTCAGAAAAGAAGAGTGAATGTTGGGGTGAAGAGGGTGGTGAGAGTAAGTGAGCTTGAGAAGGAGACCTGTGTGAGGAAGTACCAGGAGAGACTGAGTACAGAATGGAAAAAGGTGAGAACAATGGAAGTAAGGGGAGTGGGGGATGTATTTAGGGAATCAGTGATGGATTGCGCAAATGATGCTTGTGGCATGAGAATAGTGGGAGGTGGGTTGATTAGAAAGGGTAGTGAGTGGTGGGATGAAGAAGTAAGAGTATTAGTGAAAGAGAAGAGAGGCATTTGGACGATTTTTGCAGGGAAAAAATGCAATTGAGTGGGAGATGTATAAAAGAAAGAGACAGGAGGTCAAGAGAAAGGTGCAAGAGGTGAAAAAAAGGGCAAATGAGAGTTGGGGTGAGAGAGTATCATTAAATTTTAGGGAGAATAAAAAGATGTTCTGGAAGGAGGTAAATAAAGTGCGTAAGACAAGGGAGCAAATGGGAACTTCAGTGAAGGGCGCAAATGGGGAGGTGATAACAAGTAGTGGTGATGTGAGAGAGATGGAGTGAGTATTTTGAAGGTTTGTTGAATGTGTTTGATGATAGAGTGGCAGATATAGGGTGTTTTGGTCGAGGTGGTGTGCAAAGTGAGAGGGTTAGGGAAAATGATTTGGTAAACAGAGAAGAGGTAGTGAAAGCTTTGCGGAAGATGAAAGCCGGCAAGGCAGCAGGTTTGGATGGTATTGCAGTGGAATTTATTAAAAAAGGGGGTGACTGTATTGTTGACTGGTTGGTAAGGTTATTTAATGTATGTATGACTCATGGTGAGGTGCCTGAGGATTGGCGGAATGCGTGCATAGTGCCATTGTACAAAGGCAAAGGGGATAAGAGTGAGTGCTCAAATTACAGAGGTATAAGTTTGTTGAGTATTCCTGGTAAATTATATGGGAGGGTATTGATTGAGAGGGTGAAGGCATGTACAGAGCATCAGATTGGGGAAGAGCAGTGTGGTTTCAGAAGTGGTAGAGGATGTGTGGATCAGGTGTTTGCTTTGAAGAATGTATGTGAGAAATACTTAGAAAAGCAAATGGATTTGTATGTAGCATTTATGGATCTGGAGAAGGCATATGATAGAGTTGATAGAGATGCTCTGTGGAAGGTATTAAGAATATATGGTGTGGGAGGAAAGTTGTTAGAAGCAGTGAAAAGTTTTTATCGAGGATGTAAGGCATGTGTACGTGTAGGAAGAGAGGAAAGTGATTGGTTTTCAGTGAATGTAGGTTTGCGGCAGGGGTGTGTGATGTCTCCATGGTTGTTTAATTTGTTTATGGATGGGGTTGTTAGGGAGGTAAATGCAAGAGTTTTGGAAAGAGGGGCAAGTATGAAGTCTGTTGGGGATGAGAGAGCTTGGGAAGTGAGTCAGTTGTTGTTCGCTGATGATACAGCGCTGGTGGCTGATTCATGTGAGAAACTGCAGAAGCTGGTGACTGAGTTTGGTAAAGTGTGTGGAAGAAGAAAGTTAAGAGTAAATGTGAATAAGAGCAAGGTTATTAGGTACAGTAGGGTTGAGGGTCAAGTCAATTGGGAGGTGAGTTTGAATGGAGAAAAACTGGAGGAAGTGAAGTGTTTTAGATATCTGGGAGTGGATCTGGCAGCGGATGGAACCATGGAAGCGGAAGTGGATCATAGGGTGGGGGAGGGGGCGAAAATTCTGGGGAGCCTTGAAGAATGTGTGGAAGTCGAGAACATTATCTCGGAAAGCAAAAATGGGTATGTTTGAAGGAATAGTGGTTCCAACAATGTTGTATGGTTGCGAGGCGTGGGCTATGGATAGAGTTGTGCGCAGGAGGATGGATGTGCTGGAAATGAGATGTTTGAGGACAATGTGTGGTGTGAGGTGGTTTGATCGAGTAAGTAACGTAAGGGTAAGAGAGATGTGTGGAAATAAAAAGAGCGTGGTTGAGAGAGCAGAAGAGGGTGTTTTGAAGTGGTTTGGGCACATGGAGAGAATGAGTGAGGAAAGATTGACCAAGAGGATATATGTGTCGGAGGTGGAGGGAACGAGGAGAAGAGGGAGACCAAATTGGAGGTGGAAAGATGGAGTGAAAAAGATTTTGTGTGATCGGGGCCTGAACATGCAGGAGGGTGAAAGGAGGGCAAGGAATAGAGTGAATTGGAGCGATGTGGTATACAGGGGTTGACGTGCTGTCAGTGGATTGAATCAAGGCATGTGAAGCGTCTGGGGTAAGCCATGGAAAGCTGTGTAGGTATGTATATTTGCGTGTGTGGACGTATGTATATACATGTGTATGGGGGGGGTTGGGCCATTTCTTTCGTCTGTTTCCTTGCGCTACCTCGCAAACGCGGGAGACAGCGACAAAGTATAAAAAAAAAAAAAAAAATATATATATATATATATATATATATATATATATGTATATATATATATATATATATATATATATATATATATTTATATATATATATATATATATATATATATATATATATATATATATATATATATATATATATATATATATATATATATATATATATATATATATATATATACATTTATATATATATATATATATATATATATATATATATATATATATATATATATATATATATATATATATATATATATATATATATATATATATATATATATATATATATATATATATATATATATATATATATATATATATATATATATATGTATATATATATATATATATGTATATATATATATATATATATATATATATATATGATATGATATGTATATATATATATATATATATATATATATATATATATATATATATATATATATATATATATATATATATATATATGTTATCCCTGGGGATAGGGGAGAAAGAATACTTCCCACGCATTCCCTACGTGTCGCAGAAAGCGACTAAAAGGGGAGGGAGCTGGGGGCTGGAAATCCTCCCCTCTCGTTTTTTTTTTTTTTTCTTTTTGATTCTCCAAAAGAAGGAACAGAGATCGAGGCCAGGTGAGGATACTCCCTGAGAAGGCCAGTCCTCTGTTCTAAACGCTACCTTGCTAACGCTGGAAATAGCGAATAGTTTGGAAGAAAAAAGAAATATATATATATATTTTTTTTTTTGCCGCTGTCTCCCGCGTTTGCGAGGTAGCGCAAGGAAACAGACTAAAGAAATGGCCCAACCGACACACATACACATGTATATACATACGTCCACACACGCAAATATACATACATACAAAGCTTTCCATGGTTTACCCCAGACGCTTCACATACCCTGATTCAATCCACTGACAGCACGTCAACCCGGTATAACACATCGATCCAATTCACTCTATTACTTGCCCTCATTTCACTCTCCTGCTTGTTCAGGTTCCGATCACACAAAATCTTTTTCACTCCATCATTCCACGTCCAATTTGGTCTCCCACTTCTCCTCGTTCCCTCCACCTCCGACACATATATCCTCTTGGTCAATCTTTCCTCACTCATTCTCTCCCTGTGCCCAAACCATTTCAAAAGACCCTCTTCTGCTTTCTCAACCACGCTCTTTTTATTTCCACACATCCCTCTTACTCTAACGTTACTTACTCGATCAAACCACCTCACACCACACATTGTCCTCAAACATCTCATTTCCAGCACATCCATCCTCCTGCGCACAACTCTATCTATAGCCCACGCCTCGCAACCATACAACATTGTTGGAACCACTATTCCTTCAAACATACCCATTTTTGCTTTCCGAGATAATGTTCTCGACTTCCACACATTCTTCAAGGCTCACAGGATTTTCGCCCCCTCCCCCATCCTATGATCCACTTCCGCTTCCATGGTTCCATCCGCTGCCAGATCCACTCCCAGATATCTAAAACACTTTACTTCCTCCAGTTTTTCTCCATTTAAACTTACCTCCCAATTGACTTTACCCTCAACCCTACTGTACCTAATTACCTTGCTCTTATTCATATCTACTCTTAACTTTCTTCTCTCACACACTTTACCAAACTCAGTCACCAGCTCCTGCAGTTTCTCACATGAATCAGCCACCAGCGCTGTATCATCAGCGAACAACAACTGACTCACTTCCCAAGCTCTCTCATCCCCAACAGACTTCATACTTGCCCCTCTTTCCAGGACTCTTGCATTTACCTCCCTTACAACCCCATCCATAAACAAATTAAACAACCTTGGAGACATCACACATCCCTGCCGCAAACCTACATTCACTGAGAACCAATCACTTTCCTCTCTTCCTACACGTATACATGCCTTACATCCTCGATAAAAACTTTTCACTGCTTCTAACAACTTGCCTCCCACACCATATATTCTTAATACCTTCCACAGAGCATCTCTATCAAATCTATCATATGCCTTCTCCAGATCCATAAATGGTACATACAAATCCATTTGCTTTTCTAAGTATTTTTCACATACATTCTTCAAAGCAAACACCTGATCCACACATCCTCTACCACTTATGAAACCACACTGCTCTTCCCCAATCTGATGCTCTGTACATGCCTTCACCCTCTCAATCAATACCCTCCCATAAAATTTACCAGGAATACTCAACAAACTTATACCTCTGTAATTTGAGCACTCATTCTTATCCCCTTTGCCTTTGTACAAAGGCACTATGCACGCATTCCGCCGATCTTCAGGCACCTCACCATGAGTCATACATACATTAAATAACCTTACCAACGAGTCAATAATACAGTCACCCCCTTTTTTAATAAATTCCACTGCAATACCATCCAAACCTTCTGCCTTGCCGGCTTTCATCTTCTGCAAAGCTTGTACTACCTCTTCTCTGTTTACCAAATCATTTTCCCTATATATATATATATATATATATATATATATATATATATATATATATATATTTTTTTTTTTTTGCAGGGAAAAAATGCAATTGAGTGGGAGAAGTATAAAAGAAAGAGACAGGAGGTCAAGAGAAAGGTGCAAGAGGTGAAAAAAAGGGCAAATGAGAGTTGGGGTGAGAGACTATCAGTAAATTTTAGGGAGAATAAAAAGATGTTCTGGAAGGAGGTAAATAGGGTGCGTAAGACAAGGGAGCAAATGGGAACTTCAGTGAAGGGCGTAAATGGGGAGGTGATAACAAGTAGCGGTGATGTGAGAAGGAGATGGAATGAGTATTTTGAAGGTTTGTTGAATGTGTCTGATGACAGAGTGGCAGATATAGGGTGTTTTGGTCGAGGTGGTGTGCAAAGTGAGAGGGTTAGGGAAAATGATTTGGTAAACAGAGAAGAGGTAGTAAAAGCTTTGCGGAAGATGAAAGCCGGCAAGGCATCAGGTTTGGATGGTATTGCAGTGGAATTTATTAAAAAAGGGGGTGACTGTATTATTGACTCGTTGGTAAGGTTATTTAATGTATGTATGACTCATGGTGAGGTGCCTGAAGATCGGCGGAATACGTGCATAGTGCCTTTGTACAAAGGCAAAGGGGATAAGAATGAGTGCTCAAATTACAGAGGTATAAGTTTGTTGAGTATTCCTGGTAAATTATATGGGAGGGTATTGATTGAGAGGGTGAAGGCATGTACAGAGCATCAGATTGGGGAAGAGCAGTGCGGTTTCAGAAGTGGTAGAGGATGTGTGGATCAGGTGTTTGCTTTGAAGAATGTATGTGAAAAATACTTAGAAAAGCAAATGGATTTGTATGTAGCATTTATGGATCTGGAGAAGGCATATGATAGAGTTGATAGAGATGCTCTGTGGAAGGTATTAAGAATATATGGTGTGGGAGGCAAGTTGTTAGAAGCAGTGAAAAGTTTTTATCGAGGATGTAAGGCATGTGTACGTGTAGGAAGAGAGGAAAGTGATTGGTTCTCAGTGAATGTAGGTTTGCGGCAGGGATGTGTGATGTCTCCATGGTTGTTTAATTTGTTTATGGATGGGGTTGTAAGGGAGGTAAATGCAAGAGTCCTGGAAAGAGGGGCAAGTATGAAGTCTGTTGGGGATGAGAGAGCTTGGGAAGTGAGTCAGTTGTTGTTCGCTGATGATACAGCGCTGGTGGCTGATTTATGTGAGAAACTGCAGAAGCTGGTGACTGAGTTTGGTAAAGTGTGTGGAAGAAGAAAGTTGAGAGTAAATGTGAATAAGAGCAAGGTTATTAGGTACAGTAGGGTTAGGTTCAAGTCAATTGGGAGGTAAGTTTGAATGGAGAAAAACTGGAGGAAGTGAAATGTTTTAGATATCTGGGAGTGGATCTGGCAGCGGATGGAACCATGGAAGGGGAAGTGAATCATAGGTTGGGGGAAGGGGCGAAAATTTTGGGAGCCTTGAAAAATGTGTGGAAGTCGAGAACATTATCTCGGAAAGCAAAAATGGGTATGTTTGAGGGAATAGTGGTTCCAACAATGTTGTATGGTTGCGAGGCGTGGGCTATGGATAGAGATGTGCGCAGGAGGATGGATGTGCTGGAAATGAGATGTTTGAGGACAATGTGTGGTGTGAGGTGGTTTGATCGAGTAAGTAACGTAAGGGTAAGAGAGATGTGTGGAAATAAAAAGAGCGTGGTTGAGAGAGCAGAAGAGGGTGTTTTGAAATGGTTTGGGCACATGGAGAGAATGAGTGAGGAGAGATTGACCAAGAGGATATATGTGTCGGAGGTGGAGGGAACGAGGAGAAGAGGGAGACCAAATTGGAGGTGGAAAGATGGAGTGAAAAAGATTTTTTGTGATCGGGGCCTGAACATGCAGGAGGGTGAAAGGAGGGCAAGAAATAGAGTGAATTGGAGTCATATGGTATACAGGGGTTGACGTGCTGTCAGTGGATTGAAGCAAGGCATGTGAAGCGTCTGGGGTAAACCATGGAAAGCTGTGTAGGTATGTATATTTGCGTGTGTGGACGTGTGTATGTACATGTGTATTGGGGGGGGGGGTTGGGCCATTTCTTTCGTCTGTTTCCTTGCGCTACCTCGCAAACGCGGGAGACAGCGACAAAGTATAAAAAAAAAAAAAAAAAAATATATATATATATATATATATATATATATATATATATATATATATATATATATATATATATATATATATATATATATATATATATATATATATATATATATATATATATATATATATTCATTTATTCCTTTATATTCTTTTTTGCAGGGGAATAATGAAAATGAGAGGGAGATGTATAAATAAAAGAGACAGAAGGTTAAGAGAAAGGTGCAAGAGGTGAAAAAGAGGGCAAATGAGAGTTGGGGTGAGAGAGTATCATTGAATCTTAAAGAGAATAAAAAGATGTTTTGGAAGGAGGTAAATAGGGTGCGTAAGACAAGGGAGCAAATGGGAACTTCAGTGAAGGGCGCAAATGGGGAGGTGATAACAAGTAGTGGTGATGTGAGAAGGAGATGGAGTATTTTGAAGGTCTGTTGAATGTGTTTGATGATAGATTGGCAGATATAGGGTGTTCTGGTCGAGGTGGTGTGCAAAGTGAGAGGGTTAGGGAAAATGATTTGGTAAACAGAGAAGAGGTAGTAAAAGCTTTGAGGAAGATGAAAGCCGCCAACCCATCGGATTCGGATGGTATTGCTGTGGAAATTATCAAAAAAGGGGGTAACTGCATTGTTGACCGGGTGGTAAGGTTATTCCATATATGCATGACTCATGGTATGGTACCTGAGTGTTTGCGGAATTCCTGCATAGTGTCATTGTACAAAGGCAAAGGGCACAAAGGTGAGTGCTCAAATTACAGAGGTATAACTTTGTTGAGTATTCCTGGGAAATTATATGGAAGGGTATTGATTGAGAGGGTGAAGGCATGTACAAAACTTCAGATTGGGGAAGAGCAGTGTGGTTTCAGAAGTGGTAGAGGATGTGTGGATCAGGTGTTTACTTTAAAGAATGTATGTGAAAAATACTTAGAAAAGCAAATGGATTTTTATGTAACGTCTTTGGATCTGGAGAAGGCATACGGTAGAATTGATAGATATGCTCTGTGGAAGGTATTAAGAATATATGGTGTGGGAGGCAAGTTCTTAGAAGAAATGAAAAGCTTTCATCGAGGATGTAAGGCATGTGTACGTGTAGGAAGAGAGGAAAGTGATTGGTTCTCAGTGAATGTAGGTTTGCGGTAGGGGTATGTGATGTCTCCATGGTTGTTTAATTTGTTTATGGATAGGGTTGTTAGGGAGGAGAATGGAAGAGTTTTGGTAAGAGGGGCAAGTATGAAGTCTGCTGTGGATGAGAGATCTTGGGAAGTGAGTCAGTTGTTGTTCGCTGATGATACAGCGCTGGTGGCAGATTAATATGAGAAACTGCAGAAGCTGGTGACTGAGTTTGGTAAAGTGTGTGAAAGAAGAATGTTGAGAGTAAATGTGAATAAGAGCAAGGTTATTAGGTACAGTAGGGTTAGGGTCAAGTCAATTGGGAGGTAAGTTTGAATGGAGAAAAACTGGAGGAAGTGAAATGTTTTAGATATCTGGGAGTGGATCTGGCAGCGGATGGAACCATGGAAGGGGAAGTGAATCATAGGTTGGGGGAAGGGGCGAAAATTCTGGAAGCGTTGAAGAGTGTGCGGAAGTCGAGAACATTATCTTGGAAAGCAAAAATGTGTATGTTTGAAGGAATAGTGGCTCCAGCAATGTTGTATGGTTGCGATGCCTAGGCTATGGATAGAGTTATGCGCAGGAGGGTGGATATGCTGGAAATGAGATGTTTTGAGGACAACATGTGGTGTGAGGTGGTTGGTCGAGTAAGTAATGTAAGGGTAAGAGAGATGTGTGGTAATAAAAAGAGTGTGGTTGAGAGAGTAGAAGAGGGTTTTTTGAAATGATTTGGTCACATGGAGA
This sequence comes from Panulirus ornatus, assembly GCF_036320965.1. Lineage (NCBI taxonomy): Eukaryota > Metazoa > Arthropoda > Malacostraca > Decapoda > Palinuridae > Panulirus > Panulirus ornatus. The sequence continues at coordinate 16,553,734 of NC_092269.1, forward strand.
GAATGAGTGAGGAAAGATTGACCAAGGGGATACATGTGTCAGTGGTGGAGGGAACGAGGAGAAGTGGGAGACCAAATTGGAGGTCGAAAGATTGAGTGAAAAAGATTTTGAGTGATCGGGGCCTAAAGATGCAGGAAGGTGAAAGGCGTGCAAGGAATAGAGTGGATTGGAACAATATGATATACTGGGGCCGACGTGCTGCCAATGGATTGAACCAGGGCATGTGAAGCGTCTTGGTAAAACCATGGAAAGTTCTGTGGGGCCTGGATGTGGAAAAGGAGCTGTGGTTTCGGTGCATTATTACATGACACCTAGAGACTGAGTGTGAACGAATGGGGCCTTTGTTGTCTTTTCCTAGCTCTACCTCGCACACATGAGGGGGGAGGGGGCTGTTATTACATGTGTGGCGAGGTGGCGTTAGGAATGAATAAAGGCAGATAGTAGGAATTATGTACGTGTTTATATATGTATATGTCTGTGTGTGTATATGTATGTATACGTTGAGATGTATAGGTATGTATATTTGCGTGTGAGGATGTGTATGTGTATAAATGTGTATATGGGTGGGTTGGGCCATTCTTTTGTCTGTTTCCTTGCACTGCCTCGGGAACGCGGGAGACAGCGATAAAGCAAAATAAATAAATAAATAGATAATAAATATATATATATATATATATATATATATATATATATATATATATATATATATATATATATATATATATATATATATATATATATATATATATATATATATATATATATATATATATATATATATATATATATATTTATTATCTATACCTTGAAAATACTCACTCCATCTTCTTCTCACATCACCACCACTTGTTATCATATGTTATCATATGTTCCCATTTGTTCCCTTGTCTTATGCAGATATAGCGTGCTTTGGTCGAGGTGGTGTGCAAAGTGAAAAGGTTAGGGAAAATTATTTGGTTTACGGTAAGAGGTAGTAAAAGCTCTGCGGAAGATGAAATTCGGGAAGGCAGCGGGTTTGGATGGTATTGCAATGGAATCTATTAAAAAAAAGGGGTGACTGTATTGTTGACTGGTTGATAAGATTATTTAATGTATGTATGACTCAAGGTGAGGTGTCTGAGGATCGGTGGAATGCTTGCATAGTGCCATCGTACAAACGCAAAGGGGATAAAAGTGATAAAAGTGAGTGCTCAAATTACAGAGGTATAAGTTTGTTGAATATTCGTGGGAAATTATGTGTGTGGGTATTGATTGAGAGAGTAAAGGCATGTACAGAGCATCAGATTGGGGAGGTGCAGTGTGGTTTTAGAAGTGGTAAAGGTTATGTGGATCAGGTGTTTGCTTTGAAGAATGCATGTGAGAAGAACTTAGAAAAACAAATGGATTTATATGTAGCATTTATGGATCTGGAGAAGGCATATGATAGACTTGATAGAGATACTCTGTGGAAGGTATTAAGAATATACAGTGTGGGAGGCAAGTAGTTAGAAACTGTGAAAAGTTCTTATCGAGGATGTAAGGCATGTGCGCGTGTAGAAAGAGAGGAAAGTGATTGGTTCTCATAGAATGTTGGTTTGCTGCAGAGATGCGTGATGTCTCAATGGTTGTTTAATTTGTTTACGGATGGGGTTGTAGGGAGGTGAATGCAAAAGTTTTGGAGAGAGGGGCAAGTTTGCGGACTATTGTGGATGAGAGAGCTTGGGAAGTGAGTTAGTTGTTGTTTGTTGATTATATAGCGCTGGTGGCTGATTCGGGTGAGAAACTGCAGAAGCTGGTGACTGAATTTGGTAAAGTGTGTGAGAGAAGAAAGCTGAGAATAAATCTGAATAAGAGCAAGGTTATTAGGTACAGTAGTGTTGAGGGACAAGTCAATTGGGAGGTAAGTTTGAATGGAGAAAAACTGGAGGAAGTGAAGTGTTTTAGATATCTGGGAATGTATTTGGCAGCGGATGGAACCATGCAAGTGGAAGTGAATCATAGGGTGGGGGAAGGGGCGAAAGTTCTGGGTGCGTTGAAGAATGTGTGAAAGTCGAGAACGTTATCTTGGAAAGCAAAAATTGGTATGTTTGAAGGAATAGTGGTTCCAACAATGATATATGGTTGCGAGGCGTAGGCTACAGATAGAGTTGTGCGGAGGAGGGTGGATGTGCGTTGAAGAATGTATGGAAGTCGAGAACGTTATCTTGGAAAGCAAAAACGGTTTTGTTTGAAGGTTAGGTTAGGTTATATATGTGAGAGGTGGAGGGAACATGGAGAAATGGAAGACCAAATTGGAGGTGGAAAGATGTAGTGAAAAAGATTTTGAGTGATCGGGGCCTAAACATGCAGCAGGTTGAAGGGCAAGTAAGGAATAGAGTGATTTGGAACGATGTGTTATACTGGGGTCGACGTGCTGTCAATGAACTGAACCATGGCATGTGAAGCGTTTGGGGTGAATCATTGAAAGTTCTCTGTGGCCTTGATGTGGAAATGGAGCTATGGTTTTGCTGCAATTTTCATGACAGCTAGCGACTGCGTGTGCACGAATGTGGCCTTTGTTGTCTTTCCCTAGCGCTACCTCGCGCACATGAGGGGGAAGGGAGTTGTTATTTCATGTGTGGCGGGGTGGCGAAGGAAATGAATAAGAACACACAGTATGAATTATGTATATGTGTATGAATGTATATGTCTGTGTGTCTATATATATACACATATATATATATATATATATATATATATATATATATATATATATATATATATATATATATATATATATATATATATATATATATATATATATATATATATATATATATATATCCTCTTTTTCACCTTTTGCACCTTTCTCTTGACCTCCTGTCTCTTTCTTTTATACATCTCCCACTCACTTGCATTTTTTCCCTGCAAAAATCGTCCAAATGCCTCTCTTCTCTTTCACTAATAATCTTACTTCTTCATCCCACCACTCACTACCTTTTCTAATCAACCCACCTCCCACTCTTCTCAAGCCACAAGCATCTTTTGCTCAATCCATCACTGATTCCCTAAATACATCCCAGAGTTGAGAGTTGGGGTGAGAGAGTATCATTAAATTTTAGAGATAATAAAAAGATGCTCTGGAAGGAGGTAAATAAAGTGCGTAAGACAAGGGAGCAAATGGGAACTTCAGTGAAGGGCGCAAATGGGGAGGTGATAACAAGTAGTGGTGATGTGAGAAGGAGATGGAGTGAGTATTTTGAAGGTTTGTTGAATGTGTTTGATGATAGAGTGGCAGATATAGGGTGTTTTGGTCGAGGTGGTGTGCAAAGTGAGAGGGTTAGGGAAAATGATTTGGTAAACAGAGAAGAGGTAGTAAAAGCTTTGAGAAAGATGAAAGCCGGCAAGGCAGCAGGTTTGGATGGTATTGCAGTGGAATTTCTTAAAAAAGGGGGTGACTGTATTATTGACTGGTTGGTAAGGTTATTTAATGTATGTATGACTCATGGTGAGGTGCCTGAGGATTGGCGGAATGCGTGCATAGTGCCATTGTACAAAGGCAAAGGGGATAAGAGTGATTGCTCAAATTACAGAGGTATAAGTTTGTTGAGTATTCCTGGTAAATTATATGGAGGGTATTGATTAAGAGGGTGAAGGCATGTACAGAGCATCAGATTGTTCAAGAGCAGTGTGGTTTCAGAAGTGGTAGAGGATGTGTGGATCAGGTGTTTGCTTTGAAGAATGTATGTGAGAAATACTTAGAAAAGCAAATGGATTTGCATGTAGCATTTATGGATATGGAGAAGGCATATGATTGAGTTGATGGAGATGCTCTTTGGAAGGTATTAAGAATATATGGTGTGGGAGGCAAGTTGTTAGAAGAAGTGAAAGTTTTTATCGAGGATGTAAGGCATGCGTACGTGTAGGAAGAGAGGAAAGTGATTGGTTCTCAGTGAATGTAGGTTTGCGGCAGGGGTGTGTGATGTCTCCATGGTTGTTTGATTTGTTTATGGATGGGGTTGTTAGGGAGGTAAATGCAAGAGTTTTGGAAAGAGGGGCAAGTATGAAGTCTGTTGTAGATGAGAGAGCTTGGGAAGTGAGTCAGTTGTTGTTCGCCGATGATACAGCGCTGGTGGCTGATTCATGTGAGAAACTGCAGAAGCTGGTGACTGAGTTTGGTAAAGTGTGTGAAAGAAGAAAGTTAAGAGGGTCAAGTCAATTGGGAGATAAGTTTGAATGGAGAAAAATTGGAGGAAGTAAATTATTTTAAATATCTGGGAGTGGATCTGGCAGCGGATGGAACCATGGAAGCGTAAGTGGATCATAGGATGGGGGAGGGGGCGAAAATCCTGGGAGCCTTGAAGAATGTGTGGAAGTCGAGAACATTATCTCGGAAAGCAAAAATGGGTATGCTTGAAGGAATAGTGGTTCTAACAATGTTGTATGGTTGCGAGGCGTGGGCTATGGATAGAGTTGTGCGCAGGAGGATGGATGTGCTGGAAATGAGATGTTTGAGGACAATGTGTGGTGTGAGGTGGTTTGATCGAGTAAGTAACGTAAGGGTAAGAGAGATGTGTGGAAATAAAAAGAGCGTGGTTGAGAGAGCAGAAGAGGGTGTTTTGAGGTGGTTTGGGCACATGGAGAGAATGAGTTAGGAAAGATTGACCAAGAGGATATATGTGTCGGAGGTGGAGGGAACGAGGAGAAGTGGGAGACCAAATTGGAGGTGGAAAGATGGAGTGAAAAAGATTTTGTGTGATCGGGGCCTGAACATGCAGGAGGGTGAAAGGAGGGCAAGGAATAGAGTGAATTGGATCGATGTGGTATACAGGGGTTGACGTGCTGTCAGTGGATTGATTCAGTGCATGTGAAGCGTCTGCGGTAAACCATGGAAAGCTGTGTAGGTATGTATATTTACGGGTGTGGACGTATGTATATACATGTGTATGGGGGTGGGTTGGGCTGTTTTTTTCGTCTGTTTCCTTGCGCTACCTCGCAAACGCGGAAGACTGCGACAAAGCAAAAAAAAAAAAAATATATATATATATATATATATATATATATATATATATATATATATATATATATATATATATATATATATATATATATATTGTCCAAAACATATGTTTTGGACAATCACATGTTTACCAAATGGCGTGTGTGTATATACATGTGTCCTAGCTTCGTCTCTTCGATGTATATCAACTGACTGTTATATTCCTCTCTTGTGTCTCCCATGATGATGTGATTATTACACGAAAATGCACTTGGGAAATTTTTTTGTATATATATATATATATATATATATATATATATATATATATATATATATATATATATATATATATATATATATATTATCCCTGGGGATAGGGGATTAAGAATACTTCCCACGTATTCCCTGCGTGTCGTAGAAGGCGACTAAAAGGGGAGGGAGCGGGGGTCTGGAAATCCTCCCATCTGTTTTTTTTTTTTTTTTTTTTTTTTTTTTAATTTTCCAAAAGAAGGAACAGAGGGGGCCAGGTGAGGATATTCCAAAAAAGGCCCAGTCCTCTGTTCTTAACGCTACCTCGTTAACGCGGGAAATGGCGAATAGTTTAAAAAAAAAAAAAAATATATATATATATATATATATATATATATATATATATATATATATATATACATTTTTTTTTTTTTTTTTTTTGCTTTGTCGCTGTCTCCCGCGTTTGCGAGGTAGCGCAAGGAAACAGACGAAAGAAATGGCCCAACCCACCCCCATACACATGTATATACATACGTCCACACACGCATAATATACATACCTACACAGCCTTCCATGGTTTACCCCAGACGCTTCACATGCCCCGATTTAATCCACTGATAGCACGTCAACCCCGGTATACCACATCGCTCCAATTCACTCTATTGCTTGCCCTCCTTTCACCCTCCTGCATGTTCAGGCCCCGATCACACAAAATCTTCTTCACTCCATCTTTCCACCTCCAATATGTTCTCCCTCTTCTCCTCGTTCCCTCCAGCTCCGACACATATATCCTCTTGGTCAATCCTTCCTCACTCATTCTCTCCATGTGCCCAAACCACCTCAAAACACCCTCTTCTGCTCTCTCAACCACGCTCTTTTTATTTCCACACATCTCTCTTACCCTTACGTTACTTACTCGATCAAACCACCTCACACCACACATTGTCCTCAAACATCTCATTTCCAGCACATCCATCCTCCTGCGCACCACTCTATACATAGCCCACGCCTCGCAACCATACAACATTGTTGGAACCACTATTCCTTCAAACATACCCATTTTTGCTTTCCGAGATAATGTTCTCGACTTCCACACATTCTTCAACGCTCCCAGAATTTTCGCCCCCTCCCCCACCCTATGGTCCACTTCCGCTTCCATTGTTCCATCCGCTGCCAGATCCACTCCCAGATATCTAAAACACTTCACTTCCTCCAGTTTTTCTCCATTCAAACTCACCTCCCAATTGACTTGACCCTCAACCCTACTGTACCTAATAACCTTGCTCTTATTCACATTTACTCTTAACTTTCTTCTTTCACACACTTTACCAAACTCAGTCACCAGCTTCTGCAGTTTCTCACATGAATCAGCCACCAGCGCTGTATCATCAGCGAACAACAACTGACTCACTTCCCAAGCTCTCTCATCCCCAACAGACTTCATACTTGCCCCTCTTTCCAAAACTCTTGCATTCACCTCCCTAACAACCCCATCCATAAACAAATTAAACAACCATGGAGAAATCACACACCCCTGCCGCAAACCTACATTCACTGAGAACCAGTCACTTTCCTCTATTCCTACACGTACACATGCCTTACATCCTCGATAAAAACTTTTCACTGCTTCTAACAACTTGCCTCCCACACCATATATTCTTAATACCTTCCATATATGCATATATGCATTAGTAGGAAAATGATGTATTCCATTGAATGAGGTCCCCAACAAGATTGATTTTGTCTTGTGGTATAACCACATGCAATCTTTTTATGGTAATACCACCACTTCAAGTGTACTTTCTCTTGAGCATTCTGGACACCACCCACGCCAATAACAGGACAACAGTGATTCAGTATATCATATAACCATGCCCTAGATGCAACAAATACACTGAATACTTGGTCTTGAATTCTCTTGCACACATCTCAATGCAAATACCTACTCATCACCTCCACATATCTTGGCCTGTGGTCCCACTGGATGCATGTGGATGGGTGTCCTTAGTGTTGCAAGAGCCCTGTAGAAGGAAATCGTGGAACAGTGAAGCAAGTAACAACCACAGTTGAAACAATGAATACTTACTGCTCAAATGCCCTGCACTCTGCACACTTGGAGACACACATCAGAACTGAACTTTATAACTTTTGGTCCCACTCAGTGGACATGATCAGTTACCTTAGTGCTGTGGGAGTTTCATAAAGATAAAAAGGAAATCATGGGGCAAGTAGTAAGTATATTCTTATATATTTGCCTGCCTTAGGAGTCCCTTATGTCTTTAAGAGGCTCCTGCAGCACTCGTGATGTTGACCAGGACTGCAGTTCATTAAGTGTTGTGACGTTTGTGTGAGTATGCATAGGGTACAAGGCAATTGAGTATCAAGTGCTGAGTGTTCTTTGTGATAGTTGCATCATGGTCATGAAAGGAATTCAGATATGTGGAAATGATGTTTATAGCATTGTAGTGATGGATGGTGTCCAGAGCATAACCGAAAGTATGACTTGTGCTTGTCACAGACACTATTTTCTGATGGGTTGGAGTAAAAGACTGAATTGGGAAATCGACTGTTTAGTGCTTGTCTGGTTATTTCATAATGTATATCTTTCGTCAGTGTTATATTTGTTGGCAGTGAGGTGATCTGTGAGTAGAGGTTGCTGAAGTGCAAGACACATCCACTCATATATACATATATGTACAAATATGCACATACATATACATATATACACACATACATATTCATCCTTGCTCGCCTTCATCCCCGACACCACCCTGCCCCACAGGACACAGCACAAATGTATGAAGGTAAAGAAAAAAAGATAACATACATTCTCTTCTTTTTCCTCCTCCTTCAAACACACATTCATATTTATATATATATATATATATATATATATATATATATATATATATATATATATATATATAAACATATATATATCCCTGGGGATAGGGGAGAAAGAATACTTCCCACGTATTCCCTGCGTGTCGTAGAAGGCGACTAAAAGGGAAGGGAGCGGGTGGCTGGAAATCCTCCCCTCTCGTTTTTTTTTTTTAATTTTCCAAAAGAAGGAACAGAGAAGGGGGCCAGGTGAGGATTTTCCCTCTAAGGCCCAGTCTTCTGTTCTTAACGCTACCTCGCAAACGCGGGAAATGGCGAATAGTATGGAAAAAATATATATATATATATATATATATATATATATATATATATATATATATATATATATTATCCCTGGGGATAGGGGATTAAGAATACTTCCCACGTATTCCCTGCGTGTCGTAGAAGGCGACTAAAAGGGGAGGGAGCGGGGGGCTGGAAATCCTCCCCTCTCGTTTTTTTTTTTTCATTTTCCAAAAGAAAGAACAGAGGGGGCCAGGTGAGGATATTCCAAAAAAGGCCCAGTCCTCTGTTCTTAACGCTACCTCGCTAACGCGGGAAATGGCGAATAGTTTAAAAGAAGAAGAAAGATATATATATATATATATATATATATATATATATATATATGTATATATATATATATATATATATATATATATATATATATATATATATATATATATATATATATATATATATATATATATACATATATATATATATATATATATATATATATATATATATATATATATATACTTCAGGTTTAGTTTTACAAATATTTGTATTTCAGGGTTGTGTTCGTTTTACGAATCCGATGAGGAATTTCTTCCTCAGATGTTGGCCTTTATTGGTCCAAAGGACAGCTCAATAGTCCCAGCTTTAAGTAAGAGGTAAATGTCTTCTCTTATTGGATACAAGCACACACACACACACACACACACACACACACACACATACATGCACACACACACACACACACACACACACACACACACACACACACACACACACATCCACACACACATAGAGGTTTTAACAAAAGAAGAGATGATGTCGGGGTGAAGAGTGTGGTGAGAATAAGTTAGCTTGGGTAGGTGACTTGTGTGAGGAAGTACCAGGAGAGACTGAATGCTGATGGAAGAAAGTGAGAGCAAAGGACGTAAGGGGAGAGAGAGAGGAATGGGATGTATTTAGGTAAGCAGTGATGGCTTGTGCAAAAGATGCATGTGCCATGAGAAGCTTGGGAGGTGGGCAGATTAAATAGGGTAGTGAGAGGTGGGATGAAGAAGTGAGTTTGTTAGTAAAAGAGGGAGGCATTTTGACGAGTTTTGCAATGAAATACTGCAAATGACTAAGAGATGTTAAAGGAAAGAGGCAGGAGGTCAAGAGAAAGGTGCAAGAGGTGAAAAAGAGGGCAAATGAGAGTTGTGGTGAGAGAGAATCATTGAATTATAGGGAGAATGAAAAGATGTTTTGGAGGGAGGTAAATAAAGTTGCGTAAGACAAGAGAACAAAAGGGATCTTCGGTGAAGGGGGGTAATGGTGAGGTGATAACAAGTAGTGGTGATATGAGAAGGAGATAGAGTGAGTATTTTGAAGGTTTGTTGAATGTCTTAGATGATAGAATGATAGATATAGGGTGTTTTGGTCGAGGTGGTGTGCGAAGTGAGAGGGTTAGGGAGAATGATTTGGTAAGCAGAGAGAGGTAGTTAAAGCCTTGTGGAATATGAAAGCTGGCAATACAGAGAGTTTGAATGGTATTGCAGTGGAATTTATTAAAAATGGGGGTGACTGTGCTTTTGACTAGTTGGCAAGGATATATAATGGATGTGTGACTCATGGTTACTTGCCTGAGGATTGGCGGAATGCATGCATAGTGCCATTGTACAAAGGCAGAGGGGATGAAAGTGTGTGCTCAAATTACAGAGGTATAAGTTTGTTGAGTAGTCCTGGGAAATTATATGGGAGGGTATTGATTGAGAGGGTGAAGGCATGTACAGTGCATCAGATTGAGGAAGAACAGTGTAGTTTCAGAAGTGGTAGAGGATTTGTGGATCAGGTGTTTTCTTTGAAGAATAAATGTGAGAAATACTTAGAGAAGCAAATGGATTTGTATGGAGTATTTATGGATCTGGAGAAGGTTATGATATAATTGATTGACATGCTCTGTGGACGGTATTAAGAATATATGGTGTGGGAGTCAAGTTGTTAGAAGCAGTGAAAAGTTTTTATCAAGGATGTAATGCATGTGTATAAGTAGGAAGAGAGGAAAGTGATTGGTTCTCAGTGAATGTCGGTTTGCTGCAGGGTTGCTTGATGTCTCCATGGTTGTTTAATTTATTCATGGATGGGTTTGTTAGAGAGGTGAATACAAGAGTTTTGGAGAGAGGGGCAAGTATGCAGGCCGTTGTGGATGAGAGGGCTTGGGAAGTGATTCAGTTTTTGTTCGCCGATTATACAGCGCTAGTGGCTGATTCGGGTGAGAAACTGCATGAGTTGGTGACTGAGTTTGGTAAAGTGTGTGAGAGAAGAAAGCTGAGAGTGAATATGAATAAGAGCAAGGTTATTAGGTCACAGGGTGGGGGAAGGGGGAAAGTTATGGGAGCGTTGTAAAATATGTGGAAGGCGAGAACATTAATTATCTCGGAAAGCAAAAATGGGTATGTTTTAAGGAATAGTGGTTCCAACAATGTTATATGGTTGCGAGGCGTGGGATATAAATAGAGTTGTGCGGAGGAGGGTGGATGTGTCGGAAATAAGATGTTTGAGGACGATATGTTGTGTGAGGTGGTTTGACCTCGTAAGCAATGGAAGGGTAAGAGAGATGTGTGGTGATAAAAACAGTGCGATTGAGAGAGCAGAAGAGTTGTGTTTTGAAATGGTTTGTTCACATGGAGAGAATGAGTGAGGAAAGATTGACAAAGAGGATATGTGTCAGAGGTGGAGGGAACGAGTAGTGGGAGACCAAATGGAGGTGGAAAAATGGAGTGAAACAGATTTTGAGCGATCGGGGATTGAACATGCAGGAGGGTGAACGGCGTTCAAGGAGTTGAGTGAATTGGAACGATGTAGTATACCGGAATGGACGTGCTGTAAATTGATTAAAGCAGGGCATATAAAGCGTCTAGGGTAAACCATGGAAAGTTTTGTGAGGCCTTTATTTTGAAGGGTAGCTGTGGTTTTGGTGCATTATACATGCCAGCTAGAGACTGAGTAAGAACGAATGTGCCCTTTGTTGCCATTTCCTTACGATACCTCGCGCACATGCGGGGGAAGTTTGTTGTCATTTCATGTGTGGCGGGCTGGCGACGGAAATGACTACATGCAGCAAGTATGAATTATGTTCATGTGTACATGTGTATCTACATATGTATATATATGTATATGTTGAAATGTTAAGGCATATAGATATGCGTGTTTGGACATATTTGTATATACATGCGTATGTGGGTAGGTTGGGTCATTCTTTTGTCTGTTTCCTTGCGCCATCTTGCTAACGCGCAAGACACCGACAAAATATAATAGCTATAAATGATACATATATATGTATATATATGTATATATATAAATATATATATATATATATATATATATATATATATATATATATATATATATATATATATATATATATATATATATATATATATATATGAGAAATACTTAGAAAAGCAAATGGATTTGTATGTAGCATTTATGGATCTGGAGAAGGCATATGATAGAGTTGATAGAGATGCTCTGTGGAAGGTATTAAGAATATATGGTGAGGGAGGCAAGTTGTTAGAAGCAGTGAAAAGTTTTTATCGAGGAGGTAAGGCATGTATACGTGTAGGAAGAGAGGAAAGTAATTGGTTCTCAGTGAATGCAGGTTTGCGGCAGGGGTGTGTGATGTCTCCATGGTTGTTTAATTTGTTTATGGATGGGGTTGTTAGGGAGGTGAATGCAAGAGTTTTGGAAAGAGGGGCAAGTATGAAGTCTGTTGGGGATGAGAGAGCTTGGGAAGTGAGTCAGTTGTTGTTCGCTGATGATACAGCGCTGGTGGCTGATTCATGTGAGAAACTGCAGAAGCTGGTGACTGAGTTTGGTAAGTGTGTGAGAGAAGAAAGTTAAGAGTAAATGTGAATAAGAGCAAGGTTATTAGGTACAGTAGGGTTGAGGGTCAAGTCAATTGGGAGGTGAGTTTGAATGGAGAAAAACAGGAGGAAGTAAAGTGTTTTAGATATCTGGGAGTGGATCTGGCAGCGGATGGAACCATGGAAGCGGAAGTGGATCATAGGATGGGGGAGGGGGCGAAAATTCTGGGAGCGTTGAAGAATGTGTGGAAGTCGAGAACATTATCTCGGAAAGCAAAAATGGGTATGTTTGAAGGAATAGTGGCTCCAACAATGTTGTATGGTTGCGAGGCGTGGGCTATGGATAGAGTGGTGCGCAGGAGGATGGATGTGCTGGAAATGAGATGTTTGAGGACAATGTGTGGTGTGAGGTGGTTTGATCGAGTAAGTAACGTAAGGGTAAGAGAGATGTGTGGAAATAAAAAGAGCGTGGTTGAGAGAGCAGAAGAGGGTGTTTTGAAATGGTTTGGGCACATGGAGAGAATGAGTGAGGAAAGATTGACCAAGAGGATATATGTGTCGGAGGTGGAGGGAACGAGGAGAAGAGGGACACCAAATTGGAGGTGGAAAGATGGAGTGAAAAAGATTTTTGTGTGATCGGGGCCTGAACATGCAGGAGGGTGAAAGGAGGGCAAGGAATAGAGTGAATTGGATCGATGTGGTATACCGGGGTTGACGTGCTGTCAGTGGATTGAATCAGGCATGTGAAGCGTCTGGGGTAAGCCATGGAAAGCTGTGTAGGTATGTATATTTGCGTGTGTGGACGTATGTATATACATGTGTATGGGGGTGGGTTGAGCCATTTCTTTCGTCTGTTTCCTTGCGCTACCTCGCAAACGCGGGAGACAGCGCCAAAGCAAAAAAAAAAAAAAAAAAGATATATATATATATATATATATATATATATATATATATATATATATATGCGCTATATCTGTATATATATATATATATATATATATATATATATATATATATATATATATATATATATATATATATATATATATATATATATATATATATATATATATATTTTTTTTTATACTTTGTCGCTGTCTCCCGCGTTTGCGAGGTACCGTAAGGGAACAGACGAAAGAAATGGCCCAACCCCCCCCCCCCCCATACACATGTATATACATACGTCCACACACGCAAATATACATACCTACACAGCTTTCCATGGTTTACCCCAGACGCTTCACATGCCTTGATTCAATCCACTGACAGCACGTCAACCCCGGTATACCACATCGCTCCAATTCACTCTATTCCTTGCCCTCCTTTCACCCTCCTGCATGTTCAGGCCCCGATCACACAAAATCTTTTTCACTCCATCTTTCCACCTCCAATTTGGTCTCCCACTTCTCCTCGTTCCCTCCACCTCCGACACATATATCCTCTTGGTCAATCTTTCCTCACTCATTCTCTCCATGTGCCCAAACCATTTCAAAACACACTCTTCTGCTCTCTCAACCACGCTCTTTTTATTTCCACACATCTCTCTTACCCTTACGTTACTTACTCGATCAAACCACCTCACACCACATATTGTCCTCAAACATCTCATTTCCAGCACATCCACCCTCCTGCACACAACTCTATCCATAGCCCACGCCTCGCAACCATACAAAATTGTTGGAACCACTATTCCTTCAAACATAACCATTTTTGCTTTCCGAGATAATGTTCTTGACTTCCACACATTCTTCAAGGCTCCCAGGATTTTCGCCCCCTCCCCCACCCTATGATCCACTTACGCTTGCATGGTTCCATCCGCTGCCAGATCCACTCCCAGATATCTAAAACACTTTACTTTCTCCAGTTGTTCTCCATTCAAACTTACCTCCCAATTGACTTGACCCTCAACCCTACTGTACCTAATAACCTTGCTCTTATTCACATTTGCTCTTAACTTTCTTCTTTCACACACTTTACCAAACTCAGTCACCAGCTTCTGCAGTTTCTCACATGAATAAGCCACCAGCGCTGTATCATCAGCGAACAACAACTGACTCACTTCCCAAGCTCTCTCATCCACAACAGACTTCATACTTGCCCCTCTTTCCAAAACTCTAGCATTCACCTCCCTAACAACCCCATCCATAAACAAATTAAACAACCTTGGAGACATCACACACCCCTGCCGCAAACCTACATTCACTGAGAACCAATCACTTTCCTCTTTTCCTGCACGTACACATGCCTTACATCCTCGATAAAAACTTTTCACTGCTTCTAACAACTTGCCTCCCACACCATATATTCTTAATACCTTCCACAGAGCATCTCTATCAAGTCTATCATATGCCTTCTCCAGATCCATAAATGCTACATACAGATCCATTTGCTTTTCTAAGTATTTCTCACATTCATTCTTCAAAGCAAACACCTGATCCACAAATCATCTACCACTTCTGAAACCACACTGCTATTCCCGAATCTGATGCTCTGTACATGCCTTCACCCTCTCAATCAATACCCTCCCATATAATTTACCAGGAATACTCAACAAACTTATACCTCTGAAATTTGAGCACTCACTCTTATCCCCTTTGCCTTTGTACAATGGCACTATGCACGCATTCCGCCAATCCTCAGGCACCTCACCATGAGTCATACATACATTAAATAACCTTACCAACCAATCAATAATACAGTCACCCCCTTTTTTAATAAATTCCACTGCAATACCATCCAAACCTGCTGCCTTGCCGGCTTTCATCTTCCGCAAAGCTTTCACTACCTCTTCTCTGTTTACCAAATCATTTTCCCTAACCCTCTCACTTTGCACACCACCTCGACCAAAACAACCTATATCTGCCACTCTATCATCAAACAAATTCAACAAACCTTCAAAATACTCACTCCATCTCTTTCTCACATCACCACTACTTGTTATCACCTCCCCATTTGCGCCCTTCACTGAAGTTCCCTTTTGCTCCCTTGTATTACGCACTTTATTTACCTCCTTCCAGAACATCTTTTTATTCTCAATAAAATTTAATGATACTCTCTCACCCCAACTCTCATTTGTCCTCTTTTCACCTCTTGCACCTTTCTCTTGACCTCCTGTCTCTTTCTTTTACACATCTCCCACTCAATTGCATTTTTTCCCTGCAAAAATCGTCCAAATGCCTCTCTTCTCTTTCACTAATAATCTTACTTCTTCATCCCACCACTCACTACCCTTTCTAATCAACCTACCTCCCACTCTTCTCATGCCACAAGCATCTTTTGCGCAATCCAATACTGATTCCCTAAATACATCCCATTCCTCCCCCACTCCCCTTACTTCCATTGTTCTCACCTTTTTCCATTCTGTACTCAGTCTCTCCTGGTACTTCCTCACACAAGTCTCTTTCCCAAGCTCACTTACTCTCACCACCCTCTTCACCCCAACATTCACTCTTCTTTTCTAAAAACCCATACGATATATATTTATATATATATATATATATATTCATATATATTTATATATATAAACCCATACAATGTATATTTATATATATATATATATATATATATATATATATATATATATATATATATATATATATATATATATATCTTCTTTTCTTCTTTCATACTATTCGCCATTTCCTGCGTTAGCAAGGTAGCGTTAAGAACAGAGGACTGGGCCTCTGAGGGAATATCCTCACCTGCCCTCGTTCTCTGTTCCTTCTTTTGGAAAATTAAAAAAAAACCACGCTCTTTTTATTTCCATATATATATATATATATATATATATATATATATATATATATATATATATTATTCCTGGGGATAGGGGATTAAGAATACTTCCCACGTATTCCCTGCGTGTCGTAGAAGGCGACTAAAAGGGGAGGGAGCGGGGGGCTGGAAATCCTCCCCTCTCGTTTTTTTTTTTTTTTTTCCAACAGAAGGAACAGAGGAGAGGTCCAGGTGAGGATATTCCCTCAAAGGCCCAGTCCTCTGTTCTTAACGCTACCTCGCTATCGCGGGAAATAGCGAATAGTATGAGAAAAAAAAAAAAATATCTATATATATATATATATATATATATATATATATATATATATATATATACATATATATATATTATCCCTGGGGATAGGGGAGAAAGAATACTTCCCACGTATTCCCTGCGTGTCGTACAAGGAGACTAATAGGGGAGGGAGCGGGTGGCTGGAAATCCTCCCCTTTCATTTTTTTTTAAATTTTCCAAAAGAGGGAACAGAGAAGGGGGCCAGGTGAGGATATTCCCTCTAAGGGCCAGTCCTCTGTTCTTAACGCTTCCTCGCTAACACGGGAAATGGCGTATAGTATAAAATATATATATATATATATATATATATATATATATATATATATATATATATATATATATATATATATATATATATATATATATATATATATATATATATATATATATATATATATATATATATATATATATATATATATATTTTCTTTTTTATTTTTTTTTTTGCTTTGTCGCTGCCTCCCGCGTTTGCGAGGTAGCGCAAGGAAACAGACGAAATTAAATGGCCCAACCCACCCCCATACACATGTATATACATACACGTCCACACACGCAAATATACATACCTACACAGCTTTCCTTGGTTTACCCCAGACGCTTCATATGCCCTGATTCAATCCACCGACAGCACGTCAACCCCGTTATACCACATCGATCCAATTCACTCTATTCCATGCCCTCCTTTCACCCTCCTGCATGTTCAGGCCCCGATCACACAAAATCCTTTTCACTCCATCTTTCCACCTCCAATTTGGTCTCCCTCTTCTCCTCGTTCCCTCCACCTCCGACACATATATCCTCTTGGCCAATCTTTCCTCACTCATTCTCTCCATGTGCCCAAACCATTTCAAAACACCCTCTTCTGCTCTCTCAACCACGCTCTTTTTATTTCCACACATCTCTCTTACACTTACATTACTTACTCGATGAAACCACCTCACACCACACATTGTCCTCAAACATCTCATTTCCAGCACATCCATCCTCCTGCGAACAACTCTATCCATAGCCCACGCCTCGCAACCATACAACATTGTTGGAACCACTATTCCTTCAAACATACCCATTTTTGTTTTCCGGGATAATGTTCTCGACTTCCACACATTTTTCAAGGCTCCCAAAATTTTCGACCCCTCCCCCACCCTATGATCCACTTCCGCTTCCATGGTTCCATCCGCTGACAGATCCACTCCCAGATATCTAAAACACTTCACTTCCTCCAGTTTTTCTCCATTCAAACTCACCTCCCAATTGACTTGACCCTCAACCCTACTGAACCTAATAACCTTGCTCTTATATATATATATATATATATATATATATATATATATATATATATATATATATATATATATATATATATATATATATATATATATATATATATATATGAGAGAGCTTGGGAAGTGAGTCAGTTGTTGTTCGCTGATGATACAGCGCTGATGGCTGATTCATGTGAGAAACTACAGAAGCTGGTGACTGAGTTTGGTAAAGTGTGTGAAAGAAGAAAGTTAAGAGTAAATGTGAATAAGAGCAAGGTTATTAGGTACAGTAGGGTTGAGGGTCAAGTCAACTGGGAGGTGAGTTTGAATGGAGAAAAACTGGAGGAAGTAAAGTGTTTTAGATATCTGGGAGTGGATCTGGCAGCGGATGGAACCATGGAAGCGGAAGTGGATCATAGGGTGGGGGAGGGGGCGAAAATTCTGGGAGCCTTGAAGAATGTGTGGAAGTCGAGAACATTATCTCGGAGAGCAAAAATGGGTATGTTTGAAGGAATAGTGGCTCCAACATTGTTGTATGGTTGCGAGGCGTGGACTATGGATAGAGTTGTGCGCAGGAGGATGGATGTGCTGGAAATGAGATGTTTGAGGACAATGTGTGGTGTGAGGTGGTTTGATCGAGTAAGTATCGTAGGGGTAAGAGAGATGTGTGGAAATAAAAAGAGCGTGGTTGAGAGAGCAGAGGAGGGTGTTTTGAAATGGTTTGGTCACATGGAGAGAATGAGTGAGGAAAGATTGACCAAGAGGATATATGTGTCGGAATTGGAGGGAACGAGGAGAAGAGGGAGACCAAATTGGAGGTGGAAAGATGGAGTGAAAAAGATTTTGTGTGATCGGGGCCTGAACATGCAGGAGGGTGAAAGGAGGGCAAGGAATAGAGTGAGTTGGATCGATGTGGTATACAGGGGTTGACGTGCTGTCAGTGGATTGAATCAGGGCATGTGAATCGTTTCGGGTAAACCATGAAAAGCTGTGTAGGTATGTATATTTGCGTGTGTGGACGTATGTATATACATGTGTATGGGGGAGGGTTGGGCCATTTCTTTCGTCTGTTTCCTTCCGCTACCTCGCAAACGCGGGAGACAGCGACAAAAAAAAAAAAAAAAAAAATATATCATCTATCCCTGGGGATAGGGGAGAAAGAATACTTCCCACGTATTCCTCACGTGTCGTAGAAGGGGACTAAAGGGGACGGGATCGGGAGCCAGAAACCCTCCACTCCTTGTATTTTAACTTTCTAAAAGGGGAAACAGAAGAAGGAGTCACGCGAGGAGTGCTCATCCTCCTCGAAGGCTCAGATTGGCGTGTCTAAATGTGTGTGGATGTAACCAAGATGAGAAAAAAGGAGTGATAGTTAGTATGTTTGAGGAAAGGAACCTTGATGTTTTGGCTCTGAGTGAAAGAAAGCTCAAGGGAAAAGGGGAAGAGTGGTTTGGAAATGTCTTGGGGGTAAATTCAGGGGTTATTGAGAGGACGAGAGGAAGGGAATGAGTAGCACTACTCCTGAATCAGGAGTTGTGGGAGTATGTGATAGAGTATAAGAAAGTAAATTCTAGATTAATATGGTTACAACTGAAAGTTGATGGAGAGAGATGGGTGATTATTGGTGCATATGCACCTGGGCATAAGAAAGATTATGAGAGGCAAGTGTTTTGGGAGCATCTGAATGAGTGTGTTAGTGGTTTTGATGCAAATGACCGGGTTATAGTGATGGGTGATTTTAATGCAAAGGTGAGTAATGTGGCAGTTGAGGGAATAATTGCTATTCATGGAGTGTTCAGTGTTGTAAATGGAAATGGTGAAGAGCTTGTAGATTTATGTACTGAAAAAGGACTGGTGATTGGGAATACCTGGTTTAAAAAGCGAGATATCCATAAGTATACGTATGTAAGTAAGAGAGATGGCCAGAGACCGTTATTGGATTACGTGTTAATTGATAGACGCACGAAAGAGAGACTTTTGGATGTTAATGTGCTGAGAGGTGCAACTGGAGGGATGTCTGATCATTATCTTGTGGAGGCGAAGGTGGGGTGAAGAGAGTGGTGAGAGTAAGTGAGATTGGGAAGGAGACTTGTGTGAGGAAGTACCAGGAGAGACTGAGTACAGAATGGAAAAAGGTGAGAACAAAGTAGGTAAGGGGAGTTGGGGAGGAATGTGATGTATTTAGGGAAGCAGTAATGGCTTGCGCAAAAGATGCTTGTGGCATGAGAAACGTGGGTGGTGGGTTGATTAGAAAAGGTAGTGAGTGGTTAGATGAAGAAGTAAGACTATTGGTGAAAGAGAAGAGAGCGGCATTTGGACGATTTTTGCAGGGAAAAAATGCAAATGATGGGAGAGGTATAAAAAGAAGAGGGTAGGAGGTCAAGAGAAAGGTGCAAGAGGTGAAAAAGAGGGCAAATGAGAGCTGGGGTGAGAGAGTATCATTAAATTTTAGGGAGAATAGCAAGATGTTTTGGAGAGAGGTAAATAAAGTGCGTAAGACAAGGGAGCAAATGGGAACTTCAGTGAAGGGCTTTAGTGGGGAGGTGATAACAAGTAGTGATGATGTGAGAAAGAGATGGAATGAGTATTTTGAAGGTTTGTTGAATGTGTTTGATGATAGAGTGGCAGATATAGGGTGTTTTGGTCGAGGTGGTGTGCAAAGTGAGAGGGTTAAGGAAAAAGATTTGGTAAATTGAGAAGAGGTAGTAAAAGCTTTGCGGAAGATGAAAGCCGGCAAGGCAGCAGGTTTGGATGGTATTGCAGTGGAATTTATCAAAAAAGTGGGTGACTGTATTGTTGACTTGTTGGTAAGGTTATTTAATGTATGTATGGTTCATGGTGAGGTGCCTGAGGATTGGCGGAATGCTTGCATGGTGTTATTGTACATAGGCAAAGGGGATGAGAGTGAGTGCTCAAATTACAGAGGTATAAGTTTGTTGACTATTTCTGGTAAATTATATGGGAGGGTATTGATTAAGAGGGTGAAGGCATGTACAAAGCATCAGATTGGAGAAGAGCAGTTTGGTTTCAGAAGTGGTAGAGGATGTGTGGATCAGGTGTTTGCTTTGAAGAATGTATGTGAGAAATACTTAGAAAAAACAAATGGATTTGTATGTAGAATTTATGGATCTGGAGATGGCATATGATAGAGTTGATAGAGATGCTCTGTGGAAGGTTTTAAGAATATATGGTGTGGGAGGCAAGTTGTTAGAAGCAGTGAAAAGTTTTTATCGACGATGTAAGGCATGTGTATGTGTAGGAAGAGAGGAAAGTGATTGGTTCTCAGTGAATGTAGGTTTGCGGCAGGGGTGTGTGATGTCTCCATGGTTGTTTAATTTGTTTATGGATGGGGTTGTTAGGGAGGTGAATGCAAGAGTTTTGGAAAGAGGGGCAAGTATGCAGTCTGTTGTGGATGAGAGAGCTTGGGAAGTGAGTCAGTTGTTGTTCGCTGATGATACAGCGCTGGTGGCTGATTCATGTGAGAAGCTGCAGAAGCTGGTGACTGAGTTTGGTAAAGTGTGTGAAAGAAGAAAGTTAAGAGTAAACGTAAACAAGAGCAAGGTTATTAGGTACATTAGGTTTGAGGGTCAAGTCAATTGGGAGGTAAGTTTGAATGGAGAAAAACTGGAGGAAGTAAAGTGTTTTAGATATCTGGGAGTGGATCTGGCAGGGGACGGAACCATGGAAGCGGAAGTGATTCATACGATGGGGGAGGGGGCGAATATTCTGGGAGCCTTGAAGAATGTTTGGAAGTCGAGAACATTATCTTGGAAAGCAAAAATGGGTATGTTTTAAGGAATAGTGACTCCAACAATGTTGTATGGTTTCGAGGCGTGGGCTATGGATAGAGTTGTGCGTAGGAAGGTGGATGTGCTGGAAATGAGATACTTGAGGACAATATGTGGTGGTTTGATCGAGTAAGTAATGTAAAGGTGAGAGAGATGTGTGGAAATAAAACGAGTATGGTTGAGAGAGCTGAAGAGGGTGTTTTGAAATGGTTTGTTGACATGGAGAGAATGAGTGAGGAAAGATTGACCAAGAGGATATATGTGTCAGGAGTGGAGGGAACGAGGAGAAGTGGGAGACCAAATTGGAGGTGGAAAGATGGAGTGAAGAAGATTTTGAGTGGGGCCTGAACATGCAGGATGGTGAAAGGCGTGCAAGGAATAGAGTGAATTGGAACAATGTGGTATACCGGTATCGACGTGCTGTCAATGGATTGAACCAAGGCATGTGAAGCGTCTGGGGTAAATCATAGAAAGTTCTGTGGGGCCTGGATGTGGAAAGGGAGCTCTGGTTTCGGTGCATTATTACATGACAGCTAGAGACGGAGTGTGAACGAATGGGGCCTTTGTTGTCTTTTCCTAGCGCTACCCCACACACATGGGGGGGAGAGTGTTGTTATTCCATGTGTAGCGAGGTTGCGATGGGAATAAATAAAAGCAGAGAGTATGAATTATGTACATGTGTATATATGTACATGTCTGTCTTTGTATATATATATGTGTACATTGAGATGTATAGGTATGTAAATTTGCGTGTGTGGACGTGTATGCATATACATGCGTATGGGGGTGTGTTGGGCCCTTTATTCCGTCTGTTTCCTTGCGCTACCTCGGTAACTCGGTAGACAGCGACAAAGCAAAATAAATAAATGTAATATATATATATTAAATCTTAGGGAGAAGAAAAAGATGTTCTGGAAGGAGGTAAATAAAGTGCGTAAGACAAGGGAGCAAATGGCAACTTCAGTGAAGGGCGCAAATGGGGAGGTGATAACAAGTAGTGGTGATGTGAGAAGGATATGGAGTGAGTATTTTGAAGGTTTGTTGAATGTGTTTGATGATAGAGTGGCAGATATAGGGTGTTTTGGTCGAGGTGGTGTGCAAAGTGAGAGGGTTAGGGAAAATGATTTGGTAAACAGAGAAGAGGTAGTGAAAGCTTTGCGGAAGATGAAAGCCGGCAAGGCAGCAGGTTTGGATGGTATTGCAGTGGAATTTATTAAAAAAGGGGGTGTCTGTATTGTTGACTGGTTGGTAAGGTTATTTAATGTATGTATGACTCATGGTGAGGTGCCTGAGGATTGGCGGAATGCGTGCATAGTGCCATTGTACAAAGGCAAAGGGGATAAGAGTGAGTGCTCAAATTACAGAGGTATAAGTTTGTTGAGTATTCCTGGTAAATTATATGGGAGGGTATTGATTGAGAGGGTGAAGGCATGTACAGAGCATCAGATTGGGGAAGAGTAGTGTGGTTTCAGAAGTGGTAGAGGATGTGTGGATCAGGTGTTTGCTTTGAAGAATGTATGTGAGAAATACTTAGAAAAGCAAATGGATTTGTATGTAGCATTTATGGATTTGGATAAGGCATATGATAGAGTTGATAGAGATGCTCTGTGGAAGGTATTGAGAATATATGGTGTGGGAGGAAAGTTGTTAGAAGCAGTGAAAAGTTTTTATCGTGGATGTAAGGCATGTGTACGTGTAGGAAGAGAGGAAAGTGATTGGTTCTCAGTGAATGTAGGTTTGCGGCAGGGGTTTGTGATGTCTCCATGGTTGTTTAATTTGTTTATGGATGGGGTTGTTAGGGAGGTAAATGCAAGAGTTTTGGAAAGAGGGGCAAGTATGAAGTCGGTTGGGGATGAGAGAGCTTGGGAAGTGAGTCAGTTGTTATTCGCTGATGATACAGCGCTGGTGGCTGATTCATGTGAGAAACTGCAGAAGCTGGTGACTGAGTTTGGTAAAGTGTGTGGAAGAAGAAAGTTAAGAGTAAATGTGAATAAGAGCAAGGTTATTAGTTACAGTAGGGTTGAGGGTCAAGTCAATTGGGAGGTGAGTTTGAATGGAGAAAAACTGGAGGAAATGAAGTGTTTTAGATAACTGGGAGTGGATCTGGCAGCGGATGGAACCATGGAAGCGGAAGTGGATCATAGGGTGGGGGAGGGGGCGAAAATAATGAGGGCCTTGAAGAATGTGTGGAAGTCGAGAACATTATCCCGGAAAGCAAAAATGGGTATGTTTGAAGGAATAGTGGTTCCAACAATGTTGTATGGTTGCGAGGCGTGGGCTATGGATAGAGTTGTGCGCAGGAGGATGGATGTGCTGGAAATGAGATGTTTGAGGACAATGTGTGGTGTGAGGTGGTTTGATCGAGTGAGTAACGTAAGGGTAAGAGAGATGTGTGGAAATAAAAAGAGCGTGGTTGAGAGAGCAGAAGAGGGTGTTTTGAAGTGGTTTGGGCACATGGAGAGAATGAGTGAGGAAAGATTGACCAAGAGGATATATGTGTCGGAGGTGGAGAGAACGAGGAGAAGAGGGAGACCAAATTGGAGGTGGAAAGATGGTGTGAAAAAGATTTTGTGTGATCGGGGCCTGAACATGCAGGAGGGTGAAAGGAGGGCAAGGAATAGAGTGAATTGGAGCGATGTGGTATACCGGGGTTGACGTGCTGTCAGTGGATTGAATCAAGGCATGTGAAGCGTATGGAGTAAACCATGGAAAGGTGTGTAGGTATGTATATTTGCGTGTGTGGACGTATGTATATACATGTGTATGGGGGGGGGTTGGGCCATTTCTTTCGTCTGTTTCCTTGCGCTACCTCGCAAACGCGGGAGACAGCGACAAAGTATAATAGATAAAATAAATAAGATATATTTACATATATATATATATATATATATATATATATATATATATATATATATATATATATATATATATATATATATATATATATATATATATATATATATATATATATATATATATAATCGCCCTCACACCCATATATACATAAATCTACATATACATATTAAAATATCCACCTTTACACAGACATCCATAAACATATACATATATATACATATGTATATATTCGTTTTTGCTTGTCTTCATCCATTCTTGGTAGTACCCCGTCCCACAGGAAACAGAATCGGTACACCCCGCTTCAGCGATTTAACGCCAGGCAAACAGACAAGTGGGCCACATTCGTTCATACTCTGTCACTAGCTGTCATGTGTAATGCACTGAATCTACAGCTCCCTATCCATATTCAGGCCCCATATACCCTTCCATGGCTTACCGCAAATATTTCACATACCCTGGTTCAGTCTACTGACAACACGTCGACCCCGGTATAGGCACTGAAGACTCTCTCACGGTTTCTTATATAATGCTCTTCTCTCACAGTATATATGATGGCCGATAATATTTCTCATCTCTCTCTTAGGATGATGGCGATGACGGAAGCCGGCCTCTACTCCCACTGGCTGAGGACAGCCGTGCCAAACGCTACCACCTGCTATCGTACCCCCAACAAGATCGCCATCAGGACATCTCTCTCTTTGAAAAACGTTTGGGTGAAACGAATGTAAATTTTGTTCTAAAAAAGTGAATCAAAATGTACATAGAGATACTGACACTATTTATAAATACATTAATAGGAATGAACCCTTTCCATATAAGCGTATAATTCTATAGCATGTGCCATAACATAAAATCTATTGTATATTTCTATGTACCACAATATTTGAACTCATTTCAAATAGTCCACCTTCATCGAGTATATGACTCGGGTTGATTTCCCTGGGCGTACCGCATTGTGACAGGGTACTCCCATGTACCGTGGTATGACAGGTACTCCCATGTACCGTGGTATGACGGGTACTCCCATGTACCGTGGTATGACGGGTACTCCCATGTACCGTGGTATGACGGGTACTCTCATGTACCGTGGTATGACGGGTACTCCCATGTACCGTGGTATGACGGGTACTCCCATGTACCGTGGTATGACGGGTACTCCCATGTACCGTGGTATGACTCCCATGCACTGTGGTATGACGGGTACTCCCATGCACTGTGGTATGACGGGTACTCCCATGTACCGTGGTATGACGGGTACTCCCATGTACCGTGGTATGACGGGTACTCCCATGTACCGTGGTATGACGGGTACTCCCATGCACTGTGGTATGACGGGTACTCCCATGTACCGTGGTATGACGGGTACTCCCATGCACTGTGGTATGACGGGTACTCCCATGCACTGTGGTATGACAGGTACTCCCATGTACCGTGGTATGACGGGTACTCCCATGCACTGTGGTATGACGGGTACTCCCATGCACTGTGGTATGACGGGTACTCCCATGCACTGTGGTATGACGGGTACTCCCATGTACCGTGGTATGACGGGTACTCTCATGTACCGTGGTATGACGGGTACTCCCATGCACTGTGGTATGACGGGTACTCCCATGCACTGTGGTATGACGGGTACTCCCATGCACTGTGGTATGACGGGTACTCCCATGTACCGTGGTATGACGGGTACTCCCATGCACTGTGGTATGACGGGTACTCCCATGCACTGTGGTATGACGGGTACTCCCATGCACTGTGGTATGACGGGTACTCCCATGCACTGTGGTATGACGGGTACTCCCATGCACTGTGGTATGACGGGTACTCCCATGTACCGTAGTATGACGGGTACTCTCATGTACCGTGGTATGACAGGTACTCCCATGTACTGTGGTATGACGGGTACTCTCATGTACCGTGGTATGACGGGTACTCCCATGCACTGTGGTATGACGGGTACTCCCATGCACTGTGGTATGACAGGTACTCCCATGTACCGTGGTATGACGGGTACTCCCATGCACTGTGGTATGACGGGTACTCCCATGCACTGTGGTATGACGGGTACTCCCATGTACCGTGGTATGACGGGTACTCCCATGCACTGTGGTATGACGGGTACTCCCATGCACTGTGGTATGACGGGTACTCCCATGTACCGTGGTATGACGGGTACTCCCATGCACTGTGGTATGACGGGTACTCCCATGCACTGTGGTATGACGGGTACTCCCATGGACTGTGGTATGACGGGTACTCCCATGTACCGTGGTATGACGGGTACTCCCATGCACTGTGGTATGATGGGTACTCCCATGCACTGTGGTATGTCGGGTACTCCCATGCACTGTGGTATGACGGGTACTCCCATGCACTGTGGTATGACGGGTACTCCCATGCACTGTGGTATGACGGGTACTCCCATGTACCGTGGTATGACGGGTACTCCCATGCACTGTGGTATGACGGGTACTCCCATGCACTGTGGTATGACGGGTACTCCCATGCACTGTGGTATGACGGGTACTCCCATGTACCGTGGTATGACGGGTACTCTCATGTACCGTGGTATGACGGGTACTCCCATGCACTGTGGTATGACGGGTACTCCCATGCACTGTGGTATGACGGGTACTCCCATGCACTGTGGTATGACGGGTACTCCCATGTACCGTGGTATGACGGGTACTCCCATGCACTGTGGTATGACGGGTACTCCCATGCACTGTGGTATGACGGGTACTCCCATGCACTGTGGTATGACGGGTACTCCCATGTACCGTAGTATGACGGGTACTCTCATGTACCGTGGTATGACAGGTACTCCCATGTACTGTGGTATGACAGGTACTCCCATGTACCGTGGTATGACGGGTACTCCCATGTACCGTGGTATGACGGGTACTCTCATGTACCGTGGTATGACGGGTACTCCCATGTACCGTGGTATGACGGGTACTCCCATGTACCGTGGTATGACGGGTACTCCCATGTACCGTGGTATGACAGGTACTCCCATGTACCGTGGTATGACGGGTACTCCCATGTACCGTGGTATGACGGGTACTCCCATGTACCGTGGTATGACGGGTACTCCCATGTACCGTGGTATGACAGGTACTCCCATGTACCGTGGTATGACAGGTACTCCCATGTACTGTGGTATGACTGGTACTCCCAGGTATCACGGCAGGTGAGGTAGTCGCAGGTATGACGGTATAACGGGATATCCCAGTAGAAGTTAATGGTTCAGATATAAGCACTTACAGTAGACTGCGACTGGTTAGTTAACTCAGCTTTAACTGTGTCTCTTTCCTAACCTTTTCAGGGGATGTTTGTGATTCTGAGCGGTGGATACGTCCTCAGTGGTATTGTGCTGTGTCTTGAGATCATCAGCAACATCTATGAAACATTTTGTAGCCAAGAACTTCTTGATCTGCACATTTAATGTCTTCCTGTTCACTGTTTCTGAACAATCTGATCTATCAATATCACGAAGGCCAATCAATGTGGAACCTCATACACTACCTCGAGTGGACATGTGTTAACTCTTATCCCATCCAACTCATCCACATGAACGTATGTATGTCAACCTATGATGACTGGCCGTTCTGCTCATGGCATCCTTCCTCACCCTGTACTATACCATCCGTTTTGATTCCACCTTCGATAGCAATCGATAATTCGTCTGTCTTTGAACTCTCTTAATGAAATGATAATGACAATTATAACAATAGCAGCGATAATAATAATAATAATGATGATAATAATAATAATAATAATGATAATGATAATGATAATGATAATAATGATAATGAATACAAGTAGATAACATCTGTTGCATTGAATGATAATTATAGTCAAAATCATAACTACATCTTGCATGAAACGTCAGAATGATATACACTTTTCAAGGTAACATCGACAAGACAGAAAGACTAAGTATGAGAGTTAGATATGCACTTGCCTGGTTAGGTTTGCACCCGTCACCTGGGAACATCGTCTCTACCATCCCTCTTTGTCCCCACGTTGCGCCTCCCTCGCCCAGCCAGTGTAGACATCCTGGTCTTATCTGTGTAAGGAATATCTTTCCTCTGCATCATTTACTACATTTGTTACTTGGTCTAACGTTAGGTAGGATAGTACTAGACGTTGACCCTCTGGACGCTAAACTCTCCTCAAACGATTTTTTCAACAATATTTCAAACATATATCTGGGGCACGTATGGAGAGTTTTTCAGGTCTTTACACAAATCAAAATCTTTCATTAGCGTAATAAGTATTTTTTTTCTTAATTTCAGTTCTCTCTCCTCCCATCTTACCGTATCACTGATGTGGTTATAGTGTCCAACACTTCGAACGCTCTTTACAGCCTATTATTCATTTCGTCTGTTATTTCCCTCATCTCCACCAACTCACGCGGAGCACCTCAGAGTGGGAGACGTCTCCCTGCGCGTCTTCTTGCGCGTAAATCATAACTGGCGGGGAAACAACAAATGATGCTTGAAGAGGTGTCCCAGAGCCCATCACATTATGTACAAAGGAGCAGAAGGGACAGTAGTTATTCTCTGTTATTCTCATTCGCTCCTTTTAATTGATAGTTTACACCTGATGAATTTGTGGAACAATAATAGAGTTTCAGTTTCCTTGTTCACCATTATCATTTCATCAGTTTTTCTTTTACGTTATTATTCCTCACTGTTTTATATTTTTTTCAACTGTTGATCAGCTTTTTTGTTGGCTATATCTTCTCATCAGATTATTGTTTCCCTTCTAAGTGACCAACTTGGCACAGGCTAAACATACCAAAGTCAAATCCAGCTTATATGGAAGAAATATAGAGAGAGGAAAAGAGGCTAGGAATCACTCGGTGCCCCAGACCTGACCATGAAAGTTTGTCGTCTGCGTTAGACTTGTGTAATATACAACTACCACACAAGCATCATATATTTCGGATTTTTGTTATGAATTCAGGCCCAAATAAAAAGTTAAGTTTTTGAAATAGTTTTATTTGTCTTATCTATATGATATAGGGAGCGTTTGGTAGTAAACAGTAACTCTGAGGAGGATTCATCCAAGTCGGTCTTCGAAAGCAGGACACACCACTGAGGCTTTAACATAAGCTGAGGATCAGAAAGCACAAAGACAGGAGTGTCAGGTTCTACGTGATCTGCTCCGATGTCGTTGAATGTTGAGGCTTAGAACCTCAAAACACAGCAGACAGAGGCTGATCGTGAGTCCAACTATAAGAATCACAAACATCCCCTGAAATGTATGTGGAAAAGATGTACTACGTTATTGTCTACTGATTTAGCACATCACGAAAATGATTTCAGACCAACATAAATGTAAATGCAATCACGGAAAAATCAAGATACACCTTGGAAACAGTTTTGGAAAACTTGATGCTGCTGTTACCCAAACGTCACTGATGGAGAGAGAAGATTGGACGGCGATCTTGGTCGACGCGTGATAGCATACGGAGGAGTTTGGTTCGTCGGCCTTCATCCACTGCATGAACAACCCGGCCTCTGTCACCAACATGATCCTGCCGACCGAAATCCATCATCAAGATGCTCAAATAGATTCATAAATAAATACGAAATCCTTTACAGTTAAGGCAGCTGAAGCAAATTTTCTGATTAAAAAATGTCTCATCCAATCATAACAGTCAATACAATCATCTTCAAATCTTCCAACGACACAAGTACAACATGGGACGCACACAGTGAACACGGAACACCTCCAACCTCAACTGATGTGCTCAAAACTCTTCACAAATGAGTCATGTTCAAGATGAAAATACTACCATTTTATATATATATATATATATATATATATATATATATATATATATATATATATATATATATATATATATATATATATATATATATATATTTTTTTTTTTTATACTTTGTCGCTGTCTCCCGCGTTTGCGAGGTAGCGCAAGGAAACAGACGAAAGAAATGGCCCAACCCCCCCCCCATACACATGTATATACATACGTCCACACACGCAAATATACATACCTACACAGCTTTCCATGGCTTACCCCAGACGCTTTACATGCCTTGATTCAAACCACTGATAGCACGTCAACCCCGGTATACCACATCGCTCCAATTCACTCTATTCCTTGCCCTCCTTTCACCCTCCTGCATGTTCAGGCCCCGATCACACAAAATCTTTTTCACTCCATCTTTCCACCTCCAATTTGGTCTCCCTCTTCTCCTCGTTCCCTCCACCTCCGACACATATATCCTCTTGGTCAATCTTTCCTCACTCATTCTCTCCATGTGCCCAAACCACTTCAAAACACCCTCTTCTGCTCTCTCAACCACACTCTTTTTATTTCCACACATCTCTCTTACCCTTACGTTACTCACTCGATCAAACCACCTCACACCACACATTGTCCTCAAACATCTCATTTCCA
This sequence comes from Panulirus ornatus, assembly GCF_036320965.1. Taxonomy (NCBI): domain Eukaryota; kingdom Metazoa; phylum Arthropoda; class Malacostraca; order Decapoda; family Palinuridae; genus Panulirus; species Panulirus ornatus. The sequence goes on from NC_092269.1 coordinate 16,584,313, forward strand.
GCACATCCATCCTCCTGCGCACAACTCTATCCATAGCCCACGCCTCGCAACCATACAACATTGTTGGAACCACTATTCCTTCAAACATACCCATTTTTGCTTTCCGAGAAAATGTTCTCGACTTCCACACATTCTTCAAGGCCCCCAGAATTTTCGCCCAGTCCCCCACCCTATGATCCACTTCCGCTTCCATGGTTCCATCCGCTGCCAGATCCACTCCCAGATATCTAAAACACTTCACTTCCTCCAGTTTTTCTCCATTCAAACTCACCTCCCAATTGACTTGACCCTCAACCCTACTGTACCTAATAACCTTGCTCTTATTCACATTTACTCTTAACTTTCTTCTTCCACACACTTTACGAAACTCAGTCACCAGCTTCTGCAGTTTCTCACATGAATCAGCCACCAGCGCTGTATCATCAGCGAACAACAACTGACTCACTTCCCAAGCTCTTTCATCCCCAACAGACTTCATACTTGCCCCTCTTTCCAAAACTCTTGCATTTACCTCCCAAACAACCCCATCCATAAACAAATTAAACAACCATGGAGACATCACACACCCCTGCCGCAAACCTACATTCACTGAGAACCAATCACTTTCCTCTCTTCCTACACGTACACATGCCTTACATCCTCGATAAAAACTTTTCACTGCTTCTAACAACTTTCCTCCCACACCATATATTCTTAATACCTTCCACAGAGCATCTCTATCAACTCTATCATATGCCTTCTCCAGATCCATAAATGGTACATACAAATCCATTTGCTTTTCTAAGTATTTCTCACATACATTCTTCAAAGCAAACACCTGATCCACACATCCTCTACCACTTCTGAAACCACACTGCTCTTCCCCAATCTGATGCTCTGTACATGCCTTCACCCTCTCAATCAATTCCCTCCCATATAATCTACCAGGAATACTCAACAAACTTATACCTCTGTAATTTGAGCACTCACTCTTATCCCCTTTGCCTTTGTACAATGGCACTATGCACGCATTCCGCCAATCCTCAGGCACCTCACCATGAGTCATACATACATTAAATAACCTTACCAACCAGTCAACAATACAGTCACCCCCTTTTTTACTAAATTCCACTGCAATACCATCCAAACCTGCTGCCTTGCCGGCTTTCATCTTCCGCAAAGCTTTCACTACCTCTTCTCTGTTTACCAAATCATTTTCCCTAACCCTCTCACTTTGCACACCACCTCGACCAAAACACCCTATATCTGCCACTCTATCATCAAACACATTCAACAAACCTTCAAAATACTCACTCAATATCCTTCTCAAATCACCACTACTTGTTATCACCTCCCCATTTGCGCCCTTCACTGAAGTTCCCATTTGCTCCCTTGTCTTACGCACTTTATTTACCTCCTTCCAGAACATCTTTTTATTCTCCCTAAAATTTAATGATACTCTCTCACCCCAACTCTCATTTGCCCTTTTTTTCACCTCTTGCACCTTTCTCTTGACCTCCTGTCTCTTTCTTTTATACATCTCCCACTCAATTGCATTTTTTCCCTGCAAAAATCGTCCAAATGCCTCTCTCTTCTCTTTCACTAATACTCTTACTTCTTCATCCCACCACACACTACCCTTTCTAATCAACCCACCTCCCACTCTTCTCATGCCACAAGCATCTTTTGCGCAATCCATCACTGATTCCCTAAATACATCCCATTCCTCCCCCACTCCCCTTACTTCCATTGTTCTCACCTTTTTCCATTCTGTACTCAGTCTCTCTTGGTACTTCCTCACACAAGTCTCCTTCCCAAGCTCACTTACTCTCACCACCCTCTTCACCCCAACATTCACTCTTCTTTTCTGAAAACCCATACAAATCTTCACCTTAGCCTCCACAAGATAATGATCAGACATCCCTCCAGTTGCACCTCTCAGCACATTAACATCCAAAAGTCTCTCTTTCGCACGCCTATCAATTAACACGTAATCCAATAACGCTCTCTGGCCATCTCTCCTACTTACATATTATCATGAGAGGCAAGTGTTTTGGGAGCAGCTGAATGAGTGTGTTAGTGGTTTTGATGCACGAGACCGGGTTATAGTGATGGGTGATTTGAATGCAAAGGTGAGTAATGTGGCAGTTGAGGGAATAATTGGTATACATGGGGTGTTCAGTGTTGTAAATGGAAATGGTGAAGAGCTTGTAGATTTATGTGCTGAAAAAGGACTGATGATTGGGAATACCTGGTTTAAAAAGCGATATATATATATATATATATATATATATATATATATATATATATATATATATATATATATATATATATATATATATATATATATATATATATATATATATATATATATATATATATAACTATACGTATGTCAGTAAGACAGATGGCGACAGAGAGTTATTGGATTATATGTTAATTGATTGGCGAACGAAAGAGAGACTTTTGGATGTTGATGTGCTGAGAGTTGCAACTGGAGGGATGTCTGATCATTATCTTGTGGAAGAGAAGGTGAATATATGTAGAGGTTTTCAGAAAAGAAGAGAGAATGTTTCGGTGAAGAGAGTGGTGAGAGTAAGTGAGCTTGGGAAGGAGACTTGTGTGAGGAAGTACCAGGAGAGACTGAGTACAGAATGGAAAAAGGTGAGAACAATGGAAGTAAGGGGAGTGGGGGAGGAATGGGATGTATTTAGGGAATCAGTGATGGATTGCGCAAAAGATGCTTGTGGCATGAGAAGAGTGGGAGGTGGGTTGATTAGAAAGGGTAGTGAGTGGTGGGATGAAGAAGTAAGAGTATTAGTGAAAGAGAAGAGAGAGGCATTTGGACGATTTTTGCAGGGAAAAAATGCAAGTGAGTGGGAGATGTATAAAAGAAAGAGACAGGAGGTCAAGAGAAAGGTGCAAGAGGTGAAAAAAAGGGCAAATGAGAGTTGGGGTGAGAGAGTATCATTAAATTTTAGGGAGAATAAAAAGATGTTCTGGAAGGAGGTAAATAAAGTGCGTAAGAAAAGGGAGCAAATGGGAACTTCAGTGAAGGGCGCAAATGGGGAGGTGATAACAAGTAGTGGTGATGTGAGAAGGATATTGAGTGAGTATTTTGAAGGTTTGTTGAATGTGTTTGATGATAGAGTGGCAGATGTAGGGTGTTTTGGTGGAGGTGGTGTGCAAAGTGAGAGGGTTAGGGAAAATGATTTGGTAAACAGGGAAGAGGTAGTGAAAGCTTTGCGGAAGATGAAAGCCGGCAAGGCAGCAGGTTTGGATGGTATTGCAGTGGAATTTATTAAAAACGGGTTGACTGTATTCTTGACTGGTTGGTAAGGTTATTTAATGTATGTATGACTCATGGTGAGGTGCCTGAGGATTGGCGGAATGCGTGCATAGTGCCATTGTACAAAGGCAAAGGGGATAAGAGTGATTGCTCAAATTACAGAGGTATAAGTTTGTTGAGTATTCCTGGTAAATTATATGGGAGGGTATTGATTGAGAGGGTGAAGGCATGTACACAGCATCAGATTGGGGAAGAGCAGTGTGGTTTCAGAAGTGGTAGAGGATGTGTGGATCAGGTGTTTGCTTTGAAGAATGTATGTGAGAAATACTTAGAAAAGCAAATGGATTTATATGTAGCATTCATGGATCTGGAGAAGGCATATGATAGAGTTGATAGAGATGCTCTGTGGAAGGTATTAAGAATATATGGTGTTGGAGGAAAGTTGTTAGAAGCAGTGAAAAGTTTTATCGAGGATGTAAGGCATGTGTACGGGTAGGAAGAGAGGAAAGTGATTGGTTCTCAGTGAATGTAGGTTTGCGGCAGGGGTGTGTGATGTCTCCATGGTTGTTTAATTTGTTTATGGATGTGGTTGTTAGGGAGTTAAATGCAAGAGTTTTGGAAAGAGGGGCAAGTATGAAGTCTGTTGGGGATGAGAGAGCTTGGGAAGTGAGTCAGTTGTTGTTCGCTGATGATACAGCGCTGGTGGCTGATTCATGTGAGAAACTGCAGAAGCTGGTGACTGAGTTTGGTAAAGTGTGTGGAAGAAGAAAGTTAAGAGTAAATGTGAAAAAGAGCAAGGTTATTAGGTACAGTAGGGTTGAGGGTCAAGTCAATTGGGAGGTGAGTTTGAATGGAGAAAAACTGGAGGAAGTGAAGTGTTTTAGATATCTGGGAGTGGATCTGGCAGCGGATGGAACCATGGAAGCGGAAGTGGATCATAGGGTGGGGGAGGTTGCGAAAATTCTTGGGGCCTTGAAGAATGTGTGGAAGTCGAGAACATTATCTCGGAAAGCAAAATTGGTTATGTTTGAAGGAATAGTGGTTCCAACAATGTTGTATGGTTGCGAGGCGTGGGCTATGGATAGAGTTGTGCGCAGGAGGATGGATGTGCTGGAAATGAGATGTTTGAGGACAATGTTTGGTGTGAGGTGGTTTGATCGAGTGAGTAACGTAAGGGTAAGAGAGATGTGTGGAAATGAAAAGAGCGTGGTTGAGAGAGCAGAAGAGGGTGTTTTGAAGTGGTTTGGGCACATGGAGAGAATGAGTGAGGAAAGATTGACCAAGAGGATATATGTGTCGGAGGTGGAGGGAACGAGGAGAAGAGGGAGACCAAATTGGAGGTGGAAAGATGGAGTGAAAAAGATTTTGTGTTATCGGGGCCTGAACATGCAGGAGGGTGAAAGGAGGGCAAGGAATAAAGTGAATTTGAGTGATGTGGTATACCGGGGTTGACGTGCTGTCAGTGGATTGAATCAAGGCATGTAAAGCGTCTGGGGTAAACCATGGAAAGCTGTGTAGGTGTGTGGACGTATGTATATACATGTGTATGGGGGGGGGGGGGGCGGTTGGGCCATTTCTTTCGTCTGTTTCCTTGCGCTACCTCGCAAACGCGGGAGACAGCGACAAAGTATAATAAATAAAATAAATATATATATATATATATATATATATATATATATATATATATATATATATATATATATATATATATATATATGTATATATATATATATATATATATATATATATATATATTTATAAATGTATATATATAAATATATATATATATATATATATATATATATATATATATATATATATATATATATATATATATATATATATATATATATATATATATATATATTTAATTTATCTATTTCTTTTGCTTTGTCGCTGTCTCCCGCGTTAGCTAGGTAGCGCAAGGAAACAGTCGAAAGAATAGCCCAAGCCACCCTGATACACATGTATATACACACACGTTTACACATGCAAATATACATACTTATACATCTCAACGTATACATATATATATACACACACAGACATATACATATATACATATGTACATAATTCATACTGTCTGCCTTTATTCATTCCCATCGCCACCTCGCCACACATGAAATAACAACCCCCTCCCTCCGCATGTGCGCGAGGTAGCGCTAGGAAAAGACAACAAAGGCCACATTCCTTCACTCTCAGTCTCTAGCTGTCATGTAATAATGCACCGAAACCACAGCTCCCTTTCCAAATCCAGGCCCCACAGAACTTTCCGTGGTTTACCCCAGACGCTTCACATGCCCTGGTTCAATCCACTGACAACATGTTGACCCCAGTATACCACATCGTTCCAATTCACTCTTATATTTATTTATTTTGCTTTTTCGCTGTCTCCCGCGTTTGCGAAGTAGCGTAAGGAAACAGAAGAAAGAATGGCCCATCCCGCCCACATACACATGTATATACATACACGTCCACACACGCAAATATACATACCTATACATGTCAATGTACACATATAT
>NC_092269.1:16595102-16635342 GCF_036320965.1 Panulirus ornatus
ATGAAAGCCGGCAAGGCAGAAGGTTTGGATGGTATTGCAGGGGAATATATTAAAAAAGGGGGTGACTGTATTGTTGACTGGTTGGTAAGGTTATTTAATATATGTATGACTCATGGTGAGGTGCCTGAGGATTGGCGGAATGCTTGCATAGTGCCAATGTACAAAGGCAAAGGGGATAAGAGTGAGTGCTCAAATTACAGAGGTATAAGTCTGTTGAGTATTCCTGGTAAATTATATGGGTGGGTATTGATTGAGAGGGTGAAGGCATGTACAGAGCATCAGATTGGGGAAGAGCAGTGTGGTTTCAGAAGTGGTAGAGGATGTGTGGATCAGGTGTTTGCTTTGAAGAGTGTATGTGAGAAATACTTAGAAAAAGAATTGGATTTGTATGTAGCATTTATGGATCTGGAGAAGGCATATGATAGAGTTGATAGAGATGCTCTGTGGAAGGTATTAGGAATATATGGTGTGGGAGGCAAGTTGTTAGAAGCAGTGAAAAGTTTTTGTCGAGGATGTAAGGCATGTGTACGTGTAGGAAGAGAGGAAAGTGATTGGTTCTCAGTGAATGTAGGTTTGCGGCAGGGGTGTGTGATGTCTCCATGCTTGTTTAATTTGTTTATGGATGGGGTTGTTTGGTAGGTGAATGCAAGAGTTTTGGAAAGAGGGGCAAGTATGCAGTCTGTTGTGGATGAGAGAGCTTGGGAAGTGAGTCAGTTGTTGTTCGCTGATGATACAGTGCTGGTGGCTGATTCATGTGAGAAACTGTAGAAGCTAGTGACTGAGTTTGGTAAAGTGTGTGAAAGAAGAAAGTTAAGAGGAAATGTGAATAAGTGCAAGGTTATTAGGTACAGTTGGGTTGAGGTTCAAGTCAACTGGGAGGTAAGCTTGAATGGAGAAAAACTAGAAGTAGAGTGTTTTAGATATCTGGGAGTGGATCTGGCAGTGGGTGGAACCATGGAAGCGGAAGTGAATCATAGGGTGGGGGAGGGGGTGAGAATTCTGGAAGCCTTGAAGAATGTTTGGAAGTCGAGAACATTATCTCGGAGAGCAAAAATGGGTATGTTTGAAGGAATAGTGATTCCATCAATGTTGTATGGTTGCGAGGCGTGGGCTGAGGATAGAGTTATGCGCAGGAGGGTGGATGTGCTGGAAATAACGTGTTTGAGGACAATATGTGGTGTGAGGTGGTTTGATCAAATAAGTAATGTAAGGGTAAGAGAGATGTTTGGAAAGAAAAGGAGTGTGGTTGTGAGAGCAGAAGAGGGTGTTTTGAAATGGTTTGGTCACATGGAGAGAATGAGTGAGGAAAGATTGACCAAGAGGATATATGTGTCAGAGGTGGAGGGAACGAGAAGTGGGAGACCAAATTGGTGGTAGAAAGATGTAGTGAATAAGATTTTGAGTGATTGGGGCCTGAACATGCAGAGGGTGAAAGGCTTGCAAGGGACAGGGTGAACTGGAACGATGTGGTATACCGGTGTCGACGTTCTGTCAGTTGATTGAATAAGGGCATGTGAAGCGTTTGTGGTAAACCATGGAAAATTCTGTATGGCCTGGATGTGGAAAGAAAGCTCTGGTTTCGGTGTATTATTTCATGACCGCTAGAGACTGCGTGTGAATGAATGGGGCCTTTTGTTGTCTTTTCCTAGCGCTACTTCGCACACATGAGGGTGAAGGGGGTAGTTATTCCATGTGTGGAGGGGTGGCGATAGTAACAAATAAAGTCAGACAGTATGAATTATGTACGTGTATATATGTATGTGTCTGCGTGTGTATATATATATGTGTACACTGAGATGTATAGGTATGTATATTTTCGTGTCTGGGCATGTATGTATGTACATGTGTATGTGGGTGGGTTGGGCCATTCTTTCGTCTGTTTCCTTGCGCTACCGCGATAACGCGGGAGGTAAATAAAGTGCGTAAGACAAGGGAGCAAATGGGAACTTCAGTGAAGGGCGCAAATGGGGAGGGTGATAACAAATAGTGGTGATGTGAGAAGGAGATGGAGTGAGTATTTTGAAGGTTTGTTGAATGTGTTTGATGATAGAGTGGCAGATATAGGGTGTTTTGGTCGAGGTGGTGTGCAAAGTGAGAGGGTTAGGGAAAATGATTTGGTAAACAGAGAAGAGGTAGTGAAAGCATTGCGGAAGATGAAAGCCGGCAAGGCAGCAGGTTTGGATAGTATTGCAGTGGAATTTATTAAAAAAGGGGGTGACTATATTGTTGACTGGTTGGTAAGGTTGTTTAATGTATGTATGACTCATGGTGAGGTGCCTGAGGATTGGCGGAATGCGTGCATAGTGCCATTGTACAAAGGCAAAGGGGATAAGAGTGAGTGCTCAAATTACAGAGGTATAAGTTTGTTGAGTATTCCTGATAAATTATATGGGAGGGTATTGATTGAGAGGGTGAAGGCATGTACAGAGCATCAGATTGGGGAAGAGCAGTGTGGTTTCAGAAGTGGTAGAGGATGTGTGGATCAGGTGTTTGCTTTGAAGAATGTATGTGAGAAATACTTGGAAAAGCTAATGGATTTGTATGTAGCATTTATGGATCTGGAGAAGGCATATGATAGAGTTGATAGAGATGCTCTGTGGAAGGTATTTAGAATATATGGTGTGGGAGGAAAGTTGTTAGAAGCAGTGAAAAGTTTTTATCGAGGATGTAAGGCATGTGTACGTGTAGGAAGAGAGGAAAGTGATTGGTTCTCAGTGAATGTAGGTTTGCGGCAGGGGTGTGTGATGTCTCCATGGTTGTTTAATTTGTTTATGGATGGGGTTGTTAGGGAGGTAAATGCAAGAGTTTTGGAAAGAGGGGCAAGTATGAAGTATGTTGGGGATGAGAGAGCTTGGGAAGTGATTCAGTTGTTGTTCGCTGATGATACAGCGCTGGTGGCTGATTCATGTGAGAAACTGCAGAAGCTGGTGACTGAGTTTGGAAAAGTGTGTGGAAGAAGAAAGTTAAGGGTAAATGTGAATAAGAGCAAGGTTATTAGGTACAGTAGGGTTGAGGGTCAAGTCAATTGGGAGGTGAGTTTGAATGGAGAAAAACTGGAGGAAGTGAAGTGTTTTAGATATCTGGGAGTGGATCTGGCAGCGGATGGAACCATGGAAGCGGAAGTGGATCATAGGGTAGGGGGAGGAGGCGAAAATCCTGGGGGCCTTGAAGAATGTGTGGAAGTCGAGAACATTATCTCGGAAAGCAAAAATGGGTATGTTTGAAGGAATATTGGTTCCAACAATGTTGTATGGTTGCGAGGCGTGGGCTATGGATGGAGTTGTGCGCAGGAGGATGGATGTGCTGGAAATGAGACGTTTGAGGACAATGTGTGGTGTGAGGTGGTTTGATCGAGTGAGTAACGTAAGGGTAAGAGAGATGTGTGGAAATAATAAGAGCGTGGTTGAGAGAGCAGAAGAGGGTGTTTTGAAGTGGTTTGAACACATGGAGAGGATGAGTGAGGAAAGATTGACCAAGAGGATATATGTGTCGGAGGTGGAGGGAACAAGGAGAAGAGGGAGACCAAATTGGAGGTGGAAAGATGGAGTGAAAAAGATTTTGTGTGATCGGGGACTGAACATGCAGGAGGGTGAAAGGAGGGCAAGGAATAGAGTGAATTGGAGCGATGTGGTATACCGGGGTTGACGTGCTGTCAGTGGATTGAAGCAAGGCATGTGAAGCGTCTGGGGTAAACCATGGAAAGCTGTGTAGGTGTGTATATTTGCGTGTGTGGACGTATGTATATACATGTGTATGTGGGGGAGGTTGAGCCATTTCTTTCGTCTGTTTCCTTGCGCTACCTCGCAAACGTGGGAGACAGCGACAAAGTATAATAAAAATAAATAATAATAATATATATATATATATATGTATATATATATATATATATATATATATATATATATATATATATATATATATATATATATATATATATATATATATATATATATATATATATATATATATATATATATATATATATATATTCTTTCTTTTTCTTTCAAACTATTCGCCATTTCCCGCATTAGCGAGGTAGCGTTAAGAACAGAGGACTGGGCCTCTGAGGGAATACCCTCACCTGGCCCAATTCTCTGTTCCTTCTTTTGGAAAATTGAAAAAAAAAAAAAAAAATATATATATATATATATATATATATATAATTATATATATATACATATATATATATATATATATATATATATATATATATATATATATATATATATATATATATATATATATATATATATATATATATATATATATATATATATATATATATATATATATATATATATATATATATATATATATATCCTCCTCGAAGGCTCAGAGTGGGGTGCCTAAATGTGTGTGGATGTAACCAAGATGTGAAAAAAGGAGAGATAGGTAGTATGTTTGAGGAAAGGAACCTGGATGTTTTGGCTCTGAGTGAAACGAAGCTCAAGGGTAAAGGGGAAGAGTGGTTTGGAAATGTCTGGGGAGTGAAGTCAGGGGTTAGTGAGAGGACAAGAGCAAGGGAAGGAGTAGCAATACTCCTGAAACAGGAGTTGTGGGAGTATGTGATAGAATGTAAGAAAGTAAATTCACGATTAATATGGGTAAAATTGAAAGTTGATGGAGAGAGGTGGGTGATTATTGGTGCATATGCACCTGGGCATGAGAAGAAAGATCATGAGAGGCAAGTGTTTTGGGAGCAGCTGAATGAGTGTGTTAGCGGTTTTGATGCACGAGACCGGGTTATAGTGATGGGTGATTTGAATGCAAAGGTGAGTAATGTGGCAGTTGAGGGAATAATTGGTATGCATGGGGTGTTCAGTGTTGTAAATGGAAATGGTGAAGAGCTTGTAGATTTATGTGCTGAAAAAGGACTGATGATTGGGAATACCTGGTTTAAAAAGCGAGATATACATAAGTATACTTATGTAAGTAGGAGAGATGGCCAGAGAGCGTTATTGGATTACGTGTTAATTGACAGGCGTGCGAAAGAGAGACTTTTGGATGTTAATGTGCTGAGAGGTGCAACTGGAGGGATGTCTGATCATTATCTTGTGGAGGCTAAGGTGAAGATTAGTATGGGTTTTCAGAAAAGAGGAGTGAATGTTGGGGTGAAGAAGGTGGTGAGAGTAAGTGAGCTTGGGAAGGAGACCTGTGTGGGGAAGTACCAGGAGAGACTGTGTACAGAATGGAAAAAGGTGAGAACAATGGAAGTAAGGGGAGTGGGGGAGGAATGGGATGTATTTAGGGAATCAGTGATGGATTGCGCAAAAGATGCTTGTGGCATGAGAAGAGTGGGAGGTGGGCTGTTTAGAAAGGGTAGTGAGTGGTGGGATGAAGAAGTAAGAGTATTAGTGAAAGAGAAGAGAGAGGCATTTGGACGATTTTTGCAGGGAAAAAATGCAATTGAGTGGGAGAAGTATAAAAGAAAGAGACAGGAGGTCAAGAGAAAGGTGCAAGAGGTGAAAAAAAGGGCAAATGAGAGTTGGGGTGAGAGACTATCAGTAAATTTTAGGGAGAATAAAAAGATGTTCTGGAAGGAGGTAAATAGGGTGCGTAAGACAAGGGAGCAAATGGGAACTTCAGTGAAGGGCGTAAATGGGGAGGTGATAACAAGTAGCGGTGAAGTGAGAAGGAGATGGAATGAGTATTTTGAAGGTTTGTTGAATGTGTCTGATGACAGAGTGGCAGATATAGGGTGTTTTGGTCGAGGTGGTGTGCAAAGTGAGAGGGTTAGGGAAAATGATTTGGTAAACAGAGAAGAGGTAGTAAAAGCTTTGCGGAAGATGAAAGCCGGCAAGGCAGCAGGTTTGGATGGTATTGCAGTGGAATTTATTAAAAAAGGGGGTGACTGTATTGTTGACTGGTTGGTAAGGTTATTTAATGTATGTATGACTCATGGTGAGGTGCCTGAGGATTGGCGGAATGCGTGCATAGTGCCATTGTACAAAGGCAAAGGGGATAAGAGTGAGTGCTCAAATTACAGAGGTATAAGTTTGTTGAGTATTCCTGGTAAATTATATGGGAGGGTATTGATTGAGAGGGTGAAGGCATGTACAGAGCATCAGATTGGGGAAGAGCAGTGCGGTTTCAGAAGTGGTAGAGGATGTGTGGATCAGGTGTTTGCTTTGAAGAATGTATGTGAGAAATACTTAGAAAAGCAAATGGATTTGTATGTAGCATTTATGGATCTGGAGAAGGCATATGATAGAGTTGATAGAGATGCTCTGTGGAAGGTATTAAGAATATATGGTGTGGGAGGCAAGTTGTTAGAAGCAGTGAAAAGTTTTTATCGAGGATGTAAGGCATGTGTACGTGTAGGAAGAGAGGAAAGTGATTGGTTCTCAGTGAATGTAGGTTTGCGGCAGGGGTGTGTGATGTCTCCATGGTTGTTTAATTTGTTTTTGGATGGGGTTGTTAGGGAGGTAAATGCAAGAGTCCTGGAAAGAGGGGCAAGTATGAAGTCTGTTGGGGATGAGAGAGCTTGGGAAGTGAGTCAGTTGTTGTTCGCTGATGATACAGCGCTGGTGGCTGATTCATGTGAGAAACTGCAGAAGCTGGTGACTGAGTTTGGTAAAGTGTGTGGAAGAAGAAAGTTAAGAGTAAATGTGAATAAGAGCAAGGTTATTAGGTACAGTAGGGTTGAGGGTCAAGTCAATTGGGAGGTGAGTTTGAATGGAGAAAAACTGGAGGAAGTGAAGTGTTTTAGATATCTGGGAGTGGATCTGTCAGCGGATGGAACCATGGAAGCGGAAGTGGATCATAGGGTGGGGGAGGGGGCGAAAATTTTGGGAGCCTTGAAAAATGTGTGGAAGTCGAGAACATTATCTCGGAAAGCAAAAATGGGTATGTTTGAAGGAATAGTGGTTCCAACAATGTTGTATGGTTGCGAGGCGTGGGCTATGGATAGAGTTGTGCGCAGGAGGATGGATGTGCTGGAAATGAGATGTTTGAGGACAATGTGTGGTGTGAGGTGGTTTGATCGAGTAAGTAACGTAAGGGTAAGAGAGATGTGTGGAAATAAAAAGAGCGTGGTTGAGAGAGCAGAAGAGGGTGTTTTGAAATGGTTTGGGCACATGGAGAGAATGAGTGAGGAAAGATTGACCAAGAGGATATATGTGTCGGAGGTGGAGGGAACGAGGAGAAGAGGGAGACCAAATTGGAGGTGGAAAGATGGAGTGAAAAAGATTTTGTGTGATCGGGGCCTGAACATGCAGGAGGGTGAAAGGAGGGCAAGGAATAGAGTGAATTGGAGCGATGTGGTATACAGGGGTTGACGTGCTGTCAGTGGATTGAATCAAGGCATGTGAAGCGTCTGGGGTAAACCATGGAAAGCTGTGTAGGTATGTATATTTGCGTGTGTGGACGTGTATGTACATGTGTATGGGGGGGTGTTGGGCCATTTCTTTCGTCTGTTTCCTTGCGCTACCTCGCAAACGCGGGAGACAGCGACAAAGTATAAAAAAAAAAAATATATATATATATATATATATATATATATATATATATATATATATATATATATATATATATATATATATATATATATATATATATATATATATATATATATATATATATATTTATATATATATTTTTTTTTTATTATACTTTGTCGCTGTCTCCCACGTTTGCGAGGTAGCGCAAGGAAACAGACGAAAGAAATGGCCCAACCCCCCTCCATACACATGTATATACATACGTCCACACACGCAAATATACATACCTACACAGCTTTCCATGGTTTACCCCAGACGCTTCACATGCCTTGATTCAATCCACTGACAGCACGTCAACCCCGGTATACCACATCGCTCCAATTCACTCTATTCCTTGCCCTCCTTTCACCCTCCTGCATGTTCAGGCCCCGATCACACAAAATCTTTTTCACTCCATCTTTCCACCTCCAATTTGGTCTCCCTCTTCTCCTCGTTCCCTCCACCTCCGACACATATATCCTCTTGGTCAATCTTTCCTCACTCATTCTCTCCATGTGCCCAAACCACTTCAAAACACCCTCTTCTGCTCTCTCAACCACGCTCTTTTTATTTCCACACATCTCTCTTACCCTTACGTTACTCACTCGATCAAACCACCTCACACCACACATTGTCCTCAAACATCTCATTTCCAGCACATCCATCCTCCTGCGCACAACTCTATCCATAGCCCACGCCTCGCAACCATACAACATTGTTGGAACCACTATTCCTTCAAACATACCCATTTTTGCTTTCCGAGATAATGTTCTCGACTTCCACACATTCTTCAAGGCCCCCAGAATTTTCGCCCCCTCCCCCACCCTATGATCCACTTCCGCTTCCATGGTTCCATCCGCTGCCAGATCCACTCCCAGATATCTAAAACACTTCACTTCCTCCAGTTTTTCTCCATTCAAACTCAGCTCCCAATTGACTTGACCCTCAACCCTACTGTACCTAATAACCTTGCTCTTATTCACATTTACTCTTAACTTTCTTCTTCCACACACTTTACCAAACTCAGTCACCAGCTTCTGCAGTTTCTCACATGAATCAGCCACCAGCGCTGTATCATCAGCGAACAACAACTGACTCACTTCCCAAGCTCTCTCATCCCCAACAGACTTCATACTTGCCCCTCTTTCCAAGACTCTTGCATTTACCTCCCTAACAACCCCATCCATAAACAAATTAAACAACCATGGAGACATCACACACCCCTGCCGCAAACCTACATTCACTGAGAACCAATCACTTTCCTCTCTTCCTACACGTACACATGCCTTACATCCTCGATAAAAACTTTTCACTGCTTCTAACAACTTTCCTCCCACACCATATATTCTTAATACCTTCCACAGAGCATCTCTATCAACTCTATCATATGCCTTCTCCAGATCCATAAATGCTACATACAAATCCATTTGCTTTTCTAAGTATTTCTCACATACATTCTTCAAAGCAAACACCTGATCCACACATCCTCTACCACTTCTGAAACCGCACTGCTCTTCCCCAATCTGATGCTCTGTACATGCCTTCACCCTCTCAATCAATACCCTCCCATATAATTTACCAGGAATACTCAACAAACTTATACCTCTGTAATTTGAGCACTCACTCTTATCCCTTTGCCTTTGTACAATGGCACTATGCACGCATTCCGCCAATCCTCAGGCACCTCACCATGAGTCATACATACATTAAATAACCTTACCAACCAGTCAACAATACAGTCACCCCCTTTTTTAATAAATTCCACTGCAATACCATCCAAACCTGCTGCCTTGCCGGCTTTCATCTTCCGCAAAGCTTTCATTACCTCTTCTCTGTTTACCAAATCATTTTCCCTAACCCTCTCCCTTTGCACACGACCTCCACCAAAACACCCTATATATGCCACTCTATCATCAAACACATTCAGCAAACCTTCGAAATACTCACTCCATCTCCTTCTCACATCACCACTACTTGTTATCACCTCCCCATTTGCGCCCTTCACTGAAGTTCCCATTTGCTCCCTTGTCTTACGCACTTTATTTACCTCCTTCCAGAACATCTTTTTATTCTCACTAAAATTTAATGATACTCTCTCACCCCAACTCTCATTTGTCCTTTTTTTCACCTCTTGCACCTTTCTCTTGACCTCCTGTCTCTTTCTTTTATACATCTCCCACTCAATTGCATTTTTTCCCTGCAAAAATCGTCCAAATGCCTCTCTCTTCTCTTTCACTAATACTCTTACTTCTTCATCCCACCACTCACTACCCTTTCTAATCAACCCACCTCCCACTCTTCTCATGCCACAAGCATCTTTTGCGCAATCCATCACTGATTCCATAAATACATCCCATTCCTCCCCCATTCCCCTTACTTCCATTGTTCTCACCTTTTTCCATTCTGTACTCAGTCTCTCCTGGTACTTCCTCACACAGGTCTCCTTCCCAAGCTCACTTACTCTCACCATCCTCTTCACCCCAACATTCACTCTTCTTTTCTGAAAACCCATACAAATCTTCACCTTAGCCTCCACAAGATAATGATCAGACATCCCTCCAGTTGCACATCTCAGCATATATATATATACATATATATATATATATATATATATATATATATATATATATATATATATATATATATATATATATATATATATATATATTATATATATATATATATATATATATATATATATATATATATATATATATATATATATATTATATATATATATATATATATATATATATATATATATATATATATATATATATATATATATATATATATATATATATATATATATATATGTATATATATATATATATATATATATATATATATATATATATATATATATATATATATATATATATATATATATATATATATATATATATATATATATATATATATATATATATATATATATATATATATATATATATATATATATATATATATATATATATATATATATATATATGTATATATATATATATATATATATATATATATATATATATATATATATATATATATATATATATATATATATATATATATATATATATATATATATATATATATATATATATATATATATATATATATATATATATATATATATATATATATATATATATGTAAATATATATAAACTGGAGGAAGTGAAGTGTTTTAGATATCTGGGAGTGGATCTGGCAGCGGATGGAACCATGGAAGCGGAAGTGGATCATAGGGTGGGGGAGGGGGCGAAAATCCTGGGGGCCTTGAAAAATGTGTGGAAGTCGAGAACATTATCTCGGAAAGCAAAAATGGGTATGTTTGAAGGAATAGTGGTTCCAACAATGTTGTATGGTTGCGAGGCGTGGGCTATGGATAGAGTTGTGCGCAGGAGGATGGATGTGCTGGAAATGAAATGTTTGAGGACAATGTGTGGTGTGAGGTGGTTTGATGGAGTGAGTAACGTAAGGGTAAGAGAGATGTGTGGAAATAAAAAGAGCGTGGTTGAGAGAGCAGAAGAGGGTGTTTTGAAGTGGTTTGGGCACATGGAGGGGATGAGTGAGGAAAGATTGACCAAGAGGATATATCTGTCGGAGGTGGAGGGAACAAGGAGAAGAGGGAGACCAAATTGGAGGTGGAAAGATGGAGTGAAAAAGATTTTGTGTGATCGGGGCCTGAACATGCAGGAGGGTGAAAGGAGTGCAAGGAATAGAGTGAATTGGAGCGATGTGGTATACCGGGGTTGACGTGCTGTCAGTGGATTGAAGAAAGGCATGTGAAGCGTCTATGGTAAACTATGGAAAGCTGTGTAGGTATGTATATTTGCGTATGTGGACGTATGTATATACATGTGTATGGGGGGGGGGTTGGGCCATTTCTTTCGTCTGTTTCCTTGCGCTGCCTCGCAAACGCGGGAGACAGCGACAAAGTATAATAAAAAAAAAATGTATATATATATATATATATATATATATATATATATATATATATATATATATATATATATGTCCCTGGGGATAGGGGAGAAAGAATACTTCCCACGTATTCCCTGCGTGTCGTAGAAGGCGACTAAAAGGGAAGGGAGCTGGGGGCTGGAAATCCTCCCCTCTGTTTTTTTCTTTTTTAATTTTCCAAACGAAGGACCAGAGAAGAGTGCCAGGTGAGGATATTCCCTCAAAGGCCCAATCCTCTCTTCTGAACGCTACCTCGCTATCGCGAAAAATGGCGAATAGTTTGAAAAAAAATAATATATATATATATATATATATATATATATATATATATATATATATATATATATATCCATTGTGGCGGATTCATGTGAGAAACTGCAGAAGCTGGTGACGGAGTTTGGTAAAGTGTGTGGAAGAAGAAAGTTAAGAGTAAATGTGAATAAGAGCAAGGTTATTAGGTACAGTAGGGGTGAGGGTCAAGTCAATTGGGAGGTGAGTTTGAATGGAGAAAAACTGGAGGAAGTGAAGTGTTTTAGATATCTGGGAGTGGATCTGTCAGCGGATGGAACCATGGAAGCGGAAGTGGATCATAGGGTGGGTGAGGGGGCGAAAATTTTGGGAGCCTTCAAAAATGTGTGGAAGTCGAGAACATTATCCCGGAAAGCAAAAATGGGTATGTTTGAAGGAGTAGTAGTTCCAACAATGTTGTATGGTTGCGAGGCGTGGGCTATGGATAGAGTTGTGCGCAGGAGGATGGATGTGCTGGAAATGAGATGTTTGAGGACAATGTGTGGTGTGAGGTGGTTTGATCGAGTAAGTAACGTAAGGGTAAGAAAGATGTATGGAAATAAAAAGAGCGTGGTTGAGAGAGCAGAAGAGGGTGTTTTGAAATGGTTTGGGCACATGGAGAGAATGAGTGAGGAAAGATTGACCAAGAGGATATATGTGTCGGAGGTGGAGGGAACGAGGAGAAGAGGGAGACCAAATTGGAGGTGGAAAGATGGAGTGAAAGGTATTTTGTGTGATCGGGGCCTGAACATGCAGGAGGGTGAAAGGAGGGCAAGGAATAGAGTGAATTGGAGCGATGTGGTATACCGGGGTTGACATGCTGTCAGTGGATTGAATGAAGGCATGTGAAGCGTCTGGGGTAAACCATGGAAACCTGTGTAGGTATGTATATTTGCGTGTGTGGACGTATGTATATACATGTGTATGGGGGGGGGGGCCATTTCTTTCGTCTGTTTCCTTGCGCTACCTCGCAAACGCGGGAGACAGCGACAAAGTATAATAAAAAGATAAAATATATATATATATATATATATATATATATATATATATATATATATATATATATATATATATATATATATATATATATATATATATATATATATATATATATATATATTTATATATATATATATGTATATATATATATATATATATGTATATATGGATGGGGTTGTTAAGGAGGTGAATGCAAGAGTTTTGGAAAGAGTGGCAATATGAAGTCTGTTGTGGATGAGAGAGCTTGGGAAGTGAGTCAGTTGTTGTTCGCTGATGATACAACGCTGGTGGCTGATTCATGTGAGAAACTGCAGTAGCTGGTGACTGAGTGTGGTAAAGTGTGTGAAAGAAGAAAGTTAAGGGTAAATGTGAATAAGAACAAGGTTATTAGGTACAGCAGGGTTGAGGGTCAAGTCAATTGGGAGGTAAGTTTGAATAGAGAAAAACTGGAGGATGTAAAGTGTTTTAGATATCTGGGAGTGGATCTGGCAGCGGATGGAACCATGAAAGCGGAAGTGGATCATAGGGTGGGGGAGGGGGCGAAAATCCTGGGGGGTTGAAGAATGTGTGGGAGTCGAGAACATTATCTCGGAAAGCAAAAATGGGTATGTTTGAAGGAATAGTGGTTCCAACAATGTTGTATGGTTGCGAGGCGTGGGCTATGGATAGAGTTGTGCGCAGGAGGATGGATGTGCTGGAAATGAGATGTTTGAGGACAATGTGTGGTGTGAGGTGGTTTGATCGAGTGAGTAACGTAAGGGTAAGAGAGATGTGTGGAAATAAAAAGAGCGTAGTTGAGAGAGCAGAAGAGGGTGTTTTGAAGTGGTTTGGGCACATGGAGAGGATGAGTGAGGAAAGATTGACCAAGAGGATATATGTGTCGGAGGTGGAGGGAACAAGGAGAAGAGGGAGACCAAATTGGAGGTGGAAAGATGGAGTGAAAAAGATTTTGTGTGATCGGGGCCTGAACATGCAGGAGGGTGAAAGGAGGGCAAGGAATAGAGTGAATTGGAGCGATGTGGTATACCGGGGTTGACGTGCTGTCAGTGGATTGAAGCAGGGCATGTGAAGCGTCTGGGGTAAACCATGGAAAGCTGTGTAGGTATGTATATTTGCGTGTGTGGACGTATGTATATACATGTGTATGGGGGGGGCCATTTCTTTCGTCTGTTTCCTTGCGCTACCTCGCAAACGCGGGAGACAGCGACAAAGTATAATAATAAAAAAAAAAAAATATATATATATTCTTATGAGTCTACCGGGAAAATGAAACGATAAGTTCCCAAGTGCACTTTCGTGTAATAATCACATCATCAGGGAAGACACAAGCGAGAAATATAAGTCAATTGATTTACAGCGAAGAGACGAAGCTACGATGCTATTTGGTAAGCATGCAATTGTCCAAGACATGCAATTAGCGTTCATAAGCTTATCATTTTACAAATTTTATCTAGAATAAAGTCATCTAATTTGTATATAGCTTCACTAATATTAAGATCATATTTTTTTTTTGCATTTAGTAATAGAAGATTCTATTATATTTCTCGTGGTAATAGAGTTATAATTGATAACTAAGATCGTATTACTTCAGTCAATACAATTATCATGCTTTTTTTAACGTGATTAGTTCGTATTACTCCAGTCAATACAATTATCATACTTCTTTTGACGTGATTAAACAAGGCATTTGATTCTTTTCCGTTCTTATACTATATCTATGTTGCTTAAGTCTAACAGAAAGATCCTTACCAGTCTGACCAACATAAAATTTATCACAATTTCCACATGGCATTTTATAGATGTAT
Organism: Panulirus ornatus; assembly: GCF_036320965.1. Lineage (NCBI taxonomy): Eukaryota > Metazoa > Arthropoda > Malacostraca > Decapoda > Palinuridae > Panulirus > Panulirus ornatus. The sequence goes on from NC_092269.1 coordinate 16,609,638, forward strand.
TCAAGAGAATTTTCTGGTGAATTCCTGATTAAGATATTCTTCATAGTATTATGTTTGCTGAAGGCAACATTTACATTAAAGGATAAAAGCAACATGGGAAGTAAAGTGAAATTATTATCAAAAGGGAGAACTAAAAGATTCTTGGTGTCAATGGGAGGTTTGGGCTCAACTCTATAAAATGATTTCTTTGCTAATTTAAGGGATTTATCAATGAAAGATCTAGGGTACTTTAACTTAGATCCAAAAGACAATATCTTCTCAGACTCACCCTCAATAACCTCAGGACTGCAAATACGTAATGCCCTAAGAAATATTGATTGAAATAATGATAATTTAACTCTATCATGTTGAGATGAATAATATTGGATATATGAGCATACATTGGCAGTTTTTCTGTATATGCTAAACTTGAATTTGTTTCCTTGTACATGGATCATGCAATCTAGAAATGGTAACATACCATTATTTTCATTTACTACAGTAAATTTGATGGAAGGTACTAAATGTTAAGTAAGTTGAGAAATATTTGTAACTTTTTATTTGTTGGCCAAACACAAAGAACATCATCTACATACCTAAACCAAATTGCATGAGAAGGTAAGATATCCTTTAGTAATTTTGTTGCACGGAAGTTCTTATAGAGATTACTTAGTACAGGTGAAAGAGGGTTACCCATTGACATACTAAGTTTTTGAGAATAAAAATCTCCATTGAATTGAAATACAGTCTTTTAAACACAATTTTATGAGTTCAGTGAAAACAGACTTTGAAACAGGTAAATGAATATCATCCAAGACATCAAATGAATATTCTAAAAGGTCATCAACTGGATCTTTAGTGAAAAGTAAGGAAACATCAAAGCTAACTAGTTTGGAATCAGAATTAACATTGATATTGTTTAGCTTGTTGACTAAATCTAAATTGTTCATGATATTAGAATTTGATACCTTACCCACTAAAGGGCTTAATAAAGAAACTAGCCATTTTGACAATCTATATGTGATGGAGCCTACTGAACTCACTATACGTCTTGCTGGAAAATTCTTTTTACGTGTTTTGATCTGTCCATACATATATGGCAATGAAGGGGACAAAGATGACAAACTTTTGATAAGAGAACTATTACCTCTCAACAACAACTTCATTTCTTTATTGAAATGGGAATTAACTGCTTCTAAGGGATTTTTACTAAGTTTAGAATATGTTGTGTCATCATTTGAATGATAATTCAATTTAGACAAATAGTTACTTTTGTCTAAAATCATCACATTGTTAGCCTCGCCTGATTTAGTAATATGAATTTCCTTGTCTTTTTTTAAGGTGTTAATAGCTCTTATAAATATTATAGGGCAATTAGGTCCATTGGTATTAACAAACTGTTCTCTTATCAAAAATTTGTCATCTTTGTCCCCTTCATTGTCATATATGTCTGGACTTATCAAAACACACATACAGAATTTAACAGCAAGACCTATTAGTGAGTTCAGTACGATCCATCACATATAAATTTGTCAAAATGGTTAGTTTCTTTATTAAGCCCTTTAGTGGGTAAGGTATCAAATTCTAATATCATGAACAATGTAGATTTAGTCAACAAGCTAAACAATATCAATCTTAATTTTGGTTTCAAACTAGTTAGCTTTGATGTTTCCTCACTTTTCACTAAAGTTCCTGTTGATGACCTTTTAGAAAATTTTTGTTGTCTTGGATGATATTCATTTACCTGTTTCAAAGTCTGTTTTTATTGAACTAATAAAATTGTTTGTAAAAGCCTGTGTCTTTCAGTTCAATGGAGATAATCATGACCAAAATTTTGGTATAGCAATGGGTAACCTTCTTTTACCGGTACTAAGTAATATTTATGTGGATTTTTCTAAACAAAATTACTAAAGGATATCTTACCTTCTAATTCAATTTGGTTTACGTATGTAGATGATGTTCTTTGTGTTTAGCCAACAAATGAAAATTTACAAATATTTGACCCCTTACTTAACAATTTAGTACCTTCCATCAAATCTACTGTAGTAAATGATAATAATGGTATGTTACCATTTTTAGATTGCATGAATCATATTCAAGGAAACAAGTTTAAGTTTAGCATATACAGAAAACCCACCAATGTATGCTCATATATCCATTATTACTCATCTCAACATGATAGAGTTAGATTATCATTATTTCAGTCTATGTTCCTAAGGTCATTATGTATTTGTAGTCCATAGTTTATTGATGATGATTTTGAGAAGATATATTCTATTGGATCTAAGTTAAAGTACCCTAGATCTTTCATTGATAAGTCCCTTAAGTTAGCAAAGAAATCATTGTTTAGAGTTGAGCCCAAATCTCCCATTGACACCAAGAATCTTTTTAGTTCTCCCTTTGATAATAATTTCACTTTACTTCCCATGTTGCTTAAATCTTTTAATGTAAATGTCGCCTTTAGCAACAACAAAACTATAAAGAATATCTTAATCAGGAATTCACCAGAAAATTCTCATTGATGCATCTATAAAGTGCCATGTGGAAATTGTGGTAAATTTTATGTTGGGCAGACTGGTAAGGATCTTTCTGTTAGACTTAAGCAACATAGATATAGAATAAGAACGGGACAAGAATTAAATGCCTTGTTTAATCACGCTAAAAAAGTATGATCATTGTATTGACTGGAGTAATGCCATCTCATTCATTAACTCTAACTCTATTACTTCGAGAAATATGATTGAATCTTCTATTATCAAATACACAAAGAATTATAATCTTAATATTTGTGATGGTTTATACAAATTAGATAACTTTATTGTTAATAAAAATTGTAAAACGATAAGTTTATGAACGCTTGTTGTATGCCTTGGACAATCGTATGTTTACCAAATGGCGTCCTAGCTTCGTCTCTTCGATGTATATAAACTGACTTATATTTCTCTCTTGTGTGTTCCCTGATGATATGATCATTACACGAAAGTGCACTTGGGAACTTATAGTTTTTCATTTTCCCCGTGGACCCATAGGAATATCTTGATCATGCGCAAAATTGTGATCCTTTCCAACCAATACATATATATATATATATATATATATATATATATATATATATATATATATATATATATATATATATATATATATATATATATATATATATATATATATATATATATATATATATATATATATATATATATTTATTTTTTATGCCAATATTCATCTATTCATTATACTTTGTTGCTGTCTCCCGCGTTAGCGAGGAAGCGCACCGAAACAGGCGAGAGTGGCCCAACCTACCCACATACACATGTATATACATAAACGCCCACACATGAACATATATATACTTATTCATATCAACGTAAACATACATTAACATACAGAGACATGTACATATATTCACAAGGACATATTCATACATGCTGCTATCGTCTGCTCTCGTCGCCAACCCGTCACACATCAAATGGCACCTCCGTCCTCTAGCGTGCGCGCGGGTTATCGCTAGGAAAATGACAACAAAGGCCACTTTCCTTCACACTCAGTCTCTAGCTGTCATGTGTAATGCACCAAAACCAGTGCTCCATTTCCACATCCAGGCCCCGAAAACTTTCCATGGTTTACCACAGACGCTTCACATACACTGGTTCAATCCATTGACAACAAGTCGAAGCCGTTATACCACTTCGTTACAAATGATCCTATTCCTCGCACGCCTTTCACACTCCTGTATGTTCAGGCCCCGATTGCTCAAAATCTTTTTCACTCCATCCTTCCACCTCTAATTTGGTCTCCCATTTCTAGTTACCTCCACCTCTGAAACATAAATCCTGTTTGTCAATCTTTCCTCACTCATTCTCTACATGTTAAGGAACAATTTCAATACACCCTTTTCTGCTCTCTGAAAAACACTCTTTTTATTACCACACATCTCTCTTACCCTTACATTACTTAATCGATAAAACCATCCCACACCACATATTGTCCTCAAACATCTCATTTCAAACACATTCACCCTCCCCCAGACAACCCGATATATAGCCCACGCCTCACAACCATATAACATTGTTCGAGCCAATATTTCTTTAAACATACCCATTTTTCCTCTCAGAGATAACGTTCTCGCCTTCCACACATTTCCACACATTTTTCAACGCTTCCAGAACCTTCGCCCTCTTCCGCTTCCATAGTTCCATTCAGTGCCAAATCCACTCCCAGATATCTTAAACACTTCTTTTCCTCCAGCTTTTCTCCATTCAAACTTACCCTCAATTGACTTGTCCCTCAACCCTACTGAACCCAATAATCTTGCTCTTATTCACATTTACTCTTAGCTTTCTTCTTTCACACACTTTACCAAACTCAGTCACCAGCTTCTGCAGTTTCTCACGCGAATCAGCCACCAGCGCTGTATCATCAGCGAACAACAACTGACTCACTTCCCAAGTCCTCTCATCCACAACAGACTGCATAATCGCCCCTCTTTCCAAAACTCTTGCATTCACCTCCCTAACAACCCCATCCATAAACAAATTAAACAGCCATGGAGACATCGCACACCCCTGCCTCAAACCAATATTCACTGAGAACCAATTACTTTCCTCTCTTCCTGCACGTACACATGCCTTACATCCTCTATAAAAACTTTTCACTGCTTCTAACAACATGCCTCCCAAACCATATATTCTTAATACCTTCCACAGACCATCTCTATCAACTCTATCGTATGCCTTCTCCAGGTCCATAAATGCTACATACAAACCCATTTGCTTTTCTAAGTATTTCTCACATACATTCTTCTAATGAAACTCCTTATCTACACACCTTCTACCACTTCTGAAACAACACTGCTCTTCCCCAGTTTGATACTATGTTCATGCCTCCACCCTCTCAATCAATACCCTCCCATATATATATATACATATATATATATATATATATATATATATATATATATATATATATATATATATATATATATATATTCTCTTTTTTTTTTTTGCTTTGTCGCTGTCTCCCGCGTTTGCGAGGTAGCGCAAGGAAACAGACGAAAGAAATGGCCCAACCCCCCCCCCCCATACACATGTATATACATACGTCCACACACGCAAAATATACATACCTACACAGCTTTCCATGGTTTACCCCAGACGCTTCACATGCCCCGATTTAATCCACTGACAGCACGTCAACCCCGGTATACCACATCGCTCCAATTCACTCTATTCCTTGCCCTCCTTTCACCCTCCTGCATGTTCAGGCCCGAATCACACAAAATCTTTTTCACTCCATCTTTCCACCTCCAATTTGGTCTCCCTCTTCTCCTCATTCCCTCCACCTCCGACACATATATCCTCTTGGTCAATCTTTCCTCACTCATTCGCTCCATGTGCCCAAACCATTTCAAAACACCCTCTTCTGCTCTCTCAACCACGCTCTTTTTATTTCCACACATCTCTCTTACCCTTACGTTACTTACTCGATCAAACCACCTCACACTACACATTGTCCTCAAACATCTCATTTCCAGCACATCCATCCTCCTGCGCACAACTCTATCCATAGCCCACGCCTCGCAACCATACAACATTGTTGGAACCACTATTCCTTCAAACATACTCATTTTTTGCTTTCCGAGATAATTTTCTCGACTTCCACACATTCTTCAAGGCTTACATTATTTTCGCCCCCTCCCCCACCCTATGATCCACTTCCGCTTCCATGGTTCCATCCGCTGCCAGATCCACTCCCAGATATCTAAAACACTTCACTTCCTCCAGTTTTTCTCCATTCAAACTCACCTCCCAATTGACTTGACCCTCAACCCTACTGTACCTAATAACCTTGCTCTTATTCACATTTACTCTTAACTTTCTTCTTTCACACACTTTACCAAACTCAGTCACCAGCTTCTGCAGTTTCTCACATGAATCAGCCACCAGCGCTGTATCATCAGCGAACAACAACTGACTCACTTCCCAAGCTCTCTCATCCCCAACAGACTTCATACTTGCCCCTCTTTCCAAAACTCTTCCATTCTCCTCCCTAACAACCCCATCCATAAACAAATTAAACAACCATGGAGACATCACACACCCCTGCCGCAAACCTACATTCACTGAGAACCAATCACTTTCCTCTCTTCCTACACGTACACATGCCTTACATCCTCGATAAAAACTTTTCACTGCTTCTAACAACTTGCCTCCCACACCATATATTCTTAATACCTTCCACAGAGCATCTCTATCAACTCTATCATATGCCTTCTCCAGATCCATAAATGCTACATACAAATCCATTTGCTTTTCTAAGTATTTCTCACATACATTCTTCAAAGCAAACACCTGATCCACACATCCTCTACCACTTCTGAAACCACACTGCTCTTCCCCAATCTGATGCTCTGTACATGCTTTCACCCTCTCAATCAATACCCTCCCATATAATTTACCAGGAATACTCAACAAACTTATACCTCTGTAATCTGAGCACTCACTCTTATCCCCTTTGCCTTTGTACAATGTCACTATGCACGCATTCCGCCAATCCTCAGGCACCTCACCGTGAGTCATACATACATTAAATAACCTTACCAACCAGTCAACAATACAGTCACCGCCTTTTTTGATAAATTCCACTGCAATACCATCCAAACCTGCTGCCTTGCCGGCTTTCATCTTCCGCAAAGCTTTTACTACCTCTTCTCTGTTTAACAAATCATTTTCCCTAACCCTCTCACTTTGCACACCACCTCGACCAAAACACCCTATATCTGCCACTCTATCATCAAACACATTCAACAAACCTTCAAAATACTCACTCCATCTCCCTCTCACATCACCACTACTTGTTATCACCTCCCCATTTGCGCCCTTCACTGAAGTTCCCATTTGCTCCCTTGTCTTACGCACTTTATTTACCTCCTTCCAGAATATATATATATATATATATATATATATATATATATATATATATATATATATATATATATATATATATATATATATATATATATATATATATATATATATATATATATATATATATATATATATATATATATATATATATATATATATATATATATATATATATATATATATATATATATATATATATATATGTTTTAGATATCTGGGAGTGGATCTGGCAGCGGATGGAACCATGGAAGCGGAAGTGAATCATAGGGTGGGGGAGGGGGGGAAAATCCTGGAAGCCTTGAAGAATGTGTGGAAGTCGAGAACATTATCTCGGAAAGCAAAAATGGGTATGTTTGAAGGAATAGTGGTTCCAACAATGTTGTATGGTTGCGAGGCGTAGGCTATGGATAGAGTTGTGCGCAGGAGGGTGGTTGTGCTGGAAATGAGATGTTTGAGGACAATGTGTGGTGTGAGGTGGTTTGATCGAGTAAGTAATGTAAGGGTAAGAGAGATGTGTGGAAATAAAAAGAGCGTGGTTGAGAGAGCAGAAGAGGGTGTTTCGAAATGGTTTGGCCACATGGAGAGAATGAGTGAGGAAAGATTGACCAAGAGGATATATGTGTCGGAGGTGGAGGGAACGAGGAGAAGTGGGCTATCTCACCCCAGCTCTTATTTGCCCTCTTTTTCACCTCTTGCACCTTTCGCTTGACCTTTGGCGTCTTTCTTTTATACATCCCCTACTCATTTGCATTATTTCCCTGAAAAAATCGTCCAAATGCCTCTCTCTTCTCTTTCAATAATAATCTTACCTCTTCACCCCACCACTCACAACCCTTTCTAATCTGCCCTCCTCCCATGGTTCTCATGCCACAAGCATCTTTAGCGCGTCATCACTGCTTCACTAAATACATCCCATTCCTTCCTCACTCCTCTTACCTCCTTTGTTGTTACCTTTTTCCATTCTGTACTCTTCCATTCTGGTACTTCCTCACACTATTCTCCTTCCCAAGCTCACTTACTCTCACCATTCTCTTCACCCTACCATTCTTTCTTCTTTTCTGAAAACCTCTAGAAATCTTCAACTTCGTCCACAAGAAAATGATCAGACATCCCTCCAGTTGCACCTCTCAGCACATTAACATCCAAAAATCTCTCTTTCGCGCATCTATCAATTAACATGTAATCCAATAACGCTCTCTAGCCATCTCTCCTACTTACATATGTATACTTATGTATATCTCTCTTTTTAAACCAGGTATTCCCAATCACCAGTCCTTTTTCAGCACATAAATCTACAAGATCTTCACCGTTTCCATTTACAACACAGAACATCCTATGTATACCAGTTATTCCCTCAACTGCCACATTACTCACCTTTGCATTCAAATCACCCATCACTATAACCCGGTTTCGTGTATCAAAACTACAAACACACTGATTCAAGTGCACACAAAACGCTTGCCTCTCATGATTTTTCTTCTCATGCCGTGGTCCATATGCACCAATAATCACCCATCTCTCTCCATCAACTTTCAGTTTTACCCATATCAATCTAGAGTTTACTTTCTTACACTCTATCATATACTCCCACAACTCTTGTTTCAGTAGTGCTACTCCTTCCCTTGTTCTTGTCCTCTCACTAACCCCTGACTTTACTCCCAAGACATTCCCAAACCACTCTTCCCCTTTACCCTTGAGCTTCGTTTCACTCAGAGCCAAAACATCCAGGTTCCCTTCCTCAAACATACTACCTATCTCTCCTTTTTTCTCATCTTAGTTACAACCACACACATTTAGACAACCCAGTCAGAGCCTACTAGGAGGATGAGCACTCTCCGCGAGACTCCTTCTTCTGTTTCCCCTTTTAGAAAGTTAAAATACAAGGACAGGAGGTTTTCTAGCCCCCCCGCTCCCGTCCCCTTTAGTCGCCTTCTACGACACGTGAGGAATGCGTGGGAAGCATTCTTTCTCCCTTATCCCCATGGATATATATATATATATATATATATATATATATATATATATATATATATATGTATATATATATATATATATATATATATATATATATATATATATATATATATATATATATATATATATATATATATTTTTTTTTTTTTTTTCTTTTTTTTTTATACTTTGTCGCTGTCTCCCGCGTTTGCGAGGTAGCGCAAGGAAACAGACGAAGGAAATGGCCCAACCCCCCCCCCCATACACATGTACATACACACGTCCACACACGCAAATATACATACCTACACAGCTTTCCATGGTTTACCCCAGACGCTTCACATGCCTTGCTTCAATCCACTGACAGCACGTCAACCCCTGTATACCACATGACTCCAATTCACTCTATTTCTTGCCCTCCTTTCACCCTCCTGCATGTTCAGGCCCCGATCACACAAAATCTTTTTCACTCCATCTTTCCACCTCCAATTTGGTCTCCCTCTTCTCCTCGTTCCCTCCACCTCCGACACATATATCCTCTTGGTCAATCTCTCCTCACTCATTCTCTCCATGTGCCCAAACCATTTCAAAACACCCTCTTCTGCTCTCTCAACCACGCTCTTTTTATTTCCACACATCTCTCTTACCCTTACGTTACTTACTCGATCAAACCACCTCACACCACACATTGTCCTCAAACATCTCATTTCCAGCACATCCATCCTCCTGCGCACATCTCTATCCATAGCCCACGCCTCGCAACCATACAACATTGTTGGAACCACTATTCCCTCAAACATACCCATTTTTGCTTTCCGAGATAATGTTCTCGACTTCCACACATTTTTCAAGGCTCCCAAAATTTTCGCCCCCTCCCCCACCCTATGATCCACTTCCGCTTCCATGGTTCCATCCGCTGACAGATCCACTCCCAGATATCTAAAACACTTCACTTCCTCCAGTTTTTCTCCATTCAAACTCACCTCCCAATTGACTTGACCCTCACCCCTACTGTACCTAATAACCTTGCTCTTATTCACATTTACTCTCAACTTTCTTCTTCCACACACTTTACCAAACTCAGTCACCAGCTTCTGCAGTTTCTCACATGAATCCGCCACCAGCGCTGTATCATCAGCGAACAACAACTGACTCACTTCCCAAGCTCTCTCATCCCCAACAGACTTCATACTTGCCCCTCTTTCCAGGACTCTTGCATTTACCTCCCTTACAACCCCATCCATATATATATATATATATATATATATATATATATATATATATATATATATATATATATATATATATATATATATATATATATATATATATATATATATATATATATATATATATATATATATATATATATATATATATATATATATATATATATATATATATATATATATATATATATATACATATATATATATATATATATATATATATATACATTTATTTATATACATATATATATATATATATATGTATATATATATATATATATATATATATATATATATATATATAAATATATATATATATATATATATATATATATATATATATATATATATATATATATATATATATATATATAAATATATATATATATATAAATATATATATATATATATATATATATATATATATATATATATATATATATATATATATATATATATATATATATATATATATATATATATATATATATATATATATATATATATATATATATATATAATTGGAGGTGGAAAGATGGAGTGAAAAAGATTTTTTGTGATCGGGGCCTGAACATGCAGGAGGGTGAAAGGAGGGCAAGGAATAGAGTGAATTGGAGCGATGTGGTATACCGGGGTATACGTGCTGTCAGTGGATTGAATCAAGGCATGTGAAGCGTATGGGGTAAACCATGGAAAGCTGTGTAGGTATGTATATTTGCGTGTGTGGACGTATGTATATACATGTGTTTGGGGGGGGGGGGTGGGGCCATTTCTTTCGTCTGTCTCCTTGCGCTACCTCGCAAACGCGGGAGACAGCGACAAAGTATAATAAAAAAAGAATGTATATATATATATATATATATATATATATATATATATATATATATATATCTATACATATATCCTATACGTGTACATAAGGATACGTATGTAAGTAGGTGAGATGGCCTGAGAGCGTTATTGGATTACGTGTTAATTGATAGACGCACGAAAGAGAGACTTTTGGATGTTAATTTGCTGAGAGGTGCAACTGGGGTGATATCTGATCATTATCTTGTGGAGGCGATGGTGAAGATTTGTTGGTTTTTTCACAGAAGAAGAGAGATTGTTGGGGTGAAGAGAGTGATGAGAGTAAGTGAGCTTGGGAAGGACACTTGTGTGAGGAAGTACCAAGAGAGACTGAGTACAAAATTGAAAAAGGTGAGAACAATGGAGGTAAGGGGAGTGGGAGAGGAATGGGATGTATTTAGGGAAGCAGTGATGGCTTGCGCAAAAGATGCTTGTGGCATGAGAAGCGTGGGAGGTGGGTTCATTAGAAAGGGGAGTGAGTGGTGGGATGAAGTAAGATTATTAGTGAAAAAGAAGAGAAAGGCATTTGGACGATTTTTGCAGGGAAAAAATGCAAATGAGTGAGAGAGGTATAAAAGAAAGAGGCAGGAGGTCAAGAGAAAGGTGCAAGAGGTGAAAAAGAGGTGCAAATGAGAGTTGGCGTGAGAGAGTATCATTAAATTTCAGGGAGAATAAAAAGATGTTTTAGAAGGAGGGAAATAAAGTTCGTGAGACAAGGGAGCAAATGGGAACTTCAGTGACGGGAGCTAATAGGGAGGTGATAACAAGTAGTGGTGATGTGAGAAGGAGATGGAGAGAGTATTTTGAAGGTTTGTTGAATGCGTTTGATGATAAAGTAGTAGATATAGTGTGTTTTGGTCGAGGTGGTGTGCAAAGTGAGAGGGTTAGGGAAAATGATTTGGTAAATAGAGAAGAGGTAGTAAAAGCTTTACGGAAGATGAAAGCCGGCAAAGGCAGCAGGTTTGGATGGTATTGCAGTGGAATTAATCAAAAAAGGGGGTGACTGTATTGTTGACTGGTGGGTAAGGTTATTTGATGTATGTATGATTCATGGTGAGGTGCCTGAGGATTGGCGGAGTGCTTGCATAGTGCCATAGTACAAAGGCAAAGGGGATAAGAGTGAGTGCTCAAATTACACAGGTATAAGTTTGTTGAGTATTCCTGGTAAATTATATGAGAGGGTATTGATTGAGATGGTGAAGGCATGTACAGAGCATCAGATTGGGGAAGAGCAGTGTGGTTTCAGAAGTGGTAGAGGATGTGTGGATCAGGTGTTTGCTTTGAAGAATGTAAGTGAGAAATACTTAGAAAAACAAATTGATTTGTATGTAGCATTTATGGATCTGGAGAAGGCGTATGATAGAGCTGATAGAGATGCTCTGTGGAAGGTTTTAAGAATATATGGTGAGGGAGGCAAGTTGTTAGAAGCAATGAAAAGTTTTTGTCGACGATGTAAGGCATGTGTACGTGTAGGAAGAGAGGAAAGTGATTGGTTTTCAGTGAATGTAGGTTTGCGGCAGGGGCGTGTGATGTCCCCATGGCTGTTTGATTTGTTTATGGATGGGGTTGTTAGGGAGATGAATGCAAGAGTTTTGGAAACAGGGGCAAGTATGCAGTATGTTGTGGATGAGAGAGCTTGGGAAGTGAGTCAGTTGTTGTTCGTTGATGATACATCGCTGGTGGCTGATTCATGTAAGAAACTGCAGAAGCTGGTGACTGAGTTTGGTAAAGTGTGTGAAAGAAGAAAGTTAAGAGTAAATGTGAATAACAGCAACGTTATTAGCTACAGTAGGGATGAGGGTCAAGTCAATTGGGAGGTAAGTTTGAATGGAGGAAAACTGGAGGAAGTAAAGTGTTTTAGATATCTGGGAGTGGATCTGGCAGCGGATGGAACCATGGAAGCGGAAGTAAATCATAGGGTGGGGGAGAGGCCAAAATTCTGGGAGCCTTGAAGAATGTCTGGAAGTCGAGAACGTTATCTCGGAAAGCAAAACTGGGTATGTTTGAAGGAATAGTGGTTCCAACAATGTTGTATGGTTGTGAGGCGTGGGCTATGGATAGAGTTGTGCGCAGGAGGGTGGATGTGCTGGAAATGAGATGTTTGAGGACAATATGTGGTGTGAGGTGGTTTGATCGAGTAAGTAATGTAAGGGTAAGAGAGATGTGTGGAAATAAAAAGAGTGTGGTTGAGAGAGAAGAAGAGGGTGTTTTGAAATGGTTTGGTCACATGGAGAGAATGAGTGAGGAAAGATTGACCAAGAGGATATATGTGTCGGAGGTGGAGGGAACGAGGAGAAGTGGGAGACCAAATTGTAGGTGGAAAGATGGAGTGAAAAAGATTTCTACTGATCGGGGCCTGAATATGCAGGAGGGTGAAAGGCGTGTAAGGAATAGAGTGAATTGGAACGATGTGGTATACCGGGGTCGACGTGCTGTCAATGGATTGAACCAGGGCATATGAAGCGTCTGGGGTAAACCATGGAATGTTGTGTGGGGCCTGGATGTGGAAAGGGAGCTGTGGCTTCGGTGCATTATTACATGACAGCTAGAGACTGAGTGTGAACGAATGTGGCGTTTGGTGCCTTTTCCTAGCGCTACCTCGCACACATGAGGGGGGAGGGGGTTGTTATTCCATGTGTGGCGAGGTAGCGGTAGGAACAAATAAAGGCAGACAGTATGAATTATGTACATGTGTATATATGTATATGTCTGTGTGTGTATATATATGTGTACATTGAGATGTATAGGTATGTATATTGTGCGTGTGTGGACGTGTATGTTTATACATGTGTATGTGGGAGGGTTGGGCCATTCTTTCGTCTGTTACCTTGCGCTACCTCGCTAACGCGGGAGACAGCGACAAAGCAGAATAAATAGATAAATATATATATATATATATATATATATATATATATATATATATATATATATATATATATATATATATATATATATATATATATAATAAAGTGCATATCGTATTCATATACCTCCGCGTTGTACAGTTAGGTTCGGTAAAGTCCTGTCTGCTTGCTATATGCGCCTGTTGGGAAATAACCGGTGTAGACTCCTTTGCTCACCAATGTGAGATGAAGGGTATTCGAGTATATAGTATTGGAAAAGTTATTTCCAATTAGCCAGTTCCATAGCTAAGCGGTAGCATTCCCGCCTGTAGCACAGGTGTCCCGGGCTAGATCCTGGCTGTTGGAGGTTCGTATGTTCTATGAAGGTGCGCGTTCATATGTGCTCTGTTCGTGTAAATATATATATAAATATATATATATATATATATATATATATATATATATATATATATATATATATATATATATATATATATATATATATATATATATATATATATATATATATATATATATATATATATATATATATATATATATATATATATATATTCCAGAAGATGAAAGTCGGCAAGGCTGCTGGTTTGGATGGCATTGCAGTGGAATTTATTAAAAAAGGGGGTGACTGTACTGTTGACTGGTTGGTAAGGTTATTTAATGTATGTATGACTCATGGTGAGGTGCCTTAGGATTGGCGGAATTCTTGCATAGTGCCATTGTACAAAGGCAAAGGGAATAAGAGTGAGTGCTGAAATTACAGAGGTATAAGTTTGTTGAGTATTTCTGGTAAATTATATGGGAGGGTATTGATTGAAAGGGTGAAGGCATGTACAGACCATCAGATTGGGGAAGAGCAGTGTGGTTTCAGAAGTGGTAAAGGATGTGTGGATCAGGTGGTTGCTTTAAAGAATGTATGTGAGAAATATGGGTCTGGAGAAGGCATATGATAAAGTTGATAGACATGCTCTGTGGAAGGTATCAAGAATATATGGTGTGGGAGGCAAGTTGTTAGAAGCAGTGAAAAGTTTTTATCAAGGACGTGAGGCATGTGTACGTGTAGGAAGAGAGGAAAGTGATTGGTTCTCAGTGAATGTATTTGTGCGGCAGGGGTGTGTGATGTCTCCATGGTTGTTTAATTTGTTTATGGATGGGGTTGTTAGGGAGGTGAATGCAAGAGTTTTGGAAAGAGGGGCAAGTATGCAGTCTGTTGTGGATAAGAGAGCTTGGGAAGTGAGTCAGTTGTTGTTCGCTGATGATACAACGCTGGTGGCTGATTCATGTGAGAAACTGCAGAAGCTAGTGACTGAGTTTGGTAAAGTGTGTGAAAGAAGAAAGTTAAGAGTAAATGTGAATAAGAGCAAGGTTATTAGGTACAGTAGTGTTTAGGGTCAAGTAAATTGAGAAGTAAGTTTGAATGGAGGAAAACTGGAGGAAGTGAAGTGTTTTAGATATCTGGGAGTGGATTTAGCAGCTGATGGATCCATGGAAGCGGAAGTGAATCATAGGGTGGGGGAGGGGGTGAAAATTCTGTGAGCCTTGAAGAATGTGTGAAAGTCGAAAACATTATCTCGGAAAGCAAAAATGGGTATGTTTGAAGGAATAGTGGTTCCAACAATGTTGTATGGTTGCGAGGCGTGGGCTATGGATAGAGTTGTGCGCAGGAGGGTGGATGTGCTGGAAATGAGATGTTTGAGAGCAATATGTGGTGTGAGGTGGTTTGATCGAGTAAGCAATGTAATGGTAAGAGAGATGCGTGGTAATAAAAAGAGTGTGGCTGAGAGAGCAGAAGAGGGTGTTTTAAAGTGGTTTGGTCACATGGAGAGAATGAGTGAGGAAAGGTTGACCAAGAGGATATATGTGTCAGAGGTGGAGGGAACGAGAAGTGGGAGACCAAATTGGAGGTGGAAAGATGGAGTGAAAAAGATTTTGAGTGATCGGGGCCTGAACATGCAGGAGGGTGAGAGGCGTGCACGTAATAAAGTGAATTGGAACGATGTGGTATACCGGGGTCGACGTGCTGTCAATGGATTGAACCAGGGCATGTGAAGCGTCTGGTGTAAACTCTTCAAAGTTGTGTGGGGCATGGATGTGAAAAAGGAGCTGTGGTTTCGGTGCATTATTACATGACAGCTAGAGACTGAGTGTGAACGAATGGGGCCTTTGTTGTCTTTTCCTAGCGCTACCTCGCACACCTTGTGGGGAAGGGTGTTGTTATTCCATGTATGGAGGGGTGGCGATGGGGAATGAATAAAGGCAGACTATGAATTATGTACATGTGTATATATGTATATCTGTGTGTGTGTGTATATATATATATATATAGATATATATATATATATATATATATATATATATATATATATATATATATATATATATATATATATATATATATATATATATATATATATATATATATATATATATATATATATATATATATATATATATTTTTTTTTTATACCTCGTCGCTGTCTCCCGCGTTTGCGAGGTAGCGCAAGGAAACAGACGAAAGAAATGGCCCAACCCCCCCCCCATACACATGCACATACATACGTCCACACACGCAAATATACATACCTACACAGCTTTCCATGGTTTACCCCGGACGCTTCACATGCCTTGATTCAATCCACTGACAGCACGTCAACCCCTGTTTACCACATCGCTCCAATTCACTCTATTCCTTGCCCTCCTTTCACCCTCCTGCATGTTCAGGCCCCGATCACACAAAAACCTTTTCACTCCATCTTTCCACCTCCAATTTGGTCTCCCTCTTCTCCTCGTTCCCTCCACCTCCGACACATATATCCTCTTGGTCAATCTTTCCTCACTCATTCTCTCCATGTGCCCAAACCACTTCAAAACACCCTCTTCTGCTCTCTCAACCACGCTCTTTTTATTTCCACACATCTCTCTTACCCTTACGTTACTTACTCGATCAAACCACCTCACACCACACATTGTCCTCAAACATCTCATTTCCAGCACATCCATCCTCCTGCGCACAACTCTATCCATAGCCCACGCCTCGCAACCATACAACATTGTTGGAACCACTATTCCTTCAAACATACCCATTTTTGCTTTCCGGGATAATGTTCTCGACTTCCACACATTTTTCAAGGCTCCCAAAATTTTCGCCCCCTCCCCCACCCTATGATCCACTTCCGCTTCCATGGTTCCATCCGCTGACAGATCCTCTCCCAGATATCTAAAACACTTCACTTCCTCCAGTTTTTCTCCATTCAAACTCACCTCCCAATTGACTTGACCCTCACCCCTACTGTACCTAATAACCTTGCTCTTATTCACATTTACTCTTAACTTTCTTCTTCCACACACTTTACCAAACTCAGTCACCAGCTTCTGCAGTTTCTCACATGAATCAGCCACCAGCGCTGTATCATCAGCGAACAACAACTGACTCACTTCCCAAGCTCTCTCATCCCCAACAGACTTCATACTTGCCCCTCTTTCCAAGACTCTTGCATTTACCTCCCTAACAACCCCATCCATAAACAAATTAAACAACCATGGAGACATCACACACCCCTGCCGCAAACCTACATTCACTGAGAACCAATCACTTTCCTCTCTTCCTACACGTACACATGCCTTACATCCTCGATAAAAACTTTTCACTGCCTCTAACAACTTGCCTCCCACACCATATATTCTTAATACCTTCCACAGAGCATCTCTATCAACTCTATCATATGCCTTCTCCAGATCCATAAATGCTACATACAAATCCATTTGCTTTTTCTAAGTATTTCTCACATACATTCTTCAAAGCAAACACCTGATCCACACATCCTCTACCACTTCTGAAACCACACTGCTCTTCCCCAATCTGATGCTCTGTACATGCCTTCACCCTCTCAATCAATACCCTCCCATATAATTTACCAGGAATACTCAACAAACTTATACCTCTGTAATTTGAGCACTCACTCTTATCCCCTTTGCCTTTGTACAATGGCACTATGCACGCATTCCGCCAATCCTCAGGCACCTCACCATGAGGCATACATACATTAAATAACCTTACCAACCAGTCAACAATACAGTCACCCCTTTTTTTTATAAATTCCACTGCAATACCATCCAAACCTGCTGCCTTGCCGGCTTTCATCTTCCGCAAAGCTTTTACTACCTCTTCTCTGTTTACCAAATCATTTTCCCTAACCCTCTCACTTTGCACACCACCTCGACCCAAAACACCCTATATCTGCCACTCTGTCATCAGACACATTCAACAAACCTTCAAAATACTCATTCCATCTCCTTCTCACATCACCACTACTTGTTATCACCTCCCCATTTACGCCCTTCACTGAAGTTCCCATATATATATATATATATATATATATATATATATATATGTATATATATGTATATATATATATATATTATTATATATATATATATATATATATATATATATATATATATATATATATATATATATATATATATATATATATATATATATATATATATATATATATATATATATATATATATATATATATATATATGTATATATATATATATATATATATATATATATATATATATATATATATATATATATATATATATATATATATATATATATATATATATATACATATATATACATATATATATATATATATATATATATATATATATATATATATATATATATATATATATATATATATATATATATATATATATATATATATATATATATATATATATATATATATATATATATATATATATATATATATATATATATATATATATATATATACATATATATATATATATATATATATATATATATATATATATATATATATATATATATATATATATATATATATATATATATATATATATATATATATATATATATATATATATATATATATATATATATATATATATATATATATATATATATATATATATATATATATATATATATATATATATATATATATATATATATATATATATATATATATATATATATATATATATATACATATATATATATATATATATATATATATATATATATATATATATATATATATATATATATATATATATATATATATATATATATATATATATATATATATATATATATATTATCCCTGGGGATCGGGGAGAAAGAATACTTCCCACGTATTGCCTGCGTGTCGTAGAAGGCGACTAAAAGGGAAGGGACCGGGGGTCTGGAAATCCTCCCCTCTCATTTTTTTTTTTCTTTTTTCCAAAGGAAGGAACAGAGAAGGAGGCCACGTGAGGATATTCTCTCAAAGGCCCAGCCCTCTGTTCTTAACGTTACCTCGCTAATGCGGGAAGCAGCGAATAGTATAAAAAAAGAATATATATATATATATATGTATATATATATATATATATATATATATATATATATATATATATATATATATATGTATGTATATATATATATATATATATATATATATATATATATATATATATATATATATATATATATATATATATATATATATATATATATATATATATATATATGTATATATATATATATATATATATATATATATATATATATATATATATATATATATATATATATATATATATATATATATATTATCCCTGGGGATAGGGGAGCAAGAATACTTCCCAAGTATTCCCTGCGTGTCGTAGAAGGCGACTAAAAGGGGAGGGAGCGGGGTGCTGGAAATCCTCCCCTCTCGTTTCTTTTTTAATTTTCCAAAAGAAGGAACAGAGAATTGGGCCAGGTGAGTGTAGTCCCTCAAAGGCCCAGTCCTCTGATCTTAACGCTACCTCGCTAATGCGGGAAATGGCGAATAGTTTGAAAGAAAAGAATATATATATATATATATATATATATATATATATATTACCTGTTCGTGTAAAATCCTGAGCCATGTGTACAGTCGCACCCATCGAAGATAACACAAGAACATGGTCGCCTCCCTTGACCAATGTCTCAATAACCCTTGGGAAATCTTTTCCTTTCCTGTACACGAGGCGGTCTTCAGCTTCCAAGTTGGCGACTTCGTGGAATACTCCCGACTCGAGAGACTGTAAATGATACTTGTCCTTAAATGAGGCAGTCCATAAGAAGCTAATTAGAAGAGTAATATGAAAGTGAGACATTCATTGAAAATAGTGATATGATATAGAAAAGGGTGTATTATGAGGAGGTCTATCAAAAGTTAAGCAATACGGATATATTTATTGTGAAATTCTTTGAATAATACAAATGTTCACATTGTTGGTCCCACTAGAGATCTTAAATAGAAACAAAACTAGGAGTATCTATATACTGAGCAACGAAAAGCAGAGTATAAAGTTGGATATCTATGCATTGCATATGTGTTTCATTTTTCAGTCATGTATTTCTGAATATTAGATTCCATAAAAATTGAATTCCAATGTGATCCTAGAAGTCGGCGTGTTCCAGTAATCTAAGTCCACCTATACCTAATTATGGTACTGTGCTGAGAAGGGCAGTGGGTTGGATGTCTAATCACTATATGTTGGAGGCGAAGATGAAGATTTGTAGAGGTTTTCAGAAAAGAAGAGAAAATGTTGGGGAGAAGAGAGAGGCGAGATTATGTGAGCCTAGAAAGGAGACTTGCATGAGGAAGTACCAAGAGAGACTGAGTGTAGAATGGCAAAAGGTGAGAGCAAATGACGTGAGAGGAGTGGCGGAGGAATGAGTTGTATTTAAGGAAGCAGTGATGGCTTGTGCAAAGGATGCATGTTGCATGAGAAAGGTGGGAGGTGGGCAGATTAGAAAGGGTAGCGAGGGGTAGGATGAAGATATGAAGAAGTTGAACTGTTCGTGAAAGAGAAAAATAGAGGCGCTTGGATGATCCTTACAAGGAAGGAATGTAAATGACCGGGAGATTTGTAAAAGAAAGCGGCAGGAGGTCAAGAACAGGATGTAGGAGTGAAAAAAGTGGGCTAATTAGCTGGGCTGAAAGAGTATCATTAAACTTTAGGGAGGATAATTTGTTGCTTTGGAAGGCGGTAAATAACGTGCGTAAGACAAGAGAACAAATGGGTACATCGGTGAAGGGGGCAAGGGGAAGTGACAACAAGTGGTGATGAAGTGAGAGGGAGATGAAGAGAGTATTTTGAAGGTTTGTTGAATGTGTTTGATGATAGAATGGCAGATGTAGGGTGTTTCGGTCGGGGTGGTGTACGAAGTGAGAGGGTGAGGGAGAATGGTCTAGTTAAGAGACAAGAGTTGGTGCAACCCTTACCGAAGATGAAATCCGGCAAGCGGTAGGTTTGGATGGTATTGCAGTTGAATTTGTTAAGAAAGGGGGTGACTGTTGTTGATTGGTTGGTAAGGTTATTCAGTGTATGTGTCTTAGTGAAATGCTTGAGTATTGGTGGAATGCATGTATAGTGCCATTGTACAAGGACAAATGGGACAAGGGTGAGTATTCAAACTACAAAGGAATATATTTCTTGAGTATTCCTGGGAAATTATATGGGAGGGTACTGATTGAGAGGGTAAACGCATGTACCGAGCATCAGACTGGGGAAGAGCAGTGTGGTTTCAGAAGGGGTAGAAGATGATTTGTGGAAGGACTTGAGAGCATAGGGTGTGGGAGGTAAGCTGCTAGAAGCAATGAAAAGCTTTCATCAAGGACGTAAGGAATATGTACGAGTACGAAGAGAGGAGAGTGATTGCTTCCCAGCGAAGGTTAGTTTCCGGCAGCAGTGAGTGATGTCCCCATGGTTGTTTTAGATGGGGTGGTTAGATACGTAAATGCAAGAGTTTTGGAGAAAAGGGTGAGTTTGCATTCTTTTAGGGGTGAGAGAACCTGGGAAGTGAGTTAGTTGTTCGCCGATGAGCAGCAGTGGTAAATGATTCAAAAAAGAACTACACAAGTTGGTGACTGAGTTTGGAAAAATGTGTGAAACGAGAGAGTTGAGAGTAAATGGGAAAAAGAGCAAGGTTATCAGGCTCAGTAGGGTAGAGGGGCAAGTTAGTTGGGATGTAAGTTTGAATGGAAAAGAATTGGAGGAAGTAAAGTGTTTTAGATATCTGGGAATGTACTTAGCAGCGAATGGAACCATGGAAGCGGAAATGAGTCAGGGGTGGAGGAAAGGATGAATGTTCTAGGAGGAATGAAGAATGTGCCGAGAGAAAGTTTTATCTGAGAACAAAAATTAGTGTGATTGAAAGAATAATGGTTCCAACAACATCATGTGGTTGCGAGGCATGGGCTATAGATAAGGTTGTACGGAGGAGGGAGAGTGTGTTGAAAATTAAATGTCTCAATACAATATGTGCTGTCAGGTTTGATCAAGTAAGTAATGAATGAGTAATACAAATGTGCGGTAACAAAAAGAGTGTAGGTGAGATAGCAGAAGAGGGTGTGTTGAAATGGTTTGAACATATGGATAAAATAAGTGAGGAAACATTGGTAAAGACAATATATGTGTCGGAGATAGAGGAAAGAAAAACGGGAGATCTAACTGGAGTTGAAGGATAGAGTGAAAAAGATTTTGAGCGATTGGGGCTTAAACATACAGAAGGATGAAAGGCGTGCAAGGAACAGAGTGAATTGTATCAAAATGGTATACTGGAGTCGACGTGCTATCAGTAAGCGTAACCAGGCGATGTGAAATATCTAGGGTAAACCAGGGAAAGATCTGTGGGACCTGCATGATAGGTGTCTGCATAGGTGTCTGTTACATTACATATAAAAGCTAGAGACTGAGTGTGAACGGATGATATCTTTTTTTGTCTGTTTTCCTAGCGCTGAATCGCAGAAGCTCAAGGAAGCAATATTCTTTCTTGTGTTGCGGGTAGTCGCCAGGAATGGAGGAAGGCAAGAAAGTATAAATATGAACAAGTGTATATATGTACAAGTCTATATATTTCTCTGAATGTATTTGTTTATTATACTTCGTCGCTGTCTACCGCGCTAGCGAGGTAGTGCAAGGAAACAGACGAAAGAATGGCCCAACCCAACCACATAAACATGTATATACATACACGTCCACACACGCAAATATACATACCTACACATCTCAACGTATACATATATATACATACACAAACATATACATATATACATATGTACATAATTCATACTGTCTGCCCTTATTCATTCCCGTCGCCACCCCGCCACACATGAAATGACAACCCCCTCCCCCAGCAGGTGCGCGAGGTAGCGCTAAGAAAAGACAACAAAGGCCATATTCGTTTACACTCAGTCTCTAGCTGTCATGTATAATGCACCGAAACCACAGCGTCCTTTCAACATTCAGCCCTAACAAAACTTTCCATGGATTACCCGAGATACTTCACATGCCCTGGCTCAATCCATTGACAGAACTTCGACCCCGGTATACCACATCGTTCCAATTCACTCTATTCCTTGCACGCCTTTCACCCTCCTGCATGTTCATGCCTCGACCACTCAAAATCTTTTTCACTCCATCTTTCCAACTCCAATTTGGTATCCCACTCTTTCTCGTTTCCTCCACTTCTGACACATATATCTTTGTCAATCTTTCCTCACTCATTCTCTCCATGTGACTAAGCCATTTCAAAACACCTTCTTCTGTTCTCTCAACCACACTCTTTTTATTACCACACATCTCTCTTACCCTTTCATTACTTATTCGATCAAACCACCTCACACCATATAATGTCCTCAAATATCTCCTTTCCAGCACATCCACCCTCCTTCGCACAACTCTATCGACAGCCCACGTCTCGCAAACATATAACATTGTTAGAACCACTATTCCCTCAAACATATCTATTTTTGCTTTCCAAGATAACGTTCTTCACTTCCACACATTTTTCAACGCTCCCAGAACTTTCGCCCCCACCCCAACCCTATGATTCACTTCCGTTTCCATGGTTCCATCCGCTGCCAAATCCACTCACAGATATCCAAAACAATTCACTTCCAGTTTTTCTCTATTCAAAGTTAACTCCCAATGGACTTGTCCTTCAACCCTACTGTACCTAATAACATTGCTCTTATTCACATTTACTCTCAGCTTCCTTCATTCACAAACTTTATCAAACTCAGTCACCAGCTTCTGCAGTTTCTTACATAAATCAGCCACCAGCGCTGTATCGTCAGCGAACAACAACTGGCTCACTTCCCAAGCTCCCTCATCCACAAGAGACTGCGTACTTGCCCCTCTTTCCAAAACTCTTGCATTCACCTCCCTAACAACCTCAACCATGAAGAAATTAAAAAAAAACATGGAGACATCACACACCCCTGCCGCAAACCAACATTCACTGAGAACCAATCACTCTACTCTCTTCCTGCAAGTACACATGCCTTACATCCCCGGTTAAAACTTTTCACTGCTTCTAACGACTTAACTCCCACACCATATATTCTTAATACCTTCCACAGAGCATCTCTATCATCTCTAACATATGCCTTCTCCAGATACATAAACGCTGCATACAAATTCACCCGTTTTTCTAAGTATTTCACACATAAATTTTTCAAAGGAAACACGTGATCCATACATTCTCTACCACTTCCCCAGTCTGATGCTCTGTACATATCTTCACCTTCTCAATAGATATCCTACGATATGAATTCCAAGGAATACTTAACAAACGTATACCTCTGTAATTTGAACACTCACTTTTATCCGCTCTCACTTTGTACAATGTCTTTATGCAAGCATTCCGCCAATCATCACGCACCTCAGCATGCGTCATATATATATTAAATGGGCTTATCAACCAGTCAACAATACAGTCACCCCATTTTTTAATAAATTCCACTGCAATACCATCCAAACCCTCTGCCTTGCCGGCTTTCATCCTCCGCAAAGCTTTTACTTCCTCTTCTCTGTTTACCAAATCATTTTCCCTAACCCTCTCACTTTGCACACCACCTCGACCAAAACACACTATATCTGCCACTCTATCATCAAACACATTTAACAAATCTTCAAAATACTCACTCCATCTCCTTCTCACATCACTACTACTTGTTATTACCTCCCCATTTGCTCCCATCAGTGATGTTTCCATTTGTTTCCTTGTCTTACGCACTTTATTTACATCTTCCAAAACATCTTTTTATTATCCCTAAAATTTAATGATACTCTCTCACCCCAACTCTCATTTGGCCTCTTTTATATTTCCTGCACCTTTTTCTTGACCTCCAGCCTCTTTCTTTTTACACATCTGCCAGTCATTCTGTGTATGTATATATATATATATATATATATATATATATATATATATATATATATATATATATATATATATATATATATATATATGGGAGCGGGGGGCTGGAAATCCTCCCCTCTCATTATTCTTTTTTTTTTATTAATTTTTCCAAAAGAAGGAACAGAGAAGGGGCCAGGTGAGATATTCCCTATAAGGCCCAGTTCTCTGTTCTTAACGCTACCTCGCTAACGCGGGAAATGGCGAATAGTTTGAAAAACAGAAAGATATATTTATATATATATATATATATATATATATATATATATTATATATATATATATATATATATATATATATAATATATATATATATATATATATATATATATATATATATATATATATATATATATATATATTATATACAGGGGTTAGTGAGAGGACAAGAGCAAGGGAAGGAGTAGCAATACTCCTGAAACAGGAGTTGTGGGAGTATGTGATAGAGTGTAAGAAAGTAAATTCCCGATTAATATGGGTAAAACTGAAAGTTGATGGAGAGAGGTGGGTGATTATTAGTGCATATACACCTGGGCATGAGAAGAAAGATAAAGAGAGGCAAGTGTTTTGGGAGCAGCTGAATGAGTGTGTTAGTGGTTTTGATGCACGAGACCGGGTTATAGTGATGGGT
>NC_092269.1:16635442-16694071 GCF_036320965.1 Panulirus ornatus
ATATATATATATAATATATATATATATATATATATATATATATATATATATATATGTATATATATATATATATATATATATATATATATATATATATATATTTATATATATATATATATATATATATATATATATATATATATATATATATATATATATATATATATATATATATATATATATATATATATATATGTATATATATATGAGGTATCTAAATGTGTGTTGATGTAACCAACTGCTGTTGGTTATACGTATGTAAGTATACGTATGTAAGAAGGAGAGATATTTAGTATGTTTAAGGAAAGGAACCTGGATGTGTTGGCTCTGAGTGAAACAAAGCTCAAGGGTAAAGGGGAAGAGTGGTTTGGGAATGTCTTGGGAGTAAAGTCAGGGGTTAGTGAGAGGGCAAGAGCAAGGGAAGGAGTAGCAGTACTATTGAAACAGCAGTTGTGGGCGAACGTGATAGAAGGTAAGAAAGTAAATTCTCGATTAATATGGGTAAAACTGAAAGTTGATGGAGAGAGATGGGTGATTATTGGTACATATGCACCTGGGCATGAGAAGAAAGATCATGAGAGGCAAGTGTTTTGGGAGCAGCTGAATGAGTGTGTTAGTGGTTTTGATGCACGAGACCGGGTTATAGTGATGGGTGATTTGAATGAAAAGGTAAGTAATGTGGCATTTGAGGGAATAATTGGTATACATGGGGTGTTCAGTGTTGTAAATGGATATGGTGAAGAGCTTGTAGATTTATGTGCTGAAAAAGGACTGGTGATTGGGAATACCTGGTTTAAAAAGTGAGATATACATAAGTATACGTATGTAAGTAGGAGAGATGGCCAGAGAGCGTTATTGGATTACGTGTTAATTGACAGGCGCGCGAAAGAGAGACTTTTGGATGTTAATGTGCTGAGGGGTGCAACTGGAGGGATGTCTGATCATTATCTTGTGGAGGCTAAGGTGAAGATTTCTATGGGTTTTCAGAAAAGAAGAGTGAATGTTGGGGTGAAGAGGGTGGTGAGAGTAAGTGAGCTTGGGAAGGAGACTTGTGTGAGGGGTACCAGGAGAGACTGAGTACAGAATGGAAAAAGGTGAGAACAATGGAAGTAAGGGGATTGGGGAAGAATGGGATGTATTTAGGGAATCAGTGATGGATTGCGCAGAAGTTGCTTGTGGCATGAAAAAGAGTGGGAGGTGGGATGATTAGAAAGGGTAGTGAGTGGTGGGATGAAGAAGTAAGATTATTAGTGAAAGAGAAGAGAGAGGCATTTGGACGATTTTTGCAGGGAAAAAATGCAATTGAGTGGGAGATGTATAAAAGAAAGAGACAGGAGGTGAAGCGAAAGGTGCAAGAGGTGAAAAAGAGGGCAAAAGAGAGTTGGGGTGAGAGAGTGTCCTTAAATTTTAGGGAGAATAAAAATGTGTTCTGGAAGGAGGTAAATAAAGTGCGTAAGACAAGGGAGCAAATGGGAACTTCAGTGAAGGGCGCAAATGGGGAGGTGATAACAAGTAGTGGTGATGTGAGAAGGAGATGGAGTGAGTATTTTGAAGGTTTGTTGAATGTGTTTGATGATAGAGAGGCAGATATAGGGTGCTTTGGTCGAGGTGGTGTGCAAAGTGAGAGGGTTAGGGAAAATGATTTGGTAAACAGAGAAGAGGTAGTAAAATTTTTGCGGAAGATGAAAGCTGGCAAGGCAGCAGGTTTGGATGGTATTGCAGTGGAATTTATTAAAAAAGGGGGTGACTGTGTTGTTGACTGGTTGGTAAGGTTATTTAATGTATGCATGACTCATGGTGAGGTGCCTGAAGATTGGCGGAATGCGTCCATAGTGCCTTTGTACAAAGGCAAAGGGGATAAGAGTGAGTGCTCAAATTACAGAGGTATAAGTGTGTTGAGTGTTCCTGGTAAATTATATGGGAGAGTATTGATTGAGAGGGTGAAGGCATGTACAGAGCATCAGATTGGGGAAGAGCAGTGTGGTTTCAGATGTGGTAGAGGATGTGTGGATCAGGTGTTTGCTTTGAAGAATGTATGTGAGAAATACTTAGAAAAGCAAATGGATTTGTATGTAGCATTTATGGATCTGGAGAAGGCATATGATAGAGTTGATAGAAATGCTCTGTGGAAGGTATTAAGAATATATGGTGTGGGAGGCAAGTTGTTAGAAGCAGTGAAAAGTTTTTATCGAGGATGGAAGGCATGTGTACGTGTAGGAAGAGAGGAAAGTGATTGGTTCTCAGTGAATGTAGGTTTGCGGCAGGGTGTGTGATGTCTCCATGGTTGTTTAATTTGTTTATGGATGGGGTTGTTAGGGAGGTGAATGCAAGAGTTTTGGAAAGAAGGGCAAGCATGAAGTCTGTTGGGCAATAAGAGAGCTTGGGAAGTGAGTCATTTGTTGTTCGCTGATGATACAGCGCTAGTGGCTGATTCATGTGAGAAACTGCAGAAGCTGGTGACTGAGTTTGGTAAAGTGTGTTAAAGAAGAAAGTTAAGAGTAAATGTGAATAAGAGCAAGGTAATTAGGTACAGTAGGGTTGAGGGTCAGATCAATAGGGAGGTAAGTTTGAATGGAGAAAAACTGGAGGAAGTAAAGTGTTTTAGATATCTGGGGGTGGCTCTGGCAGTGGATGGAACCATGGAAGCGGAAATGGATCATAGGGTGGGGGAGGGGGCGAAAATCCTGGGAGCCTTGAAGATGTGTGGAATTCGAGAACATTATCTCGAAAAGCAATAATGGGTATGTTTGAAGGAATAATGGTTCCAACAATGTTGCATGGTTGCAAGGCGTGGGCTATGGATAGAGTTGTGCGCAGGAGGATGGATGTGCTGGAAATGAGATGTTTGAGGACAATGTGTGGTGCGAGGTGGTTTGATCGAGTAAGTAACGTAAGGGTAAGAGAGATGTGTGGAAATAAAAAGAGCGTGGTTGAGAGAGCAGAAGATGGTGTTTTGAAATGGTTTGGGCACATGGAGAGAATGAGTGAGGAAAGATTGACCAAGAGGATATATGTGTCGGAGGTGGAGGGAACGGGGAGAAGTGGGAGACCAAATTGGAGGTGGAAAGATAGAGTGAAAAAGATTATGTGTGATCGAGGCCTGAACATGCAGGAGGGTGAAAGGAGGGCAAGGAATAGAGTGAATTGGATCGATATGGTATACCGGGGTTGACGTGCTGTCATTGGATTGAATCATTGCATGTGAAGAGTCTGGGGTAAACCATAGAAAGCTGTGTAGGTATTGTATATTTGCGAGTGAGGACGTATGTATATACATGTGTATGGGGGTGGGTTGGGCCATTTCTTTCGTCTGTTTCCTTGCGCTACGTCGTAAACGCGGGAGACAGCAAAAAAAAAAAAATATATAAATATATATATATATATATATATATATATATATATATATATATATATATATATATATATATATATATATAAATATATATATATATATATATATATATATATATATATATATATATATATATATATATATATATATATATATATATATATATATATATTATATGTGAAAGAAGAAAGTTGACAGTAAATGTGAAGAAGAGCAAGGTTATTAGGTACAGTAGGGTTTAGTGTCAAGTCAATTGGGAGGTAAGGTTGAATGGAGAAAAATTGGAGGAAGTAAAATATTTCAGATATCTGGGAGGTAGCGCATGGAAACAGACGATAGAAATGGCCGAACCTACATACACATGTATATACATACACGTCCACACACGCAAATATAAATACCTATACATCTACATGTACACATATATATACACACACAAACATATACATATATAAACATGTACATAATTGATACTGTCTGCCTTTATTTATTCACATCGCCACCTCGCCACACATGGAATAACATCCCCCTCCCCCCTCATGCGTGCGAGGTAGCGCTAGGAAAAGACAACAAAAGCACCATTCGTTCATACTCAGTCTCTAACTGTCATGTAATAATGCCCGAAACCACAACTCCCTTTCCACATCCAGGCCCAACAGAATTTTCCATGGTTTACCCCAGACGCTTCACATGCCCTGATTCAATCCAATGACAGCACGTCGACCCCGGTATACCACATCGTTCCAATTCACTGTATTCCTTAAGCGACATTCACCCTCCTTCATGTTCAGGCGGCCGATCACTCAAATTCTTTTTCACTCCATCTTTCCACCTATAATTTGGTGTCCCACTTCTCCTCGTTCCCTCCACCTCCGACACATACATCCTCTTGGTCAATCTTTCCTCACTCATTCTCCCATTGTGACCAAACCATTTCAAAACACCCTGTTATGCTTTCTCAACAACGCTCTTTTTATTTCCACACATCTCTCTTACCCTTACATTACTTACTCGATCAAACCACCTCACACCACGTATTGTCCTCAAACATCTCATTTCCAGCACATCCACCCTCCTGCGCACAACTCTATCCATAGCCCACGCCTCGCAACCATACAACATTGTTGGAACCAGCATTCCTTCAAACATTCCCATTTTTGCTTTACGAGATAATGTTCTCTACTTTCAAACATTCTTCAAGGCTCCCAGGATTTTCGCCCCCTCCCCAACCCTATGATTCACTTCCGCTTCAATGGTTCCATCCGCTGCCAGATCCACTCCCAGATATCTAAAACACTTTACTTCTTCCATTTTTCTCCATTCAAACTTACCTCCCAATTGACTTGACCCTCAACCCTACTGTACCTAACAACCTTTGTCTTATTCACATTTACTCTTAACGTTCTTCTTTCACATACTTTACCAAACTCAGTCACCAGCTTCTGTAGTTTCTAACCAGCGCTGTATCATCAGCGAACAACAACTGACTCACTTCCCAAGCTCTCTCATCCACAACAGACTTCATACTTGCCCCTCTTTCCAAAACTCTTGCATTCACCTCCCTAACAACCCCATCCATAAACAAATTAAACAACCATGGATACATCACACACCCCTACCGGAAACCTACATTCACTGAGAACCAATCACTTTCCTCTTTTCCTACACGTACACATGCCTTACATCTTCGATAAAAACTTTTCACTGCTTCTAACAACTTGGTCCCACACCATATATTCTTAGTATCTTCCACAGAGAATCTCTAACAACTCTATCATATGCCTTTCCAGATCCATAAAATGCTACATACATATCCATTTGTTTCTCTAAGTATTTGTCACTTACATTCTTCAAAGCAAACACCTGATCCACACATCCTCTACCACTTCTGAAATCACACTGCTCTTCCCCAATCTAATGCTCTGTACATTACTTCACCCTCTCAATCAATACCCTCCCATACTAGTTTCCCAGGTAATCAATACTCAACAAACTTATACCTCCGTAATTTGAGCACTCACTCTTATCCCCTTTGCCTTTGTACAATGGCACCATGCAAGCATTTCGGCAATCCTCAGCACCTCACCATGAATCATACATACATTGAATAACCTTACCAACCAGTCAAACATACAATTACACCATTTTTTTTTAAAATTCCACTGCAATACCATCCAAACCTACTGCCTTGCCGGCTTCCATCTTCCGCAAAGCTTTTACTACCTCTTCTCTGTTTCCCAAATCATCTTTCGAAACCAATTCACTTTGCACACCACCTCGACCAAAACACCCTATATCTGCCACTCTATCATTAAAGACATTCAACAAACCTTCAAAATACTCACTCCATCTCCTTCTCACACCACCACTTCTTGTTATTACCTCCCCATTAGCCCACTTCACTGAAGTTCCCATTTGCTCCCTTGTCTTACGCACTTTATTCACCTCCTTCCAGAACATCTTTCTATTCTCCCTAAAATTTAATGATACTCTCTCACCTCAACTGTCATTTGCCCTCTTTTTCACCACTAGCACCTTTCTCTTGACCTCCTGCCTCTTTCTTTTATACACCTCGTACTCATTTGTATTTTTTTCCCTGCAAAAATCGTCCAAATGCCTCTCTCTTCTCTTTCACTAATAATCTTACCTCTTCATCCCACCACTCACTACCCTTTCTAATCAACCCATCTCCCACTCTTCTCATGCCACAAGGAACTTTTGCGCAAGCCATCACTGCTTCAATATATACATCCCATTCCTCCCCCACTCCACTTACCACCTTTGTTCTCACCTTTTTCCATTCTGTACTCAGTCTGTCCGTGTACTTAATTACATAAGTCTCCTTCCCAAGCTCACTTAATCTCACCACCCTCTTCACCCCAACATTTTCTCTTCTTTTCTGAAAACCCTTGCAAATCTTTACCTTAGCCTCCACAAGATAATGATCAGACATCCCTCCAGTTGCACCTCTCAGCACATTAACATCCAGAAGTCTCTCTTTCGCGCGCCTGTCATTTAACACGTAATCCAATAACGCTCTCTGGCCATCTCTCCCACTTACGTACGTATACTTATGTATATATCGCTTTTTAAACCAGGTATTCCCAATCACCAGTCCTTTTTCAGCACTTAAATCTACAAGCCTTCACCATTTCCATTTACAACACTGAACACCCCATTTATACCAATTATTCCCTCAACTGCCACACTAATCACCTTTGCATTCAAATCACCCATCACTATAACCCGTTCTTGTGCATCAAAAACACTAACACACTCATTCAGCTGCTCCCAGAACATTTGCCTCTCATGATCTTTCTTCTCATGCCAAGGTGCATATGCACCAATAATCACCCATCTCTCTCCATCAACTTTCAGTCTACCCTATTAATCTAGAATTTACTTTCTTACTTTCTATCATATACTCCCAAAACTCCTGTTTCAGGAGTAGTGGTACTCCTTCCCTTCCTCTTGTCCTGTCACTAACTCCTGACTTTACTCCCAAGACATTCCCAAAACACTCTTCCCCTTTACACTTGAGCTTCGTTTCACTCAAAGCCAAAACATCCAGGTTCCTTTCCTGAAACATACTACCTCTCTATCCTTTCTTCTCATCTTGGTTAAATCTACACACATTTAGACACCCCAGTGTGAGCCTTCGAGGAGGATGAGCACTCCCCGCATGACTCTTTCGTCTGTTTCACATTTTAGAAAGTTAAAATACAAGGAGGGGAGGATTTCTGGTCCCCCGCTCCTTTCCCCTCTACTCGCCTTATACGACACGTGAGGAATGCGTTTGAAGTATTCTTTTTCCCTTATCCCCAGGGATAATATACATATATATATATATATATATATATATATATATATATATATATATATATATATATATATATATATATATATATATATATATATATATATATATATATATATATTATATCTATTACTTTTTATTTTTATTTTCCTTTGTCGCTATCTCCCTCGTTAGCGAGGTAGCGCAAGGAAACAGACGAAAGAATGGACCAACCCGCCCACATACACATGTATATACATACACGTCCACATACGCAAATATACATACCTATACATCTCAATGTACACCCATATATACACACACAGACATATACATATATACACATGTACATAATTCATACTGTCTGCCTTTATTTGTTCCCATCTCCACCTCGACACACATGGAATAGTACCCCTCACCCCCCTCATATGTGCGAGGTAGCGCTAGGAAAAGACTCGAAAGGCACTATTCGTTCACACTCATTCTCTAGCTGTCATGTAATAATGCACGGAAACCACAGCTCCCTTTCCACATCCAGGCCCCACAAAACTTTCCATGGTTTACCCAAGACGCTTCACATGCCCCGGTTCAATCCATTGACAGTACGTCGACCCACGAATACCACATCGTTCTAATTCACTCTATTCCTTGCACGCCTTTACCCCCCTGCATGTTCAGGCCCCGATCACTGAAAATCTTTTTCACTTCATCTTTCTACCTCCAATTTGGTCTCCCACTTCTCCTCGTTCCCTCCACCTCTGACACATATATCCTCTTGGTCACTCTTTCCTCACTTATTTTCTCCATGTGGCCAGACCATTTCAAAACACCTTCTTCTGCTCTCTCAACCACACTCTTTTTATTTCCACACATCTCTCTTACCCTTACATTACTTACTCGATCAAACCACCTAACACCACATGTCCTCAAACATCTAATTTCCAGCATATCCACCCTCCTGATCACAACTCTATTCACAGCCCACGCATCGCAACCATACAACATTGTTGGAACCACTATTCCTTCAAACATACCCATTTTTGCTTTCCGAGATAATGTTCTGGACTTCCAAACATTCTTCAAGGCTCCCAGAATTTTCGCCCCCTCCGCCACCCTATGGTTCACCCTAACCTCTCTCACCCCAACTCTTATTTGCCATCTTTTTCACCTCTTGCACCTTTCTCTTGACCTCCAGCCTCTTTCTTTTTTACCTCTCCCACTCATTTGCATTTTTCCCCTGCAAAAATCTTCCAAATGCCTCTCTCTTCTCTTTCACAAATAAACTTACCTCTTCATCCCACCACTCACTACCTTTTCTAATCAACCCACCTTTTCCACGTTTCTCATGCAACAAGCATCTTCTGCGCAAGCCATCACTGCTTCCCTAAATACATCCCATTCCTCCCCCACTCCCCTTACCTCCTTTGTTCTCACCTTTTTCCATTCTGTACTCAGTCTCTCCTGGTACTTCCTCACACAAGTCTCCTTCCCAAGCTCACTTACTCTCACCACTCTCTTCACCCCAACATTCTCTCTTCTTTTCTGAAAACCCCCACAAATCTTCACCTTCGCCTCCACAAGATAATGATCAGACATCCCTCCAGTTGCACCTCTCAGCACATTAACATCCAAAAGTCTCTCTTTCGCGCGTCTATCAATTAACACATAATCCAATAACGCTCTCTGGCCATCTCTCCTACTTACATACGTATACTTATATATATCTCGCTTTTTAAACCAGGTATTCCCAATCACCAATTCTTTTTCAGCACATAAATCTACAAGCTCTTCACCATTTCCATTTACAACGCTGAACACTCCATGTATACCAATTGATCCCTCAACTGCCACATTACTCACCTTTGCATTCAAATCACCCATCACTATAACCTGGTCTTCTGCATCAAAACCACTAACACACTCATTCAGCTGCTCCCAAAACACTTGCCTCTCATGATCTTTCTTCTCATGCCCAGGTGCATATGCACCAATAATCACCCATCTTTCTCCATCAACTTTCAGTTGTGCCCATATATATCTAGAATTTACTTTCTTACACTCTATCACATACTCCCACAACTCCTGATTCAGTGGTAGTGCTACTCCTTTCTTTGCTCTTGTCCTCTCACTAACCCAGGACTTTACTCCCAAGACATTCCCAAACCACTTCCCCTTTACCCTTGAACTTTGTTTCACTCAGAGCCAAAACATCCAGGTTCCTTTCCTCAAACATACTACCTATCTCTCCTTTTTTCTCATCTTGGTTACATCCACACACATTTATACACCCCAATCTGAGCCTTCGAGGAGGAAGAGCACTACTCGCGTGACTCCTTCTTCTGTTTCCCCTTTTAGAAAGTTAAAATACAAGGAGGGGAGGGTTTCCGGCACCCCGCTCCCGTCCCCCTTAGTCGCCTTCTACGACACGTGAGGAATGCTTGGGAAGTATTCTTTCTCCCCTATCCCCAGGGATATATATATATATATATATATATATATATATATATATATATATATATATATATATATATATATATATATATATATATATATATATATATATATATCACGAATCCGAGTGGCTTTCTCCATTCCCGTTTTCCAACCCTTAAGCACACAACACCTGCTCTCGTCG
The DNA here is from genome assembly GCF_036320965.1 of Panulirus ornatus. Taxonomy (NCBI): domain Eukaryota; kingdom Metazoa; phylum Arthropoda; class Malacostraca; order Decapoda; family Palinuridae; genus Panulirus; species Panulirus ornatus. The sequence continues at coordinate 16,645,226 of NC_092269.1, forward strand.
TCAGCTTCGCCAGCAGTTTTATTCATGTAAGGTCTGGCTACAGTCGTGTCACTCTTAACTTTTCTTTTTTCATTAATATACTTTAACCACGTTAATCCTTAAGCCTCTCATCCTCCTTTCCTGATCTTTTGTAGGTACCATTTAGATGTAAATTCCACCCGATAAACATCTGTTTCGCTGTACAGTTTAAGGTGTAGGACATGACTGATTAGTTCTTACTTTTCCTCGCACTGTGCCTCTTACCTGATATATATATCGTCACGTTATCCCTTGGTCCATCCCATCTGTGTTTATCTATGCCTAAGGACACCATAGAGTTATATATAATCCTTCTTTTTATCATGCTTTCCATCCCATTAAGCCGCTCTCCAGCCCATTCATCACCCTTATCAAACAGTGCCAGAAATTCATCCTTCTTGTTTGCATCATTTAGTCTCCACACGTTCCAAGCTCACGCAGTGAAATAAGAAATTCATACTTTTCTCGAACTGTAGCATATATAGGCTTTGAATTACTCTGTCCACTCCTCCTTCTCACAGGTGGAGGTTCTGTCTACTCCCCCCTGTTACAGGTAGAGGCTCTGTCTACCCCCCCGCCACAGGTTGAAGATCTGTCTACTCTCCCCCTGCCACTAGTGGAGGCTTTAAATATGTTCCTTCCGGAGTTTGAATCGTATCTTCACCTCTCGCAACTTGCGCTCTGAACTTCGGTCAGTTAAACGAAATCAACGACACTCGTTGTTGCCTCTGTCTGTCTGTCTGTCTGTCTGTCTCAATACACCACTGGCAGAGTTTTCGCCCTGCTAATTGTATTTATCTTCAACTACTGTCTTAAAAGAGTTGTAGAATATAGCATCACACATTCATAAGCATATCCACAAGTACAAACACATGAACAGAAGAGCACACATACCTCTCTGTCTGTCTGTCTTTCTGCCTGTCTTCCTGGCTGTCTGTCTGTCTGTCTGTCTGTCTGTCTATCTGTCTGTCTGTCTCTCTCTCTCTCTCTCTCTCTCTCTCTCTCTCTCTCTCTCTCTCTCTCTCTCTCTCTCTCTCTCTCTCTCTCTCTCTCTCTCTCTCTCTCTCTCTCTCTCTCTCTCTCTCTCTCTTTATATATATATAGATAGGGGATTAAGAATACTTCCCAAGTATTCCCTGCGTGTCGTAGAAGGCGACTAAAAGGGGAGGGAGCGGGGGGCTGGAAATCCTCCCCTCTCATTTTTTTTTTTTTTTTCCCAACAGAAGGAACAGAGGGGGCCAGGTGAGGATATTCCAAAAAAGGCCCAGTCCTCTGTTCTTAACGCTACCTCGCTAACGCGGGAAATGGCGAATAGTTTAAAAGAAAAGAAATATATATAGGGGCAAGTATGAAGTCTGTTGGGGATGAGAGAGCTTGGGAAGTGAGTCAGTTGTTGTTCGCTGATAATACAGCGCTGGTGGCTGATTCATGTGAGAAACTGCAGAAGCTGGTGACTGAGTTTGGTAAAGTGTGTGGAAGAAGAAAGTTAAGAGTAAATGTGAATAAGAGCAAGGTTATTAGGTACAGTAGGGTTGAGGGTCAAGTCAATTGGGAGGTGAGTTTGAATGGAGAAAAACTGGAGGAAGTGAAGTGTTTTAGATATCTGGGAGTGGATCTGGCAGCGGATGGAAACATGGAAGCGGAAGTGGATCATAGGGTGGGGGAGGGGGCGAAAATTCTGGGGGCCTTGAAGAATGTGTGGAAGTCGAGAACATTATCTCGGAAAGCAAAAATGGGTATGTTTGAAGGAATAGTGGTTCCAACAATGTTGTATGGTTGCGAGGCGTGGGCTATGGATAGAGTTGTGCGCAGGAGGATAGATGTGCTGGAAATGAGATGTTTGAGGACAATGTGTGGTGTGAGGTGGTTTGATCGAGTGAGTAACGTAAGGGTAAGAGAGATGTGTGGAAATAAAAAGAGCGTGGTTGAGAGAGCAGAAGAGGGTGTTTTGAAGTGGTTTGGGCACATGGAGAGAATGAGTGAGGAAAGATTGACCAAGAGGATATATGTGTCGGAGGTGGAGGGAACGAGGAGAAGAGGGAGACCAAATTGGAGGTGGAAAGATGGAGTGAAAAAGATTTTGTGTGATCGGGGCCTGAACATGCAGGAGGGTGAAAGGAGGGCAAGGAATAGAGTGAATTGGAGCGATGTGGTATACCGGGGTTGACGTGCTGTCAGTGGATTGAATCAAGGCATGTGAAGCGTCTGGGGTAAACCATGGAAAGCTGTGTAGGTATGTATATTTGCGTGTGTGGACGTATGTATATACATGTGTATGGGGGGGGGGGTTGGGCCATTTCTTTCGTCTGTTTCCTTGCGCTACCTCGCAAACGCGGGAGACAGCGACAAAGTATAATAAAAATAAATATAAAAAATATATATATATACATATATATATATATATATATATATATATATATATATATATATATATATATATATATATATATATATATTTCTTTTCTTTTAAACTATTCGCCATATATATTTAAACTATTCGCTATATATATATATATATATATATATATATATATATATATATATATATATATATATATATATATATATATATATATATATATATATATATACATATATTTCTTTTCTTTTAAACTATTCCCCATTTCCCGCGTTAGCAAGGTAGCGTTAAGAACAGAGGACTGGGCCTTTTTTGGAATATCCTCACCTGGCCCCCTCTGTTCCTTCTTTTGGAAAAAAAAAAAAAAAGAAAATAAAAATGAGAGGGGAGGATTTCCAGCCTCTGCTCCCTCCCCTTTTAGTCGCCTTCTACGACACGCAGGATGGAACCATGGAAGCGGAAGTGGATCATAGGGTGGGGGAGGGGGCGAAAATTCTGGGGGCCTTGAAGAATGTGTGGAAGTCGAGAACATTATCTCGGAAAGCAAAAATGGGTATGTTTGAAGGAATAGTGGTTCCAACAATGTTGTATGGTTGCGAGGCGTGGACTATGGATAGATTTGTGCGCAGGAGGATGGACGTGCTGGAAATGAGATGTTTGAGGACAATGTGTGATGTGAGGTGGTTTGATCGAGTGAGTAACGTAAGGGTAAGAGAGATGTGTGGAAATAAAAAGAGCGTGGTTGAGAGAGCAGAAGAGGGTGTTTTGAAGTGGTTTGGGCACATGGAGAGAATGAGTGAGGAAAGATTGACCAAGAGGATATATGTGTCGGAGGTGGAAGGAACGAGGAGAAGAGGGAGACCAAATTGGAGGTGGAAAGATGGAGTGAAAAAGATTTTGTGTGATCGGGGCCTGAACATGCAGGAGGGTGAACGGAGGGCAAGGAATAGAGTGAATTGGAGCGATGTGGTATACCGGGGTTGACGTGCTGTCAGTGGATTGAATCAAGGCATGTGAAGCGTCTGGGGTAAACCATGGAAAGCTGTGTAGGTATGTATATTTGTGTGTGTGGACGTATGTATATACATGTGTATGTGGGGGGTTGGGACTTTTCTTTCGTCTGTTTCCTTGCGCTACCTCGCAAACGCGGGAGACAGCGACAAAGTATAATAATAATAATAATAATAATATATATATATATATATATATATATATATATATATATATATATATATATATATATATATATATATATATATATATATATATATATATATATATATATATATATATATATATATATATATAAATATATATATATATATATATATATATATATATATATATATATATATATATATATATATATATATATATATATATATATATATATATATATATATATATATATATATATATATATATATATATATATATATATATATATATATATACATATATATATATATATATATATATATATATATATATATATATATATATATATAAATATATATATATATATATATATATATATATATATATATATATATATATATATATATATATATATATATATATATATATATATATATATATATATTTATTTATTTATTTATTTATTTTCCTCTGTCGCTATCTCCCGCGTTTGCGAGGTACAGTAAGGAAACAGACGAAAGAAATGGCCCAGCCCACCCCCATACACATGTATTTACATACACGTCCACACACGCAAATATACATACCCATACATATCAATGTACACATATATATACACACGCAGACACATACATATGTACACATGCACACAATTCACACTGCCTTTATTCATCCCCATCGCCACCTCGCCACACATGGAATAACATCCCCCTCCCCCCTCATGTGTGCGAAGTAGCGCTAGGAAAAGACAACAAAGGCCCCATTTGGACACACTCCGTCTCTAGCTGTCATGTAATAATGCCCGAAACCACAGCTCCCTTTCCACATACAGGCCCCACACAACTTTTCATGGTTTACCCCAGACGCTTCACATGCCCTGATTCAATCCATTGACAGCACGTTTACCCCGGTATATCACATCGATCCAATTCACTCTATTCCTTGCCCACCTATCACCCTCCTGCATGTTCTGGCCCCGATCACTCAAAATCTTTTTCACTCTATCTTTCCACCTCCAATTTGGTCTCCCACTTCTCCTCGTTCCCTCCAACTCCGACACATATATCCTCTTGGTTAATCTTTCCTCACTCATTCTCTCCATGTACCCAAACGATTTCAAAACACCCTCTTCTGCTTTCTCAACCACGCTCTTTTTATTTCCACACCTCTCTCTTACCTTTACATTACTTACTCGATCAAACTACCTCACATCACACATTGTCCTCAAACACCTCATTACCAGCACATCCACCCTCCTGCTCAAAATTCTATCCACAGCCCACGCCTCGCAACCATACAACATTGTTGGAACCACTATTCCTTCGAACATAGCCATTTTTGCTTTCGGAGACAATGTTCTCGAATTCCACACATTCTTCAAGGCTCCCAGTATTTTCGCCCCCTCCCCCACCCTATGATTCACTTCCGCTACCATGGTTCCATCCGTTGCCAGATACACTCCCAGATATCTAAAACACTTTACTTCCTCCAGTTTTTTCAGACTTACCTCCCAAATGACTTGGCACTCAACCCTACTGTACCTAATAACCTTGCTCTTATTCACATTTACTCTTAACTTTCTTCTTTCACACACTTTACCAAACTCAGTCACCAGCTTGTGCAGTTTCTCATATGAATCAGCCACCAGCGCTGTATTATCAGCAAACAAAAACTGACTCACTTCCCAAGCTCTCTCATCCCCAACAGACTTCATACTTGCCCCTCTTTCCAAAACTCTTGCCTTCACATCGCTAACAACACTATCCAAAAACAAATTTAACAACCATGGAGACATCACACACCCCTGCCGGAAACCTACATTTACTGAGAACCAATCACTTTCCTCTCTTCCTACACGTACACATGCCTTACATCCTCGATAAAAACTTTTCACTGCTTCTAACAACTTGCCTCCCACACCATATATTCTTAGTACCTTCCACAGAGCATCTCTATCAACTCTATCATATGCCTTCTCCAGATCCATAAATGCTACATACAAACCCATTAGTTTTTCTAAGTATTTCTCACATACATTCTTCAAAGCAATATGTATATACATATATATATATACATATATATATATATATATATATATATATATATATATATATATATATATATATATATATATATATATATATATATGTATATATATATATATATATATATATATATATATATATATATATATATATATATATATATATATATATATATATATATATATATTTATATATATATATATATATATATATATATAAACAATGTGAATAAGAACAATATATATATATATAAACAATGTGAATAAGAACAATGGAAGTAAGGGGAGTGGGGGAGGAATGGGATGTATTTAGGGAATCAGTGATGGATTGCGCAAAAGATGCTTGTGGCATGAGAAGAGTGGGAGGTGGGCTGTTTAGAAAGGGTAGTGAGTGGTGGGATGAAGAAGTAAGAGTATTAGTGAAAGAGAAGAGAGAGGCATTTGGACGATTTTTGCAGGGAAAAAATGCAATTGAGTGGGAGAAGTATAAAAGAAAGAGACAGGAGGTCAAGAGAAAGGTGCAAGAGGTGAAAAAAAGGGCAAATGAGAGTTGGGGTGAGAGACTATCAGTAAATTTTAGGGAGAATAAAAAGATGTTCTGGAAGGAGGTAAATAGGGTGCGTAAGACAAGGGAGCAAATGGGAACTTCAGTGAAGGGCGTAAATGGGGAGGTGATAACAAGTAGTGGTGATGTGAGAAGGAGATGGAATGAGTATTTTGAAGGTTTGTTGAATGTGTCTGATGACAGAGTGGCAGATATAGGGTGTTTTGGTCGAGGTGGTGTGCAAAGTGAGAGGGTTAGGGAAAATGATTTGGTAAACAGAGAAGAGGTAGTAAAAGCTTTGCGGAAGATGAAATCCGGCAAGGCAGCAGGTTTGGATGGTATTGCAGTGGAATTTATTAAAAAAGGGGGTGACTGTATTGTTGACTGGTTGGTAAGGTTATTTAATGTATGTATGACTCATGGTGAGGTGCCTGAGGATTGGCGGAATGCGTGCATAGTGCCATTGTACAAAGGCAAAGGGGATAAGAGTGAGTGCTCAAATTACAGAGGTATAAGTTTGTTGAGTATTCCTGGTAAATTATATGGGAGGGTATTGATTGAGAGGGTGAAGGCATGTACAGAGCATCAGATTGGGGAAGAGCAGTGCGGTTTCAGAAGTGGTAGAGGATGTGTGGATCAGGTGTTTGCTTTGAAGAATGTATGTGAGAAATACTTAGAAAAGCAAATGGATTTGTATGTAGCATTTATGGATCTGGAGAAGGCATATGATAGAGTTGATAGAGATGCTCTGTGGAAGGTATTAAGAATATATGGTGTGGGAGGCAAGTTGTTAGAAGCAGTGAAAAGTTTTTATCGAGGATGTAAGGCATGTGTACGTGTAGGAAGAGAGGAAAGTGATTGGTTCTCAGTGAATGTAGGTTTGCGGCAGGGGTGTGTGATGTCTCCATGGTTGTTTAATTTGTTTATGGATGGAGTTGTTAGGGAGGTAAATGCAAGAGTCCTGGAAAGAGGGGCAAGTATGAAGTCTGTTGGGGATGAGAGAGCTTGGGAAGTGAGTCAGTTGTTGTTCGCTGATGATACAGCGCTGGTGGCTGATTCATGTGAGAAACTGCAGAAGCTGGTGACTGAGTTTGGTAAAGTGTGTGGAAGAAGAAAGTTAAGAGTAAATGTGAATAAGAGCAAGGTTATTAGGTACAGTAGGGTTGAGGGTCAAGTCAATTGGGAGGTGAGTTTGAATGGAGAAAAACTGGAGGAAGTGAAGTGTTTTAGATATCTGGGAGTGGATCTGTCAGCGGATGGAACCATGGAAGCGGAAGTGGATCATAGGGTGGGGGAGGGGGCGAAAATTTTGGGAGCCTTGAAAAATGTGTGGAAGTCGAGAACAGTATCTCGGAAAGCAAAAATGGGTATGTTTGAAGGAATAGTGGTTCCAACAATGTTGTATGGTTGCGAGGCGTGGGCTATGGATAGAGTTGTGCGCAGGAGGATGGATGTGCTGGAAATGAGATGTTTGAGGACAATGTGTGGTGTGAGGTGGTTTGATCGAGTAAGTAACGTAAGGGTAAGAGAGATGTGTGGAAATAAAAAGAGCGTGGTTGAGAGAGCAGAAGAGGGTGTTTTGAAATGGTTTGGGCACATGGAGAGAATGAGTGAGGAAAGATTGACCAAGAGGATATATGTGTCGGAGGTGGAGGGAACGAGGAGAAGAGGGAGACCAAATTGGAGGTGGAAAGATGGAGTGAAAAGGATTTTGTGTGATCGGGGCCTGAACATGCAGGAGGGTGAAAGGAGGGCAAGGAATAGAGTGAATTGGAGCGATGTGGTATACAGGGGTTGACGTGCTGTCAGTGGATTGAATCAAGGCATGTGAAGCGTCTGGGGTAAACCATGGAAAGCTGTGTAGGTATGTATATTTGCGTGTGTGGACGTATGTATATACATGTGTTTGGGGGGGGGGGGGTTGGGCCATTTCTTTCGTCTGTTTCCTTGCGCTACCTCGCAAACGCGGGAGACAGCGACAAAGTATAATAAATAAATAAATATATATATATATATATATATATGCACATGTACATAATTCATACTCTCTGCCTTTATTTTTTCACATCGCCACTTCGCCACACATGGAATAACAGCCCCCTCCACCCTCATGTGTGCGAGGTAGCGCTAGGAAAAGACACCAAAGGCCCCAAATATATATATATATATATATATATATATATATATATATATATATATATATATATATATTTATATATATATATATATATATATATATATATATATATATGTATATATTATTTATTTATTTTATTTATTTTGCTTTGTCGCTGTCTCCCGCGTTTGCGAGGTAGGGCAAGGAAACTGAAGAAAGAAATGGCCCAATTCACCCCATACACAATGTATGTATATACACGTCCACACACGCAAATATACATACCTATACATCTCAATGTACACATATATATACACACACAGACACATACATAAATACCCATCCACACAATTCACACTGTCTGCCTTTATTCATTCCCATCGCCACCTCGTCACACATGGAATACCATCCTACTCCCCCCTCATGTATGCGAGGAAGCACTAGGAAAAGACACCAAAGACCCCATTCGTTCACATTCAGTCTCTAGCTGTCATGCAATAATACCCGAAACCACAGCTCCCTTTCCACATTCAGGCCCCACACAACTTTCCATGGTTTACCCCAGACGCTTCACATGCCCTGATTCAATCCACTGACAGCACGTCAACCCCGGTATACTACATCGATCCAATTCACTCTATTCCTTGCCCGCCTTTCACCCTGCTCCATAATCGGTCCCCTATCACACAAAATCTTTTTCACTCCATCTTTCCACCTGCAATTTGGGCTCCCACTTCTCTTCGTTCCCTCCACCTTCGACACATATATCCTCTTGGTCAATCTTTCCTCACTCATTCTCTCCATGTGCCAAAACCATTTCAAAACACCCTCTTCTGCTCTCTCTACCACACTCTTTTTATTTCCACACATCTCTCTTACCCTTCCATTACTTACTCGATCAAACCACCTCACACCATATATTGTCCTCAAACATCTCATTTCCAGCACATCCACCCTCCTCCGCAAACCTCTAACCATAGCCCACGCCTCGCAACCATACAACATTGTTGGAACCACTATTCCTTCAAACATACCCATTTTTGCTTTCCGAGATAATGTTCTCGACTTCCACACATTCTTCAGGGCTTCCAGGATTTTCGCCCCCTCCCCCACCCTATGATTCACTAACGCTTCCATGGTTTCCTCCGCTGCCAGTTCCACTCCCAGATATCTAAAAGACTTTACTTCCTCTATTTTTTCTCCATTCAAACTTACCTCCCAATTGACTTGACCCTCAACTCTACTGTACCTTATTACCTTGCTCTTTTTCACATTTACTCTTAACTTTCTTGTTTCACACACTTTACAAAACTCAGACATCAGTTTCTGCAGTTTCTCACATGAATCAGCCACCAGCGCTGTGTCATCAGCGAACAACAACTGACTCACTTCCCAAGCTCTCTCATCCCCAACAGACTTCATACTTGCCCCTCTTTCCAAAACTCTCGCATTCACCTCCCTAACAACCCCATCCATAAACAGATTAAACAACAATGGAGACATCACCCACCCCTGCCGCAAACCTACATTCACTGAGAACCAATCACTTTCCTCTCTTCCTACACGTACATATGCCTTACATCCTCGATAAAAACTTTTCACTGCTTCTAACAACTTGCCTCCCACACCATATATTCTTAATACCATCCACAGAGCATCTCTATCAACTCTATCATATGCCTTCTCCAGATCCATAAATGCTACATACTAATCCATTTGCTTTTCTAAGCATTTCTCACATACATTCTTCAAAGCAAACACCTGATCCACACATCCTCTACCACTTCTGAAACCCTACTGCTCTTCCCCAATCTGATGCTCTGTACATTCCTTCACCCTCTCAATCAATACCCTCCCATATAATCTACCAGGAATACTCAACAAACTTATACCTCTGTAATTTGAGCACTCACTCTTATCCCCTTTCACTTTGTACAATGGCACTATGCACGCATTCCGCCAATCCTCTGGCACCTCACCATGAGTCATACATGCATTAAATAACCTTACCAACCAGTCAACAATAGAGTCACCGCCTTTTTTAATAAATTCCACTCCAATACCATCTAAACCTGCTGTCTTGCCGGTTATATATATATATATATATATATATATATATATATATATATATATATATATATATATATATATATATATATATATATATATATATATATATATATATATATATATATATGTATATATATATATATATATATATAAATATATTTATTTATTTTAGTTTTGCTTTGTCGCTGGCTCCCGCGTTTGCGAGGTAGCTCAAGGAAACAAACGAAAGAAATGGCCCAACCAACCCGCATACACATGTATATACACAAACGACCACACGGGCAAATATACATACCTATACATCTCAATGTACACATATATATACACACACAGACACATAGATATATACACATGCACACTTCACACTGTCTGCCTTTATTCATTCCCATCGCCACCTCGCCACACATTGAATACCATCCCCCTCCCCCCTCAAGTGTGCGGGGTAGCGCTAGGAAAAGAAAACAAAGTCCCCATTCGTTCACACTCCGTCTCTAGCTGTCATGCAATAATGCCCGAAACCACAGCTCCCTTTCCACATCCAGGCCCCACACAGCTTTCCATGGTTTACCCCAGACGCTTCACATGCCCTGATTCAATCCACTGACAGCACGTCAACCCCGGTATACCACATCGATCCAATTCACTCTATTCCTTCCCCGCCTTTCACCCTCCTGCATGTTCAGGCCCCGATCACTGAAAATCTTTTTCACTCCATCTTTCCACCTCCAATTTGGTCTCCCACTTCTCCTCGTTCCCTCCACCTCTGACACATATATCCTCTTTGTCAATCTTTCCTCACTCATTCTCTCCATGTGCCCAAACCATTTCAAAACACCCTCTTCTGCTCTCTCAACCACGCTCTTTTTTTATTTCCACACATCTCTCTCATCCTTACGTTACTTACTCGATCAAACCACCTCACACCACACATTGTCCTCAAACATCTCATTTCCAGCACATCCACCCTCCTGCGCACAACTCTATCCATAGCCCACGCCTCGCAACCATACAACATTGTTGGAACCACTATTCCTTCAAACATAAACATTTTTGTTTTCCGAGATAATGTTCTCGACTTCCACAAATTCTTCAAAGCTCTCAGGATTTTCGCCCCCTCCCCCACCCTATGATTCACTTCCGCTTCCATTGTTCCATCCGCTGCCAGATCCACTCACAGATATCTAAAACACTTTACTTCCTCCAGTTTTTCTCCATTCAAACTTACCTCCGAATTGACTTTACCCTCAACCCTACTGTACCTAATAACATTGCTCTTATTCACATTTCCTCTTAACTTTCTTCTTTCACACACATTACCAAACTCACTCACCAGCCTCTGCAGTTTCTCACATGAATCAGCCACCAGCGCTGTATCATCAGCGAAGAACAACTGACTCACTTCCCAAGATCTTTCATCCACAAAGACTTCATTCTTGCCCCTCTTTCCAAAACTCTTGAATTCACCTACCTAAGAACCCCATCCATAAAGAAATTAAACAACCATGGAGACATCACATACCCCTGCCGCAAACCTACATTCACTGGGAACCAATCACTTTCCTCTCTCCCTACACGTACACATGCCTTAAATCCTCGATAAAATCTTTTCACAGCTTCTAATAACTTGCCACCCACACCATATATTCTTAATACCTTCCACAGAGCATCTCTATCAACTCTATCATATGCCTTCTCCAGATCCATAAATGCTATATACAAATCCATTTGCTTTTCTAAGTATTTCTCACATACATTCTTCAAAGCAAACACCTGATCCACACATCCTCTACCACTTCTGAAACCACACTGCTCTTCCCCAATCTGATTCTCTGTACATGCCTTCACCCTCTCAATCAATACCCCTCCCATATAATTTACCAGGAATACTCAATAAACTTATACCTCTGTAATTTGAGCACTCACTCTTATCCCCTTTACCTTTGTACAATGGCACTATGCACGCATTCCGCCAATCCTCAGCCACCTCACCATGAGTCATACATACATTAAATATTCTTACCAACCAGTCAACAATACAGTCACCGCTTTTTTAATAAATTCCACTGCAATACCATCCAAACCTGCTGCCTTGAAAGGGTTTCATCGTCTGCAAACCTTTTACTACCTCTTTTCTGTTTACCAAATCATTTTCCCCAACCCTCTCACTTTCCACACCACCTCGACCAAGACACCCTATATCTGGCACTCTATCATCAAACACATTCAACAAACCTTCAAAATACTCTCTCCATCTCCTTCTCACATCACCACTACTTGTTATCACCTCCCCATTAGTGCCCTTCACTGAAGTTCCCATTTGCTCCCTTGTCTTACGCACTTTATTTACCTCCTTCCAGAACATCTTTTTATGCTCCCTAAAACTTAATGATACTCTCTCAGCCCAACTCTCATTTGTCCTCTTTCATCTTTCTGTTGACCTCCTGTCTCTTTCTTTTATATATCTCCAACTCAATTGCATTTTTTCCCTTGAAAAATCGTCCAAATGCCTCTCTCTTCTCTTTCACTAATGATCTTACTTCTTAATCCCATACATATATATATATATATATATATATATATATATATATATATATATATATATATATATATATATATATATATATATATATATATATATATATATAAATATATATATATATATATATATATATATATATATATATATATATATATATATATATATATATATATATATATATATATACATATATATATATATATATATATATTGATTTTTTTTTTTTTGTCTCCCGCGTTTGCGAGGTAGCGCAAGGAAACATACGAAAGAAATGGCCCAACGCACACCCATACACATGTATATACATACGTCCACACACGCAAATATACATACCTACACAGCTTTCCATGGTTTACCCCAGACGCTTCACATGCCCTGATTCAATCCACTGACATCACGACAACCCCGTATACAACATCGATCCAATTCACTCTATTCCTTGCCCTGCTTTCACCCTCTTGCATGTTCAGGCCCCGATCACACAAAATCTTTTTCACTCGATCTTTCCAACTCCAATTTGGTCTCCCACTTCTACTCGTTCCCTCCACCTCCGACACATATATCCCCTTGGTCAATCTTTCCTCACTGATTATCTCCATGTGCCCAAACCATTTCAAAACACCCTCTTCCGCTCTCTCAAACACGGTTTTTTTATTTTCATACATCTCTCTTACCCTTACTTTACTTACTCGATCAAACCACATCACACCACACATTGTCCTCAAACATCTCATTTCCAGCACATCCATCCTCCTGCGCAAAACTCTATCCATAACCCACGCCTCGCAACCATACAACATTGTTGGAACCACTATTCCTTCAAACATACCCATTTTTGTTTTCCGAGATAATGTTCTCGACTTCCACACATTCTTCAAGGCTCCCAGGATTTTCGCCCCCTCCCCCACCTAACGATCCACTTCCGCTTCCATTGTTCAATCCGCTGCCAGATCCACTCCCAGATATCTAAAACACTTTACTTCCTCCAGTTTTTCTCCATTCAAACTTACATCCCAATTGACTTGACCCTCAACCCTACTGTACCTAATAACCTTGCTCTTATTCACATTTACTCTTAACTTTCTTCTTTCACACACTTTACCAAACTCAGTCACCAGCTTCTGCAGTTTCTCACATGAATCAGCCACCAGCGCTGTATCATCAGCGAACAACAACTGACTCACTTCCCAAGCTCTCTCATCCCCAACTGACTTCATACTTGCCCCTCTTTCCAAAACTCTTTCATTCACCTCCCTAACAACCCAATCCATAAACAAATTAAACACCCATGGAGACATCACACACCCCTGCCTCAAACGTACATTCACCGAGAACCAATCACTTTCCTCTCTTCCTACACGTACACATGCCTTACATCGTCGATAAAAACTTTTCACTGCTTCTAACAACTTGCCTTCCACACCATATATTCTTAATACCTTCCACAAAGGATCTCTATCAACTCTATCATATGCCTTCTCCAGATCCATAAATGCTACATATAAATCCATTTGTTTTTCTAAGTATTTCTCACATACATTCTTCAAAGCAAACACCTGATCCACACATCCTCTACCACTTCTGAAACCACACTGCTCTTCCCCAATCTGATGCTCTGTACATGCCTTCACCCTCTCAATCAATACCCTCCCATATAATTTACCAGGAATACTCAACAAACTTATACCTCTGTAATTTTAGCACTCACTCTTATCCCCTTTGCCTTTGTACAATGGCACTATGCACGTATTCCGCCAATCCTCAGGCACCTCACCATGAGTCATACATACATTAAATAACCTTACCAACCAGTCAATAATACAGTCACCCCCTTTTTTGATAAATTCCACTGCAATACCATCCAAACCTGCTGCCTTGCCAGCTTTCATCTTCCGCAAAGCTTTTGCTACCTCTTCTCTGTTTACCAAATCATTTTCCCTAACCCTCTAACTTTGTACACCACCTCGACGAAAACACCCTATATCTGCCACTCTATCATCAAACACATTCCACAAACCTTCAAAATACTCATTCCATCTCCTTCTCACATCACCACTACTTGATATCACCTCCCCATTTGCGCCCTTCACTGAAGTTCTCATTTGCTCCCTTGTCTTACGCACTTTATTTACCTCCTTCAAGAACATCTTTTTATTTTCCCTAAAATTTAATGATACTATCTCATATATATATATATATATATATATATATATATATATATATATATATATATATATATATATATATATATATATATATATATATATATATATATATATATACCCCTGTATCCCTTGGGATAGGGGTGATAGAATACTTCCCACGCATTCCTCGCGTGTCGTAGAAGGCGACTAGAGGGGACGTGAGCGAGGGGCCAGAAATCCTCCCATCCTTGTATTTTTTTAACTTTCTAAAATGGGAAACAGAAGAAGGAGTCACGCGGGGAGTGCTCATCCTCCTCGAAGGCTCAGACTGGGGTGTCTAAATGTGTGTGGATGTAACCAAGGTGTGAAAAAATGAGAGATAGGTAGTATGTTTGAGGAAAGGAACCTGGATGTTTTGGCTCTGAGTGAAACGAAGCTTAAGGGTAAAGGGGAAGAGTGGTTTGGAAATGTCTTGGGAGTAAAGTCAGGGGTTAGTGAGAGGACAAAAGCAAGGGAAGGAGTAGCAGTACTCCTGAAACAGGAGTTGTGGGAGTATGTGATAGAATGTAAGAAAGTAAATTCTCGATTAATATGGGTAAAACTGAAAGTTGATGGAGAGAGAGATGGGTGATTATTGGTGCACATGCAACTGGGCATGAGAAGAAAGATCATGAGACGCAAGTGTTTTGGGAGCAGCTGAATGAGTGTGTTAGTGGTTTGATGCACGCGACCGGGTTATAGTGATGGGTGATTTGAATGCAAATGTGAGTAATGTGGCAGTAGAGGGAATAATTTGTATACATGGGGTGTTCAGTGTTGTAAATGGAAATGGTGAAGAGCTTGTAGATTTATGTGCTGAAAAAGGACTGGTGATTGGGAATACCTGGTTTAAAAAGCGAGATATACATAAGTATACGTATGTAAGTAGGAGAGAAAGCCAGAGAGCGTTATTGGATTACGTGTTAATTGACAGGCGCGCGAAAGAGAGACTTTTGGATGTTAATGTGCTGAGAGGTGCAACTGGAGGGATGTTTGATCATTATCTTGTGGAGGCTAAGGTGAAGATTTGTATGGGTTTCCAGAAAAGAAGAGTGAATGTTGGGGTGAAGAGGATGGTGAGAGTAAGTGAGCTTGGGAAGGAGACTTGTGTGAGGAAGTACCAGGAGAGACTGAGCACAGAATGGAAAAAGGTGAGAACAATGGAAGTAAGGGGAGTGGGGGAGGAATGGGATATATTTAGGGAATCAGTGATGGATTGAGCAAAAGATGCTTGTGGCATGAGAAGAGTGGGAGGTGGGTTGATTAGAAAGGGTAGTGAGTGGTGGGATGAAGAAGTAAGATTATTAGTGAAAGAGAAGAGAGAGGCATTTGAACGATTTTTGCAGGGAAAAAATGCAATTGAGTGGGAGATGTATAAAAGAAACAGACAGGAGGTCAAGAGAAAGGTGCAAGAGGTGAAAAAGAAGGCAAATGAGAGTTGGGGTGAGAGAGTATCATTAAATTTTTGGGAGAATAAAAAGATGCTCTGGAAGGAGGTAAATAAAGTGCGTGAGACAAGGGAAGAAATGGGAACTTCAGTGAAGGGCGCAAATGGGGAGGTGATAACAAGTAGGGGTGATGTGAGAAGGAGATGGAGTGAGTATTTTGAAGGTTTGTTGAATGTGTTTGATGATAGAGTGGCAGATATAGGGTGTTTTGGTCGAGGTGGTGTGCAAAGTGAGAGGGTTAGGGAAAATGATTTGGTAAACAGAGAAGAGGTAGTAAAAGCTTTGCGGAAGATGAAAGCCGGCAAGGCAGCAGGTTTGGATGGTATTGCAGTGGAATTTATTGAAAAAGGGGGTGACTGTATTGTTGACTGGTTGTTAAGGTTATTTAATGAATGTATGACTCATGGTGAGGTGCATGAGGATTGGCGGAATGCGTGCATAGTGCCATTGTACAAGGGCAAAGGGGATAAGGGTGAGTGCTCAAATTACAGAGGTATAAGTTTGTTGAGTATTCCTGGTAAATCGTATGGGAGGGTATTGATTGAGAGTGTGAAGGCATGTACAGAGCATCAGATTTGGGAAGAGCAGTGTGGTTTCAGAAGTGGTAGAGGATGTGTGGATCAGGTGTTTGCTTTGAAGAATATATGTGAGAAATACTTAGTAAAGCAAATGGATTTGTATGTAGCATTTATGGATCTGGAGAAGGCATATGATAGAGTTGATAGAGATGCTCTGTGGAAGGTTTTAAGAATATATGGTGTGGGAGGGAAGTTGTTAGAAGCGGTGAAAAGTTTTTATCGAGGATGCAAGGCATGTGTACGTGTAGGAAGAGAGGAAAGTGATTGGTTCTCAGTGAATGTAGGTTTGCGGCAGGGGTGTGTGATGTCTCCATGGTTGTTTAATTTGTTTATGGATGGGGTTGTTAGGCAGGTGAATGCAAGAGTTTTGGAAAGAGGGGCAAGTATGAAGTCAGTTGGGGATGAGAGAGCTTGGGAAGTGAGTCAGTTGTTGTTCGCTGATGATACAGCGCTGGTGGCTGATTCATGTGAGAAACTGCAGAAGCTGGTGACTGAGTTTGGTAAAGTGTGTGAAAGAAGAAAGTTAAGAGTAAATGTGAATAAGAGCAAGGTTATTAGGTACAGTAGGGTTGGGGGTCAAGTCAACTGGGAGGTAAGTTTGAATGGAGTGAAATTGGAGGAAGTAAAGTGTTTCAGATATCTGGGAGTGGCTCTGGCAGCTAATGGAACCATGGAAGCGGAAGTGGATCATAGAGTGGGGGAGGGGGCGAAAATTCTGGGAGCCTTGAAGAATGTGTGGAAGTCGAGAACATTATCTCGGAAAACAAAAATGGGTATGTTTGAAGGAATTGTGGTTCCAACAATGTTGTATGGTTGCGAGGCGTGGGCTATGGATAGAGTTGTGCGCAGGAGGATGGATGTGCTGGAAATGAGATGTTTGAGGACAATGTGTGGTGTGGGGTGGTTTGATCGAGTAAGTAACGAAAGGATGAGAGAGATGTGTGGAAATAAAAAAAGAGCGTGGTTGAGAGAGCAGAAGAGGGTGTTTTGAAATGGTTTGGGCACATGGAGAGAATGAGTGAGGAAAGATTGACCAAGAGGATATGTGTTTCGGAGGTGGAGGGAAAGAGGAGAAGTGGGAGACTAAATTGGAGGTGGAAAAATGGAGTAAAAAAGATTTTGTGTGATCGGGGCCTGAAGATTCAGGAGGGTGAAAGGAGGGCAAGGAATAGAGTGCATTGGATCGATGTGGTATACCGGGGTTGACGTGCTGTGAATGGGTTGAAACAGGGCATGTGAAGCGTTTGGGTAAACCATGGAAAGCTGTGTAGGTATGTATATTTGCGTGTGTGGACGTATGTATATACATGTGTATGGGGTTGGGTTGGGCCATTTCTTTCGTCTGTTTCCTTGCGCTACCTCGCAAACGCGGGAGACAGCGACAAAGCAAAAAAAAAAAATATATATATATATATATTCACCGCATCGTTTCACCTCAAGTTTCGTGTCCCGCTTCTCCTTCTTCCCTCCACTTCTGGCACTTATGTAATTTTGGTCAATATTTGCTCACTTATTCTCTCCATGTGCCCAAACTATTTCAACACACCCTCCTCTGCTCTGTCCACCACAATCTTTATTTCCACACATTTCTCTTACCCTTTAATTACTTAGTCGATCTTACTATGTCATATCACATAGTGTCCTAAAGCATTTCATTTCTAACACATGCACCCTCCGCGCAACCTTATCTATAGCCCATCCCTCGCAATCATATAAGATACCCATTTATGCTCTTTGATATTACTTCCTCGCCCTCCACGCATTCCTTAATACTCCCAGAACTTTCGCCTCCTACCACACCTTGTGACTCACTTCCGCTTCCATGGTTTCATCAGCTGGTATGTCCACTCCCAGATATCTAATACACTTCACTTCCTCCAGTGTTTCTCCATCCAAATCTACCTCCCAATTAAATTGTCCCTCAACCCCACTGAAAATAATAACGTTGCTCTTATGTACATTTACTTTCAAATTTCTTCTTTCACACATTTTCACCCGAACCCGCCACCATCACTGTATTATCAGCGAGCAACAACTGACTCACTTCCCAAGGTCTCTCATCCAGAACAGACTACATACTTGCCCCTGTCTCCAAAACTCTTGCATTCACCTTCCTAACTACCTCATCCACAAACAAATTAAAGAACCATGGAGACATCACGCACCGCTGCCACAATCCGATGTTTACTGGGAACCAATGACTTTCCTCTCTTCGTACTCGTACACGTGCCTTAGGTCCTTCGTAAATATATTGACTGCTTCTAGCAAATTGTCTCCCACACCATATACTCTTAAAACCTTCCAGATGCATCTCTATCAAGCGTATCATATGCATTCTCCAGATTCATAAATGTTACATACAAATCCATCTGTTTTTCTAAGTATTTCTCGCATACATTCTTCAAAGGAAGCACTTGATCCACACATCCTCTACCACTTCGGAAGCCACACTGCTGCTCCCAATCTGATGCTCTGTGCAAGCCTTCACTCTCTCAATCAATACCCTCCCATATAATTTCCCAGGAACACTCAACAAACTTATCCTTTGTACTTTGAACACTTACCTTTATCACCTTTGCCTTTGTATAATGGCACTATGCATGTATTCTGCTAATCCTCAGGGACTTCAACATGATTCATACATACATTGAATATCCTTACAAACTAATCAACAACAAAGTCACCCACATTTTTAATAAATTCCACTTCCATACCACCCAAACTCACCGCCTTGCCGGCTTTCATCTTCTGCAAAGCTTTCACTACCTCTTCTCTGTTTACCAAACCATTCTCTCCTATCTTCTCCTTCGGACACTGCCTCTGCCACTCTATCATCAAACACATTCAACAAACCTTCAAAATACTCACTCTATATCCTTCTCAGTTCACCACCACTTGTTATTACCTCCCCATTTGCCCCTTCACCGATGTTCCCATTTGTTCTCTTGTCTTTTGCACTTTATTTACCTCTTTCCAAAACATCTTTTAATCTCCCTAAAATTTATAGATTCTCTCTCACCTCAACTCCCATTTTCCCTCTTTTTCACTTTTTTCATCATTTGACACCTAACGAACGTATCATATAGGAGGCATAACTTTTTCTCCTTGTTGGTGAGACTTTTCAAGCATCCTGTGGCTGTGCAGTCTTTTCCAATTTTCGCAACGTTTGGATCTGATACTTTTGCTTTTAGTCTGTGTTATAAAGAATATGGTAATACATACATGCTTTGCTCTGTCTGTCAGTAAGATTGTGAATATACAGTTTGTAAATTTATATTGAATCAAATCTTTTCATGTTAATTGACGATTTAAATTCGTGTTATCATGTCCGCAGATTTTATTGTAATCTTTATTAAGCCGATTCATTATCATAGATCATGTTCACTGAGGTAAGTGTGTGCATCAGACCAGAACTATCATTCTAGGGTGTGTTTCCTTGTTTCACAAACGATGTCAGGTTTCTGATTCTTTCTTTCCCAGATGAAACTGAATTACTTTTACTCTCGGCTGGACCGTTAGATGCAGTGCAGTCACGTGTGTCACACAGTGACTGCTCTGTCATGTTCTTCTTAGACGGCAGCACCTCGGCTAAAACTGTCTTCAGGGTGAGTGGACTGTTTATTGTTGTAAAGATATGTGAGAGACTTTCTTTAGTTCCCCCTTCTCTAGAATTTGAACCTTTTCCCACGATATTCACAGTCTGCGATTCTGACCAGTGCACCACGGAAGCTATATATATGTATTGTGCTTCCATGAATATTGTTTTTCTCCTCTTCGTTCAAGGTGGTGGGTCTGGCGCGGGCCCCCTGGGGTGTAGGGGTGTTCCAGGTGGTAGCGGACGGCCAGGAGGCTAACGTAACGCAGGCGCAGTTCACCAGGGTGGTGGGAGAGGCCCGACGGGTAAGTCATATCGCACATTTCTTGTGAAGTAGTATGTATCTCTCACATGAATCTTGAAGCAGGCATAAGGCTCCTTCCAATCCCGGGCGATTAGGAAATTTTTCCTTCCAGCTGAGGCGGCTGAATCGCTGTCACAGTATTGATGAAACATACGATCATACAAACCTCGGTCATCATTATACCCTAGTCCACCTAGGTTCTCGGTATTGACCAACGAGCTTAAGTGGAAAGAGCACGTCACACGCCACATGTCACGTCACATCAGTACTATGAAGGATTTATTGCCACCATATCAACTCTATCCCGTTGACGTCATCACCAACAGCTACGTCAGTTGTCATGGTGTGTGACGGTGGTGGTGGTGAGCGACGACCCAGTCTTCCTCGCCGCCTTCGCCCAGTGGTCCCTCAAGGGCCGCCTCTGCTGTGGTCCACCAGGCTCCTCGTCCTCACCCGCCTGCCACTCCACCAGCTGCAGAAACTCCATCGGACTGTATCCATGATGAATGCCATGTTGCTCATCATAAAAGATGAGAAACATATTGAGTAATGTACACTATAAATCTTGTTTCTGAATATATACTTGAATGCTTAAGATTGTGGTTGGCTAGTTGTACATATTACTATGCATGCCCACTAGACCCGGAAAGAGAAGAAAATCTGATTCTGAAAAATACTTAGATGGATTATTTTTCCTTCAACAGGTGCAGTCTGTACGTATACTTTCCATACGTCCCTCCAGGATCTCGGGCGATCCTGGTTGCCTCCTGGACGCCCCAGCGAGGACTCACCCTAATCACGAGCCTCCGGCTCTTCCCCGACAAGTTCTCAAAGTAAATTCAGAAGATAAAGTCCTTCATCATTTATCAATCCTATTTCAGGTCATCTTTATCACAGAATATTATCAAAACATATGGGGGTAAGAGCCCCATTGTCTTGTTCTTTAACTTTCAAGATGATTTTGGAAAGTCAAGGAAACACCACAATACTGGAACCGACTTGATACCTAGAATGAAGGTCGAGGCTATGTATACCTGGGATGACTCATGCTGCTAACTGTGTGTCAAAAATGACAGGCAAAAGTAGAGTCATGGCTGGGCAGACGCACTTGTGATGTACTATCATAAGTTTATGCTCATAAACGATAAACAGAACATATGATTCCTTTCTCTTTTCAAATTTTATCTGTACGAAGTTTGTAACACAGAGGCCTAGCTAAGAGGTTGTAGAGAATAAAACAAACGTCTTTGTAAACAGAAATTGGTATGTTGTTCATAAGAAGTTAAAGAGAGTAAATGGGAGATATGATCTGTAACGAACTTGAAAATGGACACAATGCAAAGTTGAGATGGCACCCTCAGTCAAGCGGTATTTGGATTGAAAGAAATGTTAATGTTGATAAATGAGAATGGTATAAACAGATCTTTTAGATACAAAATGCCGAGCATTGCATTTCCAGATGATTTAATATTGTGAATCAATTAAAAGGGCCAAGTAATATCTATCGAACGATACTTTCATCGCTGTTACGAGATGATGGGGACAGAATGTAGGAATGCAACGTAAATGCGAAACTGATTATGGAAGTTACTTAATGAGAAAACGCATACTGGTGTCTGGTTCACTGTCCTGTAGGTATCCAGATCTGAGATTCCTACACGTATCACACCTATTTCTCTTTTTTGTACAGAGTCAAAAACCACCATAGAAATTAATTGGATATCTAACTATGTAATAAAAAGATACAACTGATCAGTATGTGTCATGGTATAGCAAGATTCCTAATCTGCCAGATTCCTTCACCGGCCACACCTTGTGGTGGCCACGGAAGTGACTCCAAATAACAAAATGGTCATTGTTGACGATGCTGTGGCCCCCGAGGGAAAGCGGACCACCTTCGTCGGCCCATTCGCTAATCTCGTGGATTACCTCAGCACGGCCCAAAATTTTTCGTAAGTAATTATTTAAAGAAATATGTAAGCAGATTATTCAGTGAAGTAGCTAGTCAAATGGCCTTTCTATTGGTTTGGAAAGATTAAGATATTAATTTCAAATAAGCGTCTCTGTTATTGTTACTTCTGAGAGTCAATTTCTTCCATCATTTCTAATTTAGTTATGTAACATCACACACCAGGTTTTCGGAAGGATAATGGACTACCGTTTATTGTTTGCATCTTACAAGCCACTGTTTACTCATCTTAAATTGCATTGTCGCTCTTTAGAGAAAGCCTATATCCACGTCAGATGATAGGGTTGTTAAAGAAGCTTTGTGGAAGGCTTTAAAAGTACATGGTGTCGGAGGTAAGTTGCTAGAAGCAGTGAATTTTTTTTTTTTACCAAGGATGTAACGCATATGTACAAGTAGGGAGAGAGGATAGTGATTGGTTCCCAGTAAATGTCGGTTTGCGGCAGGGGTGCGTGGTGTCTCCATGGTTGTTTAATTCGTTTATGGATGGGGTGGGTAGAGAGGTGAATGCAAGAGTTTTGGAGCAAGGGGTAAGTATGCAGTCTGTTGCGGATGATGGGGCTTAAGAAGTGAGTCAGTTGTTGTTTGCTGATGATACAGCACTGGTGGCTGATTCGGGTGAGAAACTAAAGAAGTTGGTGACTGAGTTTGGTAAAGTGTGTGTGAAAGAAGAAAGTTGAGAGAAAATGCGAATAAGAGCAAGGTTATTAGGTTCAGTCGGGTTGAGTGACAAGGTAATGGGAGGTAAGTTTGAATGGAGAAAAACTGGAGGAAGTGAAGTGTTTTATATATCTTGGAGTGGAATTAGCAGCGGATGGAACTATGGAAGCGGAAATGAGTAACAGGTTTGGGGAAGGGTTGAAAGTTCTAGGAGCGTTGAAGAATGTGTGGAAGGCGGGTACGTTATCTAGAAGAGCAAAAAGGGACATGCTTGAAGAACTAGTGGTTCCAGCAATGTTATATAGTTGCGAGGCATGGGCTACACATAAGGTTGTGCGGAGGATGGTGAATGTGTCGGAAATGAGATTCTTGAGGACAATATATGGTGTGAGGTGGTTTCATCGAGTAAGCAATGAAAGGGTGAAGGAGATGTGCGGTAATAAAAGGAGGGTGGTTGAGAGAGCTGAAGGGGTGCGTTGAAATGGCTTGCACACATAGAGAGAATGAGTGAGGAAAGATTGACAAAGAGGATAGATGTGTCAGAGGTGGAAGGAACAAGAAGCGGGAGACCAAATTGGAGGTGAAAGGATGGAGTGAAAAACATTTTGAACGGTCGGACCCTGATCATATAGGAAGGTGAAAGGCGTGCAAGGAATAGGAATAGGAATTGGAACGATGTTGAATACCGGGGTCGACGTGCTGTCATTGGATTCAACCAAGCAGAGCATGTGAAGCATCTGGAGTAAATCATGGAAAGGTCTGTGGGGCCTGGATGTGGAATGGGTGCTGTGGTTTTGGTGCATTACACATGAGAGTGAACGATTATAAAGTTTATTGTGATTTCCTAGCGTTGCCTCGCTTTAGAGAAAGGAGCAGGATGCTATTTCATATGTGGCGGGATAGCGACGAGAATGGATGAAGGCAGAAAGTATAAACATTTACAGGTGTATGATAGAGTTGATAGAGATGCTCTATGGAAGGTATTAAGAATATATGGTGTGGGAGGCAAGTTGTTAGAAGCAGTGAAAAGTTTTTATCGAGGATGTAAGGCATGTGTACGTGTAGGAAGAGAGGAAAGTGATTGGTTCTCAGTGAATGTAGGTTTGCGGCAGGGGTGTGTGATGTCTCCATGATTGTTTAATTTGTTTATGGATGGGGTTGTTAGGGAGGTGAATGCAAGAGTTTTGGAAAGAGGGGCAAGTATGAAGTCTGTTGTGGATGAGAGAGCTTGGGGAGTGAGTCAGTTGTTGTTCGCTGATGATACAGCGCTGGTGGCTGATTCATGTGAGAAACTGCAGAAGCTGGTGACTGAGTTTGGTAAAGTGTGTGAAAGAAGAAAGTTAAGAGTAAATGTGAATAAGAGCAAGGTAATTAGGTACAGTAGGGTTGAGGGTCAAGTCAATTGGGAGGTAAGTTTGAATGGAGAAAAACTGGAGGAAGTAAAGTGTTTTAGATATCTGGGAGTGGATCTGGCAGCGGATGGAACCATGGAAGCGGAAGTGAATCATAGGGTGGGGGAGGGGGCGAAAATCCTGGGAGCCTTGAAGAATGTGTGGAAGTCGAGAACATTATCTTGGAAAGCAAAAATGGGTATGTTTGAAGGAATAGTGCTTCCAACAATGTTGCATGGTTGCGAGGCGTGGGCTATGGATAGAGTTGTGCGCAGGAGGATGGATGTGCTGGAAATGAGATGTTTGAGGACAATGTGTGGTGTGAGGTGGTTTGATCGAGTAAGTAACGTAAGGGTAAGAGAGATGTGTGGAAATAAAAAGAGCGTGGTTGAGAGAGCAGAAGAGGGTGTTTTGAAATGGTTTGGGCACATAGCGAGAATGAGTGAAGAAAGATTGACCAAGAGGATATATGTGTCGGAGGTGGAGGGAACGAGGAGAAGTGGGAGACCAAATTGGAGGTGGAAAGATGGAGTGAAAAAGATTTTGTGTGATCGGGGCCTGAACATGCAAGAGGGTGAAAGGAGGGCAAGGAATAGAGTGAATTGGATCGATGTGGTATACCGGGGTTGACGTGCTGTCAGTGGATTGAATCAGGGCATGTGAAGCGTCTGGGGTAAACCATGTAAAGCTGTGTAGGTATGTATATTTGCGTGTGTGGACGTATGTATATACATGTGTATGGGGGTGGGTTGGGCCATTTCTTTCGTCTGTTTCCTTGCGCTACCTCGCAAACGCGGGAGACAGCGGCAAAAAAAAAAAAAATATATAAATATGTATATATATATATATATTATTAATTATTATACTTTGGAAATGTATATATATATATATATATATATATATATATATATATATATATATATATATATATATATATATATATATATATATATATATATATATATATATATATATATATATATATATATATCTTTCTTTTCTTTCAAACTATTCGCCATTTCCCGCATTAGCGAGGTAGCGTTAAGAACAGAGGACTGGGCCTTTGAGGGAATACCCTCACCTGGCCCAATTCTCTGTTTCATTTTGCTTTGTCGTTGTCTCCCGCGTTAGCGAGGTAGTGCAAAGAAACACACGAAAGAATGGCCCAACCCACCCACATACTCATGTATAAACATACACGTCCACACACGCAAATATACATACCTATACATCTCAATATACGCATATACATACACGCACAGACATATACATATATACACATGTACATAATTCATACTGTCTGCCTTTATTCATTCCCATCGCCACCCCGCCACACATGGAATAACATCCCCCTCTCCCTTCATGAGTGCGAGGTAGCGCTAGGAAAGGACAACAAAAGCCCCATTCGTTCACACTCAGTCTCTAGCTGTCATGTAATAATGCACCAACACACCAGCTCCCTTTCCACATCCAGAACCCACAGAACTTTCCATGGTTTACCCCAGACGCTTTACATGCCCTGGTTCAATCCATTGACAGCACGTCGACCCCGGTATACCACATCGTTCCGATTCACTTTATTCCCTGCACGCCTTTCACCCTCCTACATGTTCAGGCCCCGATCACTCAAAATCTTTTTAACTCCATCTTTCCACCTCCAATTTGGTCTCCCACTTCTCCTCATTCCCTCCACCTCCGACACATATATCCTCTTGGACAATCTTTCCTCACTCATTCCCTCCATGTGACCAAACCATTTCAAAACACCCTCTTCTGCTCTCTCAAGAACACTTTTCTTATTTCCACACATCTCTCTTACCCATACATTACTTAGTCGATCAAACCACCTCACGCCACATATTGTCCTCAAACATTTCATTTACAGCACATCCACCCTCCTGCGCACAACTCTATCCATAGCCCAAGCCTCGCAACCATACAACATTGTTGGAACCACTATTCCTTCAAACATATCCATTTTTGCCTTTCGAGATAATGTTCTCGACTTCCACACATTCTTCAAGGCTCCCAGAATCTTTGCCCCCTCCCCCACCCTATGATTCACTTCCGCTTCCATGGTTCCATTCCCTGCCAGATCCACGCCCAGATATCGAAAACACTTTACTTCCTCCAGTTTTTCTCCATTCAAACTTACCTCACAATTGACTTGACACTCAACCCTACTGTACCTAATAACCTTGCTCTTATTCACATTTACTCTTAACTTTCTTCTTTCACACACCTTACCAAACTCATTCAACAGCTTCTGCAGTTTCTCACATGAATCAGCCACCAGCGCTGTATCATAAGCGAACAACAACTGACTCACTTCCCAAGCTCTCTCATCCACAACAGACTGCATACTTGCCCCGCTTTCGAGAAATCTTGAATTCAACTCCCTAACAACTAGATCCATAAACAAATTAAACAACCTTGGAGACATCACACACCCCTGACGCAAACTTACATTCACTGAGAACCAATCACTTTCCTCTCTTCCTACACGTACACCTGACTTACATCCTCGATAAAAACTTTTTCCTGCTTCTAACAACTTGCTTCCCACGCCATATATTCTTAATACCTTCCGCAGAGCATCTCTGTCAACTGTATCATATGCCTTCTCCAGATCCATAAATGCTACATATAAATCCATTTGCTTTTCTAAGTATTTCTCACATACATTCTACAAAGATAACACCTGATCCACACATCCTCTACCACTTCTGAAACCACTGCACTTCCCCAATCTGATGCTCTGTACATGCCTTCACCCTCTCAATCAATACCCTCCCATATATTTTACCAGGAGTACTCAACAAACTTATACCTCTGTAACTTGAGCACTCAATCTTATCCTCTTTGCCTTCGTACGATGGCAATATGCAAGAATTCCGCCAATACTCAGGCACCTCACCATAAATCATGCATACATTAGATAACCTTACCAACCAGTCAACAATACAGTCACCCCCTTTTTTAATAAATTCCACTGCAATACTATCCAAACCTGCTGCCTTCCCGGCTTTCATCTTCCGCAAGCTTTTACTACCTCTTCTCTGTTTACCAAATCATTTTCCCTAACCCTCTCACTTTGCACACCACCTCGACCAAAACAACCTATATCTGCCACTCTATCATTAAAACACATTCAACAAACCTTCAAAATACTTACTCCATCTCCTTCTCACATCACCACTACTTGCTAACACCTCCCCATTCGCCTCCTTCACTGAAGTTCGCATTTGCTCCCTTGTCTTACGCACTTGATTTACCTCCTTCCAACACATCTTTTTATTATCCCAAAATTTCATTATACTCTCTTTTCCCAACTCTCATTTGCCCTTTTTTCAACGCTTGTACATTTCTTTTGACCTCCTGACTCTTTCTTTTATATATCTCCAACTCATTTCCATTTTTTCCCTGCAAGAATCGTCCAAAAGCCTCTCTCTTCTCTTTCTCTAATCAACCCACCTCCCACTCTTTTCATACCACAAGCATCTTTTGCGCAAGCCATCACTGCTTCCCTAAATACATCCCATTCCTCCCCCACTCCCCTTACCTCCTTTGTTCTCAACTTTTACCATTCTGTACTCAGTCTCTCCTGGTACTTACTCACAGAGGTCTCCTTCCCAAGCTCACTTACTCTCACCAACCTCTTCACCCCAACATTCTCTCTTCTTTTCTGAAAACCCATACAAATCTTCACCTTCGCCTCCACAAGACGATAATCAGACATCCCTCCAGTTGCACCCCTCAGCACATTAACATCCAAAAGTCTCTCTTTCGCGCGCCTATCAATTAACACGTAATCCAATAACGCTCTCTGGCCATCTCTCCTTCTTACATACGTATACTTATGTATATCTCGCTTTTTAAACCAGGTATTCCCAATCACCAGTCCTTTTTCAGCACATAAATCTACAAGCTCTTCACCATTTCCATTTACAACACTGAACACACCATGTATACCAATTATTCCCTCAACTGCCACATTACTCAACTTTGCATTCAAATCACCCATCACTATAACACGGTCTTGCGCATCAAAACCACTAACACACTCATTTACCTGCTCCCCAAACACTTGCCTCTCATGATCTTTCTTCTCATGCCCAGGTGCATATGCACCAATAATCACCCATCTCTCTCCATCAACTTTCAGTTTCCCCATATCAATCTAGAATTTAATTTCTTACATTCAATCACATACTCCCACACCACCTGTTTCAGGAGTAGTGCTACTCCTTCCCTTCCTCTTGTTCTCTCACTAACCCCTGACTTCACTCCCAAGACATTCCGAAACCACTCTTCCCCTTTACCCTTGAGTTTCTTTTCACTCAGAGCCAAAACATCGAGGTTCCTTTCCTCAAACATATTACCTATCTCTCCTTTTTTCTCATCTGGGTTACATTCAAACACATTTAGACACCCCAATCTGAGCCTTTGAGGATGTGAGCACTCCCCGCGAGACTCCTCCTTCCGTTTCCCGTTTTAGAAAGTTAAAATACAAGGAAGGGAGGGTTTCTGGCCCCCCGATCCCATCCCCTTTAGTCGCCTTCTACAACACGTGAGGAATGCCTGGGAAGTATTCTTTCTCCCCTATCCCCTATCCCCTAGATATATGGGGAGGTGATAACAAGTAGTGGGGATGTGAGAAGGAGATGGAGTGAGTATTTTGAAGACGTGTTGAATGTGTTTGATGATAGAGTGGCAGATATAGGGTGTCTTGGTCGAGGTGGTGTGCAAAGTGAGAGAGTTAGTGAAAATGATTTGGTAAACAGAGAAGAGGTAGTAAAAGCCTTGCGGAAGATGAAAGCCGGCAAGGCAGCATGTTTGGATGGCATTGCAGTGGAATTTATTAAAAAAGTGGGTGGCTATATTATTGACTGGTTGGTAAGGTTATTTAATGTATGTATGACTCATGGTGAGGTGCCTGAGGATTGGCGGAATGCGTGCATAGTGCCATTGTACAAAGGCAAAGGGGATAAGAGTGAGTGCTCAAATTACAGAGGTATAAGTTTGTTGAGTATTCCTGGTAAATTATAATGGAGGGTATTGATTGAAAGGGTGAAAGGCATTTACAGAGCATCAGATTGGGGAAGAGCAGTGTTGTTTCAGAATTTGTAGAGGATGTGTGGATCAGGTGTTTGCTTTGAAGAATGTATATGAGAAATACTTAGAAAAGCAAATGGATTTGTATGTATCATTTATAGATCTGAACAAGGCATATGATAGAGTTGATAGAGATGCTCTGTGGAGGGTATTAAGAATATATGGTGTGGGAGGCAAGTTGTTAGAAGCAATGGAAAGTTTTTATCGAGGATGAATGACATTTGTACGTGTAGGAAGAGAGGAAAGTGATTGGTTCTCAGTGAATGTAGGTTTGCGGCAGGGGTGTTTGATGTCTCCATGGTTCTTAAATTTGTTTATGGATGGGGTTGTTAGGGAGGTAAATGCAAGAGTTTTGGAAAGAGGGGCAAGTATGAAGTCTGTTGGGGATGAGAGAGCTTCGGAAGTGAGTCAGTTGTTGTTCGCTAATGATACAGCGCTGGTGGCTGATTCATGTGAGAAACTGCAAAAGCTGGTGATTGAGTTTGGTAATTTTTGTGAAAGAAGAAAGTTAAGAGTAAATGTGAATAAGAGCAAGGTTATTAGGTGCAGTAGGGTTGAGGTTCAAGTCAATTGGGAGGTAAGTTTGAATGGAGAAAAACTGGAGGAAGTAAAGTGTTTTAGATATCTGGGAGTGGATCTGCCAGCGGATGGAACCATGGAAGCGTAAGTGAATCATAGTGTGGGGGAGGGGGCGAAAATCCTGGGAGCCTTGAAGAATGTGTGGAAGTCGAGAACATTATCTCGGAAAGCAAAAATGGGTATGTTTCAAAGAATAGTGGTCCCAACAATGTTGTATGGTTGCGAGGCGTGGGCTATGGATAGAGTTGTGCGCAGGAGGATGGATGTGCTGGAAATGAGATGTTTGAGGACAATATGTGGTGTGAGGTGGTTTGATCGAGTAAGTAACGTAAGGGTAAGAGAGATATGTGGAAATAAAAAGAGCGTGGTTGAGAGAGCAGAAGAGGGTGTTTTGAAATGGTTTGGGCACATGGAGAGAATGAGTGAGGAAAGATTTACCAAGAGGATATATGTGTCGGAGGTGGAGGGAACGAGGAGAAATTGAAGACCAAATTGGAGGTGGAAAGATGGAGGGAAAAAGATTTTGTGTGATCGGGGCCTGAACATGCAGGAGGGTGAAAGGCGTGCAAGGAATAGAGTGAATTGGATCGATGTGGTATACCGGGGTTGACGTGCTGTCAGTGGATTGAATCAGGGCATGTGAAGCGTCTGGGGTAAACCATGGAAAGCTGTGTAGGTATGTATATTTGCGTGTGTGGACGTATGTATATACATGTATATGGGGGGGGGGTTGGGCCATTTCTTTCGTCTGTTTCCTTGCTCTACCTCGCAAACTGGGGAGACAGCAAAAAAAAAAAAAAATAATATATATATATATTAGTTATTTATTTTGCTTTGTCGCTGTCTCCCGCGTTAGCGAGGTAGCGCAAGGAAACAGACGAAAGAATGGCCCAACCCGCCTACATACACATGTATATACATACATGCCCACACACGCGCAATATACATACCTATACATCTCGATGTACACATATATATACACACACAGACATATACATATATACACATGTGCATAATTCTTACTGTCTGCCTTTATTTCTTCCCATCGCCACCCCGCCACACATGGAATAACAACCCCCTCCCCCCTCATGTGTGCGAGGTAGCGCTAGGAAAAACACCAAAGGCCCCATTCGTTCACACTCAGTCTCTAGCTGTCATTAAATAATGCACCGAAACAACAACTCCCTTTCCACATCCAGGCCCCACACGCTTTGCATGGTTTACCCCAGACGCTTCACATGCCCTGGTTCAATCTATTGACAGCACGTCGACCCCGGTATAGCACATCGTTCCAATTCAGTCTACTCCTTGCACGCCTTTCACCCTCCTGCATATTCAGGCCCCGATCACTCAAAATCTTTTTCACTCCATCTTTCCACCTCCAATTTGGTCTCCCATTTCTCCTCGTTGCCTCCACCCATGACACATATATCCTCTTGGTCAACCTTTCCCCACTCATTCTCTCCATGTGATCAAAACATTTCAAAACACCCTCTTCTGGTCTCTCAACCACACTCTTTTTATTTCCACACATCTCTCTCACCCTTACATTACTTACTCGATCAAACCACCTCACACCATATATTGTCCTCAAACATCTCATTTCCAACACATCCACCCTCCTGCGCACAACTCTATCCATAGCCCACGCCTCGCAACCATACAACATTGTTGGAACCACTATTCCTTCAAACATACCCATTTTTGCTTTCCGAGATAATGTTCTCGACTTCCAAACATTCTTCAAGGCTCCCAGAATTTTCGCCCCCTCTCCCACCCTATGATTCACTTCCGCTTCCATGGATCCATCCGCTGCCAGATCCACTCCCAGATATCTAAAACACTTCACTTCCTTCAGCTTTTCTCCATTCAAACTTACCTCCCAATTGACTTCTCTAGATCCATAAATGTTACATACAAATCCATTTTTTTTCTCAAAGTATTTCTCACATATATTCTTCAAAGCAAACACCTGATCCACACATCCTCTACCACTTCTGAAACTACACTGCTCTTCCCCAGTCTGATGCTCTCTATATGCCTTCACCCTCTCAATCAATACCCTCCCATATAATTTACCAGGATTACTTAACAAACTTATACCTCTGTAATTTGAACACTTACTCTTATCCCCTTTGCCTTTGTACAACGGCAATATGCAAGAATTCCGCCAATGCTCAGGCACTTCACCATGAATCATATATACATTGAAAAACCTTACCAACCAATCAACAATACAGTCACCCCCTTTTTTAATAAATTCCACTACAATGCCATCCAGACCTGCTGCTTTGCCGGCTTTCATCTTCCGTAAAGCTTTTACTACCTCTTCTCTATTTACCAAATCATTTTCCCTAACCCTCTCACTTTCCACACCACCTCAACCAAGACATCCTATATCTGCCACTCTATCATCAAACACATTCAACAAACCTTCAAAATACTCACTCCATCTCCTTCTCACATCACCACTACTTGTTATCACCTCCCCATTTGCCCCCTTCAATGAAGTTCCCATTTGCTCACTTGTCTTACGCACTTTATTTACCTCCTTCCAAAACATCTTTTTATTCTCCCGAAATTTAATGATACTCTCTCACCCCAACTCTCATTTGCCCTCTTTTTCACCTCTTGCATCTTTCTCTTGACCTCCTGCCTCTTTCTTTTATACCTCTCCAACTCATTTGCATTTTTTACCTGCAAAAATCGTTCAAATGCTTCTCTCTTCTCTTTCACTAATAATCTTACTTCTTCATCCCACCACTCACTACCTTTTCTAATCAACCCACCTTCCACGCTTCTCATGCCACAAGCATCTTTTGCGGAAGCCATCACTGCTTCCCGAAATACATCCCATTCCTCCCCCACTCCCCTTACCTCCTTTGTTCTCACCTTTTTCCATTCTGTACTCAGTCTCTCCTGGTACTTCTTCATACAAGTCTCCTTCCCAAGCTCACTTACTCTCACCACTCTCTCCACCCCAACATTCTCTCTTCTTTTCTGAAAACCCCCAAAAATCTTCACCTTTCCTTCAACAAGATAATGATCAGACATCCCTCCAGTTGCACCTCTCAGCACATTAACATCCAAAAGTCTCTCTTTCGTGCATCTATCAATTAACACGTAATCCAATAACGCTCTCTGGCCATCTCTGCTACTTACATACGTATGCTTATGTATATCTCGCTTTTTAAACCATGTATTCCCAATCACCAGTCCTTTTTCAGCACATAAATCTACAAGCTCTTCACCATTTCCATTTACAACACTAAACACTCCATGTATACCAATTATTCCCTCAACTGCCATATTAATCATCTTTGCATTCAAATCACCCTTCACTATAACCCGGTCTTGTGCATCAAAACCACTAACACACTCATTCAGCTGCTCCTAAAACACTTGCCTCTCATGATCTTTCTTCTTCTGCCCAGATGCATATGCACCAATAATCACCCATCTCTCTCCATCAACTTTCAGTTTTACCCCTATCAATATAGAATTTAATTTCTTACACTCTATCACATACTCCCACAACTGATTCAGGAGTAGTGCTACTCCTTCCCTTGCTGTTGTCCTCTCACTAACCCCTGACTTTACACCCAAGACATTCCCAAACCACTCTTCCCCTTTACCCTTTAGCTTCGTTTCACTAAGAGCCATATATATATACATATACATATATATATATATATATATATATATATATATATATATATATATATATATATATATATATATATATATATATATATATATATATATATATATATATTTATTATATATATATAATTTATTTACACAAACGTCAACAGCATTTTTTTTTTATTTTTTTTCATTCATTTCAAGCGAGAAGTTTCAGTTTTCTAAATTGTTTCTTACATTTTTCATATGTATATATATGTATGTGTGTGTGTGTGTATATATGCGTATGTATGTGTATGTGTGTGTATGTGTATATGTATATATATATGTATATTATCCCTTGGGATAGGGGTGAAAGAATACTTCCCACGTATTCCTCGCGTGTCGTAGAAAGCGACTAGAGGGGACGGGAGCGGGGGGCCAGAAATCCTCCCCTCCTTGTATTAACTTTCTAAAATGGGAAACAGAAGAAGGAGTCACGCGGGGAGTGCTCATCCTCCTCGAAGGCTCAGAGTGGGGTGCCTAAATGTGTGTGGATGTAACCAAGATGTGAAAAAAGGAGAGATAGGTAGTATGTTTGAGGAAAGGAACCTGGATGTTTTGGCTCTGAGTGAAACGAAGCCTAAGGGTAAAGGGAAAGAGTGGTTTGGAAATGTCTGGGGAGTAAAGTCAGGGGTTAGTGAGAGGACAAGAGCAAGGGAAAGAGTAGCAATACTCCTGAAACAGGAGTTGTGGGAGTATGTGATAGAGTGTAAGAAAGTAAATTCTCGATTAGTATGGGTAAAACTGAAAGTTGATGGAGAGAGGTGGGTGATTATTGGTGCATATGCACCTGGGCATGAGAAGAAAGATCAAGAGAGGCATGTGTTTTGGGAGCAGCTGAATGAGTGTGTTAGTGGTTTTGATGCACGAGACCGGGTTATAGTGATGGGTGATTTGAATGCAAAGGTGAGTAATGTGGCAGTTGAGGGAATAATTGGTATACATGGGGTGTTCAGTGTTGTAAATGGAAATGGTGAAGAGCTTGTAGATTTATGTGCTGAAAAAGGACTGATGATTGGGAATACCTGGTTTAAAAAGCGAGATATACATAAGTATACTTATGTAAGTAGGAAAGATGGCCAGAGAGCGTTATTGGATTACGTGTTAATTGACAGGCGTGCGAAAGAGAGACTTTTGGATGTTAATGTGCTGAGAGGTGCAACTGGAGGGATGTCTGATCATTATCTTGTTGAGGCTAAGGTGAAGATTTGTATGGGTTTTCAGAAAAGGAGAGTGAATGTTGGCGTGAAGAGGGTGGTGAGAGTAAGTGAGCTTGAGAAGGAGACCTGTGTGAGGAAGTACCAGGAGAGACTGAGTACAAAATGGAAAAAGGTGAGAACAATGGAAGTAAGGGGAGTGGGGGAGGAATGGGATGTATTTAGGGAATCAGTGATGGATTGCGCAAAAGATGCTTGTGGCATGAGAAGAGTGGGAGGTGGGTTGATTAGAAAGGGTAGTGAGTGGTGGGATGAAGAAGTAAGAGTATTAGTGAAAGAGAAGAGAGAGGCATTTGCACGATTTTTGCAGGGAAGAAATGCAATTGAGTGGGAGATGTATAAAAGAAAGAGACAGGAGGTCAAGAGAAAGGTGCAAGAGGTGAAAAAAAGGGCAAATGAGAGTTGGGGTGAGAGAGTATCATTAAATTTTAGGGAGAATAAAAAGATGTTCTGGAAGGAGGTAAATAAAGTGCGTAAGACAAGGGAGCAAATGGGAACTTCAGTGAAGGGCGCAAATGGGGAGGTGATAACAAGTAGTGGTGATGTGAGAAGGAGATGGAGTGAGTATTTTGAAGGTTTGTTGAATGTGTTTGATGATAGAGTGGCAGATATAGGGTGTTTTGGTCGAGGTAGTGTGCAAAGTGAGAGGGTTAGGGAAAATGATTTGGTAAACAGAGAAGAGGTAGTGAAAGCTTTGCGGAAGATGAAAGCCGGCAAGGCAGCAGGTTTGGATGGTATTGCAGTGGAAGTTATTAAAAAAGGGGATGACTGTATTGTTGACTGGTTGGTAAGGTTATTTAATGTATGTATGACTCATGGTGAGGTGCCTGAGGATTGGCGGAATGCGTGCATAGTGCCATTGTACAAAGGCAAAGGGGATAAGAGTGAGTGCTCAAATTACAGAGGTATAAGTTTGTTGAGTATTCCTGGTAAATTATATGGGAGGGTATTGATTGAGAGGGTGAGGGCATGTACAGAGCATCAGATTGGGGAAGAGCAGTATGGTTTCAGAAGTGGTAGAGGATGTGTGGATCAGTTGTTTGCTTTGAAGAATGTATGTGAGAAATACTTAGAAAAGCAAATGGATTTGTATGTAGCACTTATGGATCTGGATAAGGCATATGATAGAGTTGATAGAGATGCTCTGTGGAAGGTATTAAGAATATATGGTGTGGGAGGAAAGTTGTTAGAAGCAGTGAAAAGTTTTTATCGAGGATGTAAGGCATGTGTACGTGTAGGAAGAGAGGAAAGTGATTGGTTCTCAGTGAATGTAGGTTTGCGGCAGGGGTGTGTGATGTCTCAATGGTTGTTTAATTTGTTTATGGATGGGGTCGTTAGGGAGATAAATGCAAGAGTTTTGGAAAGAGGGGCAAGTATGAAGTCTGTTGGGGATGAGAGAGCTTGGGAAGTGAGTCAGTTGTTGTTCGCTGATGATACAGCGCTGGTGGCTGATTCATGTGAGAAACTGCAGAAGCTGGTGACTGAGTTTGGTAAAGTGTGTGGAAGAAGAAAGTTAAGAGTAAATGTGAATAAGAGCAAGGTTATTAGGTACAGTAGGGTTGAGGGTCAAGTCAATTGGGAGGTGAGTTTGAATGGAGAAAAACTGGAGGAAGTGAAGTGTTTTAGATATCTGGGAGTGGATCTGGCAGCGGATGGAACCATGGAAGCGGAAGTGGATCATAGGGTGGGGGAGGGGGCGAATATTCTGGGGGCCTTGAAGAATGTGTGGAAGTCGAGAACATTATCTCGGAAAGCAAAAATGGGTATGTTTGAAGGAATAGTGGATCCAACAATGTTGTATGGTTGCGAGGCGTGGGCTATGGATAGAGTTGTGCGCAGGAGGATGGATGTGCTGGAAATGAGATGTTTGAGGACAATGTGTGGTGTGAGGTGGTTTGATCGAGTGAGTAACGTAAGGGTAAGAGAGATGTGTGGAAATAAAAAGAGCGTGGTTGAGAGAGCAGAAGAGGGTGTTTTGAAGTGGTTTGGGCACATGGAGAGGATGAGTGAGGAAAGATTGACCAAGAGGATATATGTGCCGGAGGTGGAGGGAACAAGGAGAAGAGGGAGACCAAATTGGTGGTGGAAAGATGGAGTGAAAAAGATTTTGTGTGATCGGGGCCTGAACATGCAGGAGGGTGAAAGGAGGGCAAGGAATAGAGTGAATTGGAGCGATGTGGTGTACCGGGGTTGACGTGCTGTCAGTGGATTGAATCAAGGCATGTGAAGCGTTTGGGGTAAGCCATGGAGGGCTGTGTAGGTATGTATATTTGCGTGTGTGGACGTATGTATATACGTGTGTGTTGGGGGGTTGGGCCATTTCTTTCGTCTGTTTCCTTGCGCTACCTCGCAGACGCGGGAGACAGCGACAAAGTATAATAAAATATAAATGAAATAAATATATATATATATATATATATATTGTATATATATATATATATATATATATATATATATATATATATATATATATATATATATATATATATATATATATATATATATATATATATTGAAGGGTTGTTGAATGTGTTTGATGATAGAGTGTCAGATATAGGGTGTTTTGGTCTAGGTGGTGTGCAAAGTGAGAGAGTTAGGGAAAATGATTTGGTAAACAGAGAAGAGGTAGTAAAAGCCTTGCGGAAGATGAAAGCCGGCAAGGCAGTAGGTTTGGATGGTATTGCAGTGGAATTTATTAAAAAAGGGGGTGACTGTATTGTTGACTGGTTGGTAAGATTATTTAATGTATGTATGACTCATTGTGAGGTGCCTGAGGATTGTCGTAATGCGTTCATAGTGCCATTGTACAAGGGAAAAGGGGATAAGAGTGAGTGCTCAAATTACAGAGGAATAAGTTTGGTGAGTATTCCTGGTAAATTATAAGGTAGGATATTGACTGAGAGGGTGAAGGCATGTACAGAGCATCAGATTGCGGAAGAGAAGTGTGGTTTCAGAAGTGGTAGAGGATGTGTGGATCAGGTGTTTGCTTTGAAAAATGTATGTGAGAAGTACTTAGAAAAGCAAATGGATTTGTATGTAGCATTTATCGATCTGGAGAAGGCATATGATAGAGTTGATAGAGATTCTCTCTGGAAGGTATTAAGAATATATGGTGCGGGAGGCAAGTTGTTAGAAGCAGTGAAAAGTTTTTATCGAGTATGTAAGGCATGTGTACGTGTAGGAAGAGAGGAAAGTGATTTGTTCTCAGTGAATGTAGGTTTCCGGCTGGGGTGTGTGATATCTTCATGGTTGTTTAATTTGTTTATGGATGGGGTTGTTAGGGAGGTGAATGCAAGAGTTTTGGAAAGAGGGGCAAGTATGAAGTCTGTTGTGGATGAGAGAGCTTGGGAAGTGAGTCAGTTGTTGTTCGCTGATGATACAGCGCTGGTGGCTGATTCATGTGAGAAACTTCAGAAGCTGGTGACTGAGTTTGGTAAAGGGTGTGAAAGAAGAAAGTTAAGAGTAAATGTGAATAAGAGTAAGGTTATTAGGTACAGTCGGGTTGAGGGTCAAGTCAATTGTGAGGTAAGTTTGAATGCAGAAAAAATGGCGGAAGTAAAGTGTTTTAGATATCTGGGTGTGGATCTGGCTCCGGATGGAACCATGGAAGCGGAAGTGAATCATAGGGTAGGGGAGGGGGCGAGAATCCTGGGAGCCTTGAAGAATGTGTGGAAGTCAAGAACATTATCTCGGAAAGCAAAAATGGGTATGTTTGTAGGAATAGTGGTTCCAACAATGTTGTATGGTTGCGAGGCGTGGGCTATGGATAGAGTTGTGCGCAGGAGGATGGATGTGCTGGAAATGAGATGTTTGAGGAGAATATGTGGTGTGAGGTGGTTTGATCGAGTAAGTAATGGAAAGGTAAGAGAGATATGTGGAAATAAAAAGAGCGTGGTTGAGAGAGAAGAAATGGGTGTTTTGAAATGGTTTGGACTTATGGAGAGAATGAGTGAGGAAAGATTGACCAAGAGAATATATGTGTCGGAGAACGAGGAGAAGTGGGAGACCAAATTGGAGGTGGAAAGATGGAGTGAAAAAAATTCTTATGTGATCGAGGCCTGAACATGCAGGAGGGTGAAAGGCGTGCAAGGAATAGATTGAATTGGATCGATGTGTTATACCAGGCTGACGTGCTGTCAGTGGATTGAATCAGGGCATGTGAAGCGTCTGGGGTAAACCATGGAAATTTGTGTGGGGCCTGGATGTGGAAAGGGAGTTGTGGTTTCGGGCATTATTGCGTTATAGCTGGAGAATGAGTGTGAACGAATGGGGCCTTTGTTGTCTTTTCCTAGTGCTACCTCGCACACATGAGGGGGAAGGGGGATGGTATTCCGTGTGTGGCGAGTTGGCGATGGGAATGAATAGGGGCAGACAGTGTGAGCTGTGTGCATGGGTATATATGCATATGTCTGTGTGTGTATATATATGTGTACATTGAGATGTATAGGTATGTATATTTGTGCGTGTGGGCGCGTGTGTGTGTACATTGTGTATGGGGGTGGGTTGGGCCATTTCTTTCGTCTGTTTCCTTACGCGACCTTGCAAACGCGGGAGACAGCGACAAAGCAAAATATATATATATATATATATATATATATATATATATGAATATATATATATATATATATATATATATATATATATATATATATATATATATATATATATATATATATATATATATATATATATATATATATATATATATATATATATATATATATATATATATATATATATATATATATATATATATATATATATATATATATATATATATATATATATATATATATATATATATATATATATATATATGCTCTGTGGAAGGTATTAAGAATATATGGTGTGGGAGGCAAGTTGTTAGAAGCAGTGAAAAGTTTTTATCGAGGATGTAAGGCATGTATACGTGTAGGAAGAGAGGAAAGTGATTGGTTCTCAGTGAATGTAGGTTTGCGGCAGGGATGTGTGATGTCTCCATGGTTGTTTAATTTGTTTATGGATGGGGTTGTTAGGGAGGTGAATGCAAGAGTTTTGGAAAGAGGGGCAAGGATGAAGTCTGTTGGGGATGAGAGAGCTTGGGAAGTGAGTCAGTTGTTGTTCGCTGATGATACAGCGCCGGTGGCTGATTCATGTGAGAAACTGCAGAAGCTGATGACTGAGTTTGGTAAAGTGTGTGAAAGAAGAAAGTTAAGAGTAAATGTGAATAAGAGCAAGGTTATTAGGTACAGTAGGGTTGAGGGTCAAGTCAATTGGGAGGTGAGTTTGAATGGAGAGGGACTGGAGGAAGTGAAGTGTTTTAGATATCTGGGAGTGGATCTGGTAGCGGATGGAACCATGCAAGCGGAAGTGGATCATAGGGTGGGGGAGGGGGCGAAAATTCTGGTAGCCTTGAAGAATGTGTGGAAGTCGAGAACATTATCTCGGAAAGCAAAAATGGGTATGTTGA
Source organism: Panulirus ornatus (assembly GCF_036320965.1). NCBI lineage: Eukaryota > Metazoa > Arthropoda > Malacostraca > Decapoda > Palinuridae > Panulirus > Panulirus ornatus. The sequence continues at coordinate 16,686,246 of NC_092269.1, forward strand.
AGGAATAGTGGTTCCAATAATGTTGTATGGTTGCGAGTCGTGGACTATGGATAGAGTTGTGCGCAGGAGGATGGATGTGCTGGAAATGAGATGTTTGAGGACAATGTGTGGTGTGAGGTGGTTTGATCGAGTAAGTAACGTAAGGGTAAGAGAGATGTGTGGAAATAAAAAGAGCGTGGTTGAGAGAGCAGAAGAGCGTGTTTTGAAATGGTTTGATCACATGGAGAGAATGAGTGAGGAAAGATTGACCAAGAGGATATATGTGTCGGAGGTGGAGGGAACGAGGAGAAGAGGGAGACCAAATTGGAGGTGGAAAGATGGAGTGAAAAAGATTTTGTGTGATCGGAGCCTGAGCACGCAGGAGGGTGAAAGGAGGGCAAGGAATAGAGTGAATTGGAGCGATGTGGTATACCGGGGTTGACGTGCTGTCAGTGGATTGAATCAGGGCATGTGAAGCGTCTGGGGTAAACCATGGAAAGCTGTGTAGGTATGTATATTTGCGTGTGTGGACGTATGTATATACATGTGTATGGTGGTGGGTTGGGCCATTTCTTTCGTCTGTTTCCTTGCGCTACCTCGCAAACGCGGGAGACAGTGACAAAGCAAAAAAAAAAAAAAAAAAAAATATATATATATATATATATATATATTTTTTTTTTTTTTTTTTTCAAACTATTCGCCATTTCCCGCATTAGCGAGGTAGCGTTAAGAACAGAGGACTGGGCCTTTGAGGGATTACCCTCACCTGGCCCAATTCTCTGGGGGAAATGAAACACGATAGTTATTTCATTTTCCACGTGGACTAATAGGAATATTCTTGATGACGCACAAAATTGTGATTCTTTCCAACTTACACAGATATGTACATATAAACACATGTATATATTCGTTCTTTCTTGTCTTCATCCATTTCTTTCGTTACCTCGTCTAGCAGGCAACAGTATCTATACCCCCGCTTCAACGAGTCTGTGGCAGGAAAACACTAGAAAGGCAACATTAGTAGGTAACAGTCTCTGTCTGTCATGTGTCATGCACCGAAACCACTGCTCTTTATCTCCATTCAGACCCTATATATCTTTTAATGATTCACTGCAGACGCTTCACATGCTTTGGTTCAGTCTGATGACAGCACGTCGACCTGGGTATACCATAGTGTTCCAATTCACTCTGTTCCTTGCACGCCTCTGACCCTTCGCTCAAAATCTTTTTTACTCCTTCCTTCCTCCTCCAATCTGTTCTCCTGCTTCTCCTTGTACCCTCCACCTCTGACAATCTTTCCACATTCATTCTTTCCATATGCCCAAGCCATTTCAACACACCATCTTCCCTCTCTACCGCACCCTTTTTATTTCCACACATATCTCTCATCTTCTCACTACTTACTCGATCAAACCATAGTACACCACATACTGTCCTCACACATTTCTTTTCCAAAAAAACCACCCTCCTCCATACAACCCTATCTATAGACCATACCTAGCAACCATATGATATCATTGGTTCTACTATTTCTTCAAACACACCCACTTTTGCTCTTCGAGATAACGTTTTATCCTTTCACACAATATTCATCGCTCCCAGAACCTTCGCCGCCCTCCCCATCCTGTGACTCACTTCCGCTTCCATGGTTCCATCTGTTGGTAAGTTCATTCCAGATATCTAAAATACTTCACTTCCCTCGATTTTCTCCATTCAAACTTACATCCTAATCAACTTGTCCCTTAACCTTACTGAATTTAATTACCTTGCTGTTATTCACATATTCTCTCAACTTTCTCCATTCACACACTTTTCCAAACTCAGTCACCAACCTCTGCAGTTTCTCACACGAATCAGATGATAGATCTTTATCATCGGCGAATTGCAACTAACTCACTTCCCAGGCCCTCTCTTCCATAACAGACTGCATACTCGCCCATCTCTCCAAAACTCGCATTTACCTCCCTAACCAGCCCATCCATAAATAAATTAATCAACCATGGGGATATTACACACCCCTGCCGCAGACCGAAATTCACTGGGATTTAATGACTCTCCTCTTCCTACTCGTACACGTGCCTTACATCCTTGGTAAAAACTTTTCACTGCTCCTAGCAATTTACCACCCACACTATATGCCCTTAAAATCTTCCACAAAGCATCTCCCATATATTCTTCAAAGCAAACAGCTGATCAGCACATACTAGACCACTTCTGAAAGCACACTGCTTTTCCCAACTCTGAATCTCTGTACAAACCTTATCCCTCTCAATAAATACCCTCCTATATAATCATCCAGGAATACTCGACAATCTTATGACTCTGTAGTTCAAAAACTCACCTTCATTCCCCTTGCCTTTGTACAAAGGCACTATGGAAGCACTCCAGTAATGCTCATGCACTTCACTATGGTCAATACATACACTGAATATCCTTACCAACTAATCAACAACACAGTAAACCCCTTGTTTCTCCCTGACCCTGTCTCTTCGCACCCCACCCTGACCAAAACACCTTAAATCTGCCACACTGTCATATAACATATTCAAGAAACCTTCAAAATACTCACGCCATCTCCTTCTCACTTCATCACTATCTGTTATTACTTTCCACTTGCCCCTTTCACCGATGTTCCCATTTGTTCTCTTGTCTTACGCACGTTCTTTACCTCCTTCCAGAGCATCCCTTTATTCTCTCTAAAGTTTAATGATACTCTCTCATGCTAACTCTCATTTGCCCTCTTTTTTCAACCTTTGCATCTTTCTCTCGATCTCCTAACGCTTTCTTTTGTATATCTCCCAAACATTTGCACTACTTCCCTGAAAGTATCGTTGAAATGGCTCTCTTTTCTCTTTCACTAACACCTTGACCTGTTCATCCCACTACTCAATACACTTTCTAATCTGCCTATATTTTGCCCGTCATCACAGCTTCCCTAAATTCATTACATTTTCTCACTCACTCCCCTCTGCTCAGTTGCTTTCACCTTTTGCCATGCTACATTCAATCTCTTCTGGTACTTCCTAACACAAGTCTCCTTTCCAAGCTCACTTGCTCTCACCAATCTCTTCTCCGCAACATTCTTTCTTCTTTTTTTGAAAGCCTCTACAAATCTTCTCTTTCGCCTCCACAAGATAATAATCAGACATCCCTCCAGCTGCCCATCTTAGCACATCAATATCCAGAAGTTTTCTCTTATATGCCTATCAAATAACACGTAATGCAATAATACCCCTTGACTATTTCTCCTATTCATGTACGTATATTTGTTTATATCACTCTTTTTAAGCCAGGTATTCCCCATCACCTGTCTTTTCTCGGCACATAAATGTACTGAACACCCCATGTACACAATCATATTCTCAAATGCCACATTATTCACCTTCGCATTTCAATCACCTATCACTCTAACCCGATCTCGAGCATCAAAGCTGCTAACACACTCAATCAGCCTTTCATGATCTTTCTTTTCATGACTAGGTGCATAATCACCTATAATTACCCATCTCTATCCATCCATTTTATGTTTTATCCACATCGATCTAGTCTTTTTCTTCCCTAAACTCTATCACATACTCCCACAACTCCTGCTTCAGGAGTAGTGCTGTTCCTTCCTTAGCTCTTGCCCTCTCACCAACCCCTGGCTTTACTCCCACGACTTTCCAAGCCACTCTTGCCCTTTACCCTTGAGCTTCGTTTCACTCAGAGGCAGAATATCCAAGTTTCTTTCATCAAACATACTACCTATATTCATGTAAAGCACTTACAGTATGCTTTCTTTACCAGGTACCAATACGTAGTGTCTCCTGATAGGCTTTGGGGATTTAAACGTGTTGATGGGTCATGGACCGGCATGATTGGTATGGTGAAGAGGGAGGTGAGTGTCTTGGGACACTAATCACGACGACAGTTCGGTGATTAGGGAGGTAACTGTATTGGGACATTGAGATTAATGTTGGATCTGGGTCTTGCTCGGTTGGCATTGATGAGCAGGTAAGTTCTAATTTTCGGGACACCTTCGTACAGGACAACGGTGGATGGTCCTCGTTTCATGGATGTTGTGAGTAAGGAATCTAATATTGTAAGGCATCGAGATGGAAGACAGGTTCACTGTGGTGTTTACATTCCTAATATCCACAATAGTTTGCATGTATACCTTGCCTTTCTTGGCAAGGTATACATACAAACCATTGTGGGTATTAGGAATGTATGGTCATGTAGAACAAACTCTTGATGACACTGAACAAGAAAATTTGAAGCGTTGGGTACAAGGAATAGACGTGGGCCGAAGATGGATGGACACAAGCACTTCAGGTAGAGATGCTAAGGCAGTAACTGGAAACTAGCATGCAACTTAAGCATTTGTGTGTGGATGTGGTATGAATGAAGATGGTTTCTGTTGAAGGATCAACGAAGTCAATGGAAAGAAAATTTAATAACCGTTTTGATAGGTACGGAAGTTCATGTTCAAAATATGTGATGTCTGCAGTAGGTAGTGATCGGTAAGTAGTGCATTGTTTGTGGCAGATGCTGTCTTGTTTGTGGTATGTGGTGTGTTGTTTGTAGTAGCTATGAGTTGGTGAAGTTCGAGGCAATATGTTCATAATGACTTGATCAATTTGTTTATGGACTATAGAAAAAAGATACTTAGAGTTTATATCCACATAAGCGGATGATTGATTCAGTGTACAAAAATGTCTCTCGTATACACAGGAGGTGGATGTCGCTTTTGCGCCTTTCGGTGTTACCAGCACCCGCGCTAAAGTCATAGATTTCACGCATCCCGTGTTGATACAGTACTGGGCAATGCTGGGGCACGAGGGCGGCCAGAGGTGGACCCGTGGGGCTTCCTGCATCCCCTCAGGTCCCTGGTGTGGGTGGCTATCCTGACGACGCTGCTTCTAATGCCCACAGCGGTGGAGATACTCTCTGCATGTCTCTCTTTCAAGCACGTTGGTTATGAGAATTGGTTATCGTCTACTTTCGCCTTCATGCAGGTGCTCCTACAGCAGAGTAAGTCGACAATGGTGTGAGGCAGGTGTCACTGCACGTCACCGTTGTTACTGCACGTCATCATTGTCACTGCACGTCACCGTTGTTACTGCACGTCACAGTGTCATTGCACGTCACTGTTGTTACTGCACGTCACTGTTGTTAATGGACTTCACTGTTGTTACTGCACGTCACAGTTGTCACTGCACGTCACCGTGACTTAACATGATAAGTGATGTTGACTACACTAAAAAGAGGCATACCTCCGTGGTGTAGCGGTTAGCGTTGTTGATTGTGATATCACGCACGGGCCCGCACAGGTTCGAGTCCTGTTCGCGGCAGTTGACCCAGAGGTCATCCAGTTGCTCATCCTTCTACAGAGCTGGTCGATAATTCAATGAGATTATCCCATTAAAATCCTTAAATATTTCTTTCTTCCAATTAGTTTACAAAAACATTTTCTAAAAAAGGCAAAGGATGCGGTGTTGACGTGTGTTTCTACATGTTTATGACTAATGTTTATTTATTATGAGAAGGTAAGCGACCGTCGCTGGAGCAATCAGATGATGCGGAAAAAAAACGGTTTGATTCAAATCATAGGATCTATAATGGGAGAGTATGTGTACAAATGAGATGGCTTTATGCGGTTATATAGATAGTATTTGTTTAATGGTAACTATTAAACGTAAGTAATGAATAGAATCAAAAATGCAAGAATTTTAGGCGAGGTTATAAACAGATAAACTGAATAGGTGAAAAATATTAGGATAGTTAGTTTCAAAGACTAAAAGGTATTCTGACAAAGTGTAATAAAGGAACCATGCGATCAGAGTTGTAGGTACTAAATGAACCATGAGGTCAGAGTTGTAGGTACTGAAGTAACTATGAGATCAGAATTGTAGGTACTAAAGGAACCATGAGATCAGAGTTGTAGGTAATGAAGTAACCATGAGATCAGAACTGTAGGTACTAAAAGAACCATGAGAGCAGAGTTGTAGGTACTGAAGTAACCATGAGATCAGAGTTCAAGATACGCATGTAAAAGGAGAATTCGTCGTTAGATATGGATCTGAAACCAATTGAAGGCAATTCTTAAAGGACTGTGTTAAGTAACGTGCTGTGTGTATATATAGAATAATTCTGAAACAAATGGCATTCTGAAGGTCTGCATTACGAGTGGCCAGATAAACCACAATAAAAAGGAGATGTTATAATGTGCTGCGTGATCACGTTATCCTACATTGCTACCGACAGATATTTTGCTGGCTGGCGACAAGTGGTGGTGGGAACGGCTGGTGTTGGGGGTGTGGATGATGATGACGTTGGTGTTAACACGGAGCTACTCCGGCAACCTCATGTCCCTCCTGGCCGTAAGACACATCCCACAACCTTTCCAGACCATCAAAGACGTGCTGGATCACCCATCGGCAGCCATGATATGGCAAACTGATTCTGCCCATGTGAGCTATTTTCAGGTAAGTGATTTCCCTTCGATCTAAGATTCTATGACAGTTTTCGAGGTGAGGATGTCGAGGGTGACATCTGCCCAAATCGCTACACCTGTTTTTTAGCCTTTTTACAATGGCACTATGCATGCATTCCGCCAATCCTCAGGTACCTCACCAGGAGTCATTCATGCATTAGATATCCTTACCAACCAGTCAACAACACAGCCACCCTTTTTTAATAAATTCCACCACAATACCATCCAAACGAGCTGCCTTCCCGGCTTTCATCTTCCGCAAAGCTTTTACTATCTCTTCTCTGTTTACCAAATCATTCTCCCTAACCCACTCGCTTCGCAAACCAGCTCGACCACAACATCTTATATCTGCCACTCTATCATCAAACACATTCAGCAAGTCTTCAAAATACTCACTCCATCTCTTTCTCACGTCACCACTACTTGTTATTACCTCCCCATTAGCCCGCTTCACCGATGTTCCCATTTATTCTCTTGCCTTACGCAATCTATTTACCTACTTCCAAAACATCTTTTTATCCTCCGTAAATTTAATGATACTCTCGCACACCAACTCTCATTTACCCTTTTTTTCACCTATTCCACCTTTCACTTGTCCTCAGGCCTCTTTCTTTTATACATCTCCCAGTCATTTGCATTATATCCCAGCAAAACGCATTAAAATGCCTCTCTTCTATTCTATTAATATTCTCAATTTTTCATCCCACTACTAACAGCCCTTTCTAATCTGCCCACCACTCACGCTTCTCTTGCCACTACCATCCTTTGAAAAAGCCATTACTGCTTCCCTAAATACATCCCATACCTCCCACACCTAACGTCCTTTGCTTTCACTTTTTTCTATTCAGCACTCAGTCTCTTTCCCAAGCTCATTTACTATCAACACTCTCTTCACCCCAACATTCTCTCTTCTTTTCTGAAAACCTCTACAAATCTTCACTTTCGCCTCCACAAGATTATGATCAGATATCCCTCCAGTTGCACATCTCAGTACATTAACAACCAAAAGTCTCTCTTTCACAGGCCTGTCAATTACCATGTACCCCAATAACGCTATCTGGCCATCTCTACTACTTACATAAGAACATCCTTACCTGGCCCCCTTCGCTGTTCCTTCTTTTGGAAAATTAAAAAAAAAAGGAGGGGAGGATTTCCGGCCCCAAACTCCCTTCCCGATTAGTCACCTTCTACCACACGCAAGGAATACGTGGGGATTATTCTTTCTCCCCTATACCCAAGCATGATATATATATATAGATATATATATATATATATATATATATATATATATATATATATATATATATATATATATATATATATATATATATATATATAATTATACTTTGTCGCTGTCTCCCGCGTTTGCGAG
>NC_092269.1:16694171-16705516 GCF_036320965.1 Panulirus ornatus
TATATATATTATATATATATATATATATATATATATTATTCTTTTTTGGCTTTTTCGCTGTCTCCCGATTTAGCAAGGTAGCGCAGGAAACACGAAAGAATGACCCAACCCACCCCCATACAAATGTATATGCATACACATCCACACACGCAAATATACGTACCCATACATCTCAACGTATACATATATAAATATATATACACACACAGATATATACATATATACACATGTACATAATTCATACTGTCTGCCTTTATTCCTTTCCATCGCCACCTCGCCACACATGAAATAACAACCCCCTCCCCCTCATTTGAGCGTGGTCGCGCTAGGAAAAGACAAACAAAGGCCACATTTGTTCACACTCAGTCTCTAGGTGTCATGTAATAATGCACCGAAACCACAACTCCCTTTCCACATCCAGGCCCCACGGAAATTTCCATGGTTTCACCCTAGACACTCCACATGCCCTGGTTCAACCCATTGACAGCACGTTGATCACTTTATACCACATCGTTCCAATTCACTCTATTCCCTGCACGCCTTTCACCCTCCTGCATGTTCAGGCCTCGATCACTCAAAATCTTTTTCACTCCATCTTTCCACCTCCAATTTGGTTTCCCACTTCTCGTTCCCTCCACCTCTCACACATATATCCTCTTTGTCAATATTTACCCACTCATTCTCTCCATGTGGCCAAACCATTTCAAAATACACTCTTCTTCTCTCTCAACCACGCTCTTTTTATTACCATACATCTCTCTTACCCTATTATTACTTACTCGATGAAACCACCTCACACCACATGTTGTCCTCAAACATCTCATTTCCAGCACATCCACCCTCCTGCGCACAACTCTATCCATAGCCCACGCCTCGTAACCATACAACATTGTTGACACTATTCCTTCAGACATACCCATTTTTGCTTTCGGATATAATGTTCTCGACTTCCACACATTCTTCAAGGCTCCCAGATTTTTCGACCCCTCCCCAACCCTATGATTCACTTACGCTTCCATTGTTCTATCCGCTGCCAAATGCACTCCCATATATCTAAAACACTTTACTTCCTCCAGTTTTTCTCCTTTGAAACTTACCTCCCTGTTGACTTGATCCTCAACCCTATTGTACCTAATAACCTTGCTCTTATTCACATTTACTCTCTTTCTTCTTTCACACACTATACTAAACTCAGTCACCAGCCTCTGCAGTTTCTCAAATGTATCAGCCACCAGTGCTGTATCAACATAGAACAAAACTAACTTACTTCCCAAGCTCTCACATCCACAACAGACCGCATACTTGCCCCTATTTCCAAAACTTTTGCATTCACATCCCTAACAACCCCATCCATAAACAAATTAAACAACCATGGAGACATCACACACCCCTGCCGGAAACCTACTTTCACTGAGAAGCAATCACTTTCCTCTCTTCCTACACATACACATGCCTTACATCCTCGATAGAAACTTTTCACTGCCTCTAACAACTTGCCTCCCACATCATATATTCTTGATACCTTCCACAGAGCATCTCTATCAACTCTATCATATGCCTTCTCCAGATTCATAAATGCTACATATAAATTCATTTGCTTTTCTAAGTATTTGTTACATACATTCTTCAAAGCAAACACCTGATCCACACATCCTCTACCACTTCTGAAACCACACTGCTCTTCCCCAATCTGATGCTCTGTAAATGCCTTCACCCTCTCAATCAGTACCCTCCTATATAATTTCCCAGGAATACTCAACGAACTTATCCCTCTGTAATTTGAGCACTCACCTTTGTCCCCTTTGCCTTTGTACAATAGCACTATGGAAGCATTCTGCGAATCCTCAGGCACCTCACCATGAATCATAAATACATTGAATAACCTTACCAACCAATCAACAATACAGTCACCCCCTTTTTTAATAAATTCCACTGCAATGCCATCAAAACCCGCTGCCTTGTCGGCTATCATCTTCCGCAAAGCTTTTACTACCTTTTCTCTGTTTACCAAATCATTTTTCCTAACCCTCTCACTTTGCACACCACCTCGACTAAAACACCCTATATCTGCCACTCTATCATCAAACACATTTAACAAATCTTCAAAATACTCACTCAATCTTCTTCTCACATCACCACTACTTGTTATTACCTCTCCATTAGCCTCCTTCACTGAAGTTCCCATTTGCTCCCTTTTCTTACGCACTTTATTTACCTCATTCCAAAACATCTTTTTATTCTCCCTAAAATTTAATGATACTCTCTCACCCCAACTCTCATTTGCCCTCTTTTTCACTTTTTCCATAAGTATATATATATATATATATATATATATATATATATATATATATATATATATATATATATATATATATATATATATATATATATATATATATATATATATATATATACTCATTTTCATACATACACGTCCACACACGCAAATATACAAAGCTATTCATCTCAACGTATAAATATATATACACAACTAACATATACATATACATATACATAATTCATACTGTCTGCCTTTATTCATTCCCATCGCCACCCCGCCGCACATGAAATAAGAACCCCCTTCCCCCCGCATGTGCGCGAGGTTGCGCTAGCAAAAGATAACAAAGGCCACATTCGCTAACACTCAGTCTCTAGCTGTTACGTAATAATGCACTGAAACCACAGATCCCTTTCCACATCCAGGCCCCACGGAACTTTGCATTGTTTACCCCAGACGCTTCACATAACCTGGTTCAATCCATTGACAGCACGTCGACCCCGGTATACCACATCGTTCCAATTCACTCTATTCCTTGCACGCCTTTAATCCTCCGGCATTTTTATGTCCCGATCACTCAAAATCTTTTTCATTCCATCTTTCTACCTCCCCTTTTGTCTCCCACTTCTCCTCGCTCCCTCCACCTCTGACACATATATCCTCTATGTCAATCTCTCCTCACTCATTCTCTCCATGTGACCAAACCATTTCAAAACACCCTCTTGTGCTCTCTTCACCACACTCTTTTTATTACATCACATCTCTCTTACCCTATTATAACTTACTCGATCAAACAACCTTACACCAAGTATTGTCCTCAAACATCTTATTTCCAGTATATCCACCCTCCTCCGCACAACTCTATTTATAGCCCATGCCACGCAACTATGTATCATTGCTGGAACCACTATTCCTTCAAACATACCCATTTTTGCTTTCCGATATAATGTTCTCAGCTTCCACACATTCTTCAACGCTCCGAAAACTTTCGCCCCCTCCCCTACCATATGATTCACCTCGTATTCCAGTATTCCATCAGCTGCCAAACTCACTCACAGATATCTAAAACACTTCACTTCCAGTTTTTCTCCATTCAAACTTACCTTCCAATTGATTTGTCCCTCAACCCTACTGTACCTAATAACCTTGATCTTATTCACATTTACGCTCAGCTTTCCTCTTTCACACACTTTACCAAAGTCACTAGCTTCTACAGTTTCTCACACAAATCAGCCACAAGCTCTCTATATTCAGCGAACAACAACTTACTCACCTCCAAAGCTCTCTCATCCACAATAAACTGCATACTTGCCCCTCTTTCCAAAACTCTTGCATTCACCTCCGAAACAACCCCATCCCTAAACAAATCAAACAACCATGGAGACATCACATACACCTATCGCAAACCTACATTCACTGAGAATCAATCACTTTCCTCTCTTTCTACACGTACACATGCCTTACATCCTCGATAAAAACTTTTCACCGCTGCTAACAACTTGGCTCCCGCAGCATATATTCTTAATACCTTCCACAGAGCACCTCTATCAACTCTATCATATGCTTTTTCCAGATCCATAAATGCTACATAAGTATTCTAAGTATTTCTCACATACCTTCTTCAAAGCAAACACCTGATCCAGATATCCTCTACCACTTCTGAATCCACACTGCTCTTCCCCAATCTAATTCTCTGTACATGTCTTCTTCCTCTCTATCAATACCCTGCCATATAATTTACCAGGAATACTCAACAAACTTATACATCTGTAATTTGACCACTTTGTACTTTGTACAATGTACCTATGCAACATTCCGCCAATACTCATACACCTCACCATGAGTAAAACATACATTAAATAACTTTACCAACCAGTCAACAATACAATCACCCCCTTTTTTTTAATAAATTCCTCTGCAACATCATGCAAACCCTCTGACTCATCGGCTTTCAACTTTCGCAAAACTTTTACTACCTCTTCCTTGTTTATCAAATCATTCTCCCGAACCCTCTCACTTTGCACACCACCTGAATCTAATTTGCCCTCTTTTTCACCTGCTGCACCTTTCTCTTGACCTCCTGCCTCTTTCTTTTATGCACCTCCCAGGCATTTGCGTTATTCCTTGCAAAAATCGTCCAAATGCCTCTCTCTTCTCTTTCACTAATAATCTTACTTCGTCGTCCCACCACGCACTACCCTTTCTAATCTGCCCACCTGCCACTCATCTCATGTCACAAGCATCCCTTGCGTAAGTCATCACTGTTTCCCTAAATGCATATCATTTCTCCCTCACTCCCCTTACGTCCTTTCTTCTCACCTTTATCCATTCTGTACTCATTTTATCCTGGTACTTCCTCACACAAGTCTCCTTCCCAAGCTCACTTACTCTCACCACTCTCTTCACCCCAATATTCTCTCTTCTTTTCCGAAAACGTCTACAAATCTTCACCTTCGCCTCCACAAGATAATGATCAGACATCCCTCCAGTTGCACTTCTCATCACATTAAGATTCAAAAGTCTCTCTTTCGCGCGCCTATCAGTTAACAAGTAATCAAAAAACGCTCTCTTGCCATCTCTCCTACTTTTATACGTATACTTATGTATATCTTTCTTTTTAAACCAGGTATTCCCAATCACCACTCCGTTTTCAACACATAAATCTACAAGCTCTCCACCATTTTCCTTTACAACACTGAAGACCCCATGTTCACCAATTATTCCCTCAACTGCCACATCACTCACCTTTGCATTCAAATCACCCATCACTATAACCCGGTCTCGTGGATAAAAACTGCTAACACACTCACCCAGCTGCTCCGAAAACACTTGCCTCTCATGATCTTTCTTCTAATGCCCAGTTGCATATGCACCAATAATCCACACACATTTAGACTCCCCAATTTGAGCCTTCGAGGAGGATGAGCACTCCCTGCGTGACTATGGAGTCTAAATGTGTGTGGATGTAGCCAAGATGAAAAAAAAAGGTCATATAGTTAGTAGGTTTGAGGAAAGGAATCTTGATGTTTTGGCTCTGAGTGAAACGAAGCTCAGGGGTAAAGGGGAAGAGTGGTTTGGGAATGTCTTGGGAGTAAAGTCAGGGATTTTGAGAGTATAAGAGCAAGGGAAGGAGCAGCACTACTCCTGAAACAGGAGTGGTGGGAGTATGTGATAGAGTATAAGAAAGTAAAATCTAGATTGATATGGGTAAAACTGAAAGTGGATGAAGATAGATGGGTGATTTTCGGTGCATATGTACCTTGGCATGAGAAGATAGATCATGAGATGCAAGTGTTTTGGGAGCAGCTGAGTGTGTGTGTTAGTAGTTTTGATCCAGGAGACAGGGTTATAGTGATGGGTGATTTGATTGCAAAAGTAAGTAATATGGCAGTTGAGGAAATAATTGGTGTACCTGTGGTGTTCAGTGTTGTAAATAAGATGGTGAAGAGCTTGTAGATTCATGTGCTGAAAATGGACTGGCGATTAGGAATACCTAGTTTAAAAAGAGAGATATACATAAGAATGCTCATATAAGTAGTATAGATGGCCAGAGAGCGTTATTGGATTACGAGTCAATTGATAGGCGTGTGAAAGAGAGGTTTTTGGATGTAAATATGCTGAGAGGTGCCAGTGGAGGGATGTCTGATCATTATCTTGTGGAAGCAAAGGTGAAGATTTTTGGAGGTTTTCAGAAAAAAAGGGAGAATGTTGGGGGCAAAAGAGTGTTGAGAGTGAGCTTGGGAAGGATACTTGTGTTAGGAAGTACAAAGAGAGGCTGAGTACAGAATGGAAGAAGGTGAGAACCAAGGACGTAAGGGGAGTGGGGGAGGAATGGGATGTATTTAGGGTAGCAGAAGATGCTTGTGGCATGAGAAGCGTTGGAGGTGGTCAGATTAGAAAGGGTAGTGAGTGGTGGGATGAAGAAGTAAGATTCTTGGTGAAAGAGAGGAGAGAGGCATTTAGACGATTTTTGCAGGGAAGTGGTGCAGGTGGCTGGGAGATGTGTGAATGAAGGGCGCGGGGGGTCGACAGAGAGGTGGCTGGGGTTGAGGGGCGGGGGGGGGGGCGAGTTTGGGGGGGCAGGTGGGACTTGGGGTAAGGGAGTATCGTTGAAATTAGTGAAGAGTAGGGGGATGTTTTTCCGAAGGAGGTAAATGGGGTGCGTGTGACAAGGGAACAAGTGGGAACTTTCGCGGGAGGGGGGGGGGGTGATGACAACGAGTGGTGATGTGAGGAGATGGAATGAATGTTTTGAAGGTTTGTTGAATGTGTTTGATGATAGAGTGGCAGATATAGGGTGTATTGTTCGAGGTGGTTTCCAAAGTCAGAGGGTTAGGAAGAATGATTTGGTAAACAGAGAAGAGGTGGTAAAAGCTTTGCGGAAGATGAAAGCCGGCAAGGCAGTGGGTTTGGATGGTATTGCACTGGAATCATCTATTAAAAAAAGGCTGTGAATGTATTGTTCACTGGTGGGTAAGGTTATTTAATGTGTGTGTGACTCATGGTGAGGTGCCTTAGGATTGGCGGAATCCTTGCATAGTACCATTGTACAAAGGCAAAGGTGAGTGCTCAAATTGCAGAGATATAAGTTTTTTGAGTATTCTTGGGAAATTATAGGGGAAGGTATTGATTGGGAGGGTGAAGGCATGTACAAAGCATCAGATTGGGGAAGAGTAGTGTTCTTTCAGAAGTGGTAGAGGATGCGTGGATCAGGTGTTTGCTTTGAAGAATGTATGTGAGAAATACTTAGAAAAGCAAATGGATTTGTATGTAGCATTTATGGATCTGGAGAAGGCATATGATAGAGTTGATAGAGATGCTCTGTGGAAGGTATTAAGAATATATGGTGTGGGAGGCAAGTTGTTAGAAGTGAAAAGTGAAAAGTTTTTATCGAGGATGTGAGGTTATGTACGTGTATGAAGAGAGGAAAGTGATTTGTTCTCAGTGAATGTAGGTTTGCGGCAGGGGTGTGTGATGTTTCCTTGGTTCATTGGTTTGTTTGTGGATGGGGTTGTTAGGGAGGTAAATGCAAGAGTTTTGGAAAGAGGGGCAATTATGCATTCCCTTGTGGATAAGAGAGCTTGGGAGGTGAATCAGTTGTTTGATATGATACAACGCTGGTGGCTGATTCGTGTCAGAAATTGCAGAAGCTGGTGACTGAGTTTTTTAAAGTGTGTGAAAGAAGAAAGCTGAGAGAAAATGTGAATAAGAGCAAGGTTATTAGGTAGAGTAGGGTTGAGGGACAAGTCAATTGAGAGGTGAGTTTGGATGGAGAGGGGCTGCAGGAGGTGAAGTGTTTGGCGGCAGATGGAGCCGTGGAGGCGGGGATGTGTCATGGGGTCGGGGATGGGGCTAAAGTTCTGGGAGCATTGGAGGGTGTGTGGAAGTCGAGAACGTTATCTCGGAAAGCAGGGATCGGTGTGTTTGAGGGAATGGTGGTTCCAGCAATGTTGTGTGGTTGCGGGGCGTGGGCTGTAGATGGAGTTGTGCGGAGGAGGGTGGATGTGCAGGAGGTGATATTTGTGAGGACAGTATGTGGTGTGAAGTGGTTTGATCAAGTGAGAGATGATGGGGTGAGAGAGATGTGTGGTAATAGGAAGAGTGTGGATGAGGTTGTTTTGAAATGGTTTGGTCATATGGAGAGAATGAATGAGGAAAGATTGACCAAGAGAATATATGTGTCAAAGGTGGAGGGAACGAGGAGAAGTGGGAGACCAAATTGGAGGTGGAAAGATGGAGTGAAAAAGATTTTGAGTGATCGGGGACTGAGCGTGCAAGGGGTGGGGGGCGTGCGGGGAATGAAGTGAATTGGAAAGATGTGGTATACCGAGGTCAAAGTGCTCTCAGTGGATTAAACCAGGGCATGTGAAGCGCCTGGGTTAAACCATGGAAAGTTCTGTGGGGTGCATTATTACACGACAGCTACAGACTGAGTGTGAACGAATGTGGAGTTTGTTGTCTTTTCCTAGCGCGACATCGCGCATATGAGGGGGGAGGTGGTTGTTGAATGAATAAAGGCAGAAAGTATGAATTATGTACATATATATATATATATATATATATATATATATATATATATATATGTTTTTTTTTTTCCGCTGTCTCCTGCGTTTGCGAAGTAGCGCAGGAAACAGACGAAAGAAATGGCCCAACCCACCCCCATACACATGTATATACATACACGTCCGCACACGCAAATATACATACCTACACAGCTTTCCATGGTTTACCCCAGACGCTTCACATTCCCTGTTTCAACTGACAGCACGTCAACCCCGGTATACCACATCGATCCAATTCACTCTATTCCTTGATCTCCTTTCACCCTCCCGCATGTTCAGGCCCCGATCACACAAAATCGTTTTCACTCCATCTTTCCACCTCCAATTTGGTATCCCACTTCTCCTGGTTCCCTCCACCTCCGACATATATATCCTCTTGGTCAATCTTTCCTCAATCATTCTCTCCATGTGCCCAAACCATTTCAAAACACCCTCTTCTGCTCTCTCAACCACGCTCTTTTTTATTTCCACACATCTCTCTTACCCTTACGTTACTTACTCGATCAAACCACCTCACACCACACATTGTCCTCAAACATCTCATTTCCAGCACATCCACCCTCTTGCGCATAACTCTATCCATAGCCCACGCCTCGCAACCATACAAAATTGTTGGAACCACTATTCCTTCAAACATACCCATTTTTGCTTTCCGAGATAATGTTCTCGACTTCCACACATTCTTTAAGGCTCCCAGGATTTTCGCCCCCTCCCCCACCCTATGATCCACTTCCGCTTCCATGGTTCCATCCGCTGCCAGATCCACTCCCAGATATCTAAAACACTTTACTTCCTCCAGTTTTTCTCCATTCTCCATATATATATACAGGTGTATGTGGGTGAGTTTGGCCATTCTTTCGTCTGTTTCCTTGCGCTACCTCGCTAACGAGGGAGAAAACCCCCTCCCCCTTCATGTGCGCGAAGTAGCGCTAGGAAAAGGCAACAGAGGCCACATTCGTTCACACTCAGTCTCTAGCCTTTCCACATCCAGGCCCCACACACCTTTCCATGGTTTGCCCCAGACGCTTCATATGCCGTGGTTCAATCCATTGACAGCACGTCGACCCCGGTATACCACATCGTTCCAATTCACTCTATTCCTTACACGCCTTTCACCCTCCAGCATGTTCAGGCCCCAATCACTCAAAATCTTTTTCACTCCATCTTTCCACCTCCAATTTGGTCTCCCACTTCTCCTCGTTCCCTCCACCTCCGACACATGTATCCTCTTGGTCAATCTTTCCTCACTCATTCTCTCCATGTGCCCAAACCATTTCAAAGCACCCTCTTCAGCTCTCTCAACCACACTGTTTTTATTACCACACATTTCTTTTACCCTATTATTACTTACTCGATCAAACCACCTCACACCACATATCGTCCTCAAACATCTCATTTCCAGCACATCCACCCTCCTCTGCACAACTCTATCTATAGCCTACGCCTCCCAGCCATATAAAACTGTTGAAACCACTATTCTTCAAAGATGCCCATTTTTGCTTTCAAGGATTATGTCCTCGTCTTCCACACACTCTTCAACGCTCCCAGAACTTTCACCCCCTCCCACACCCTATAATTCACTTTCGCTTTCACGGTTCCATCCGCTGCCAAATCCACTCATAGATATCTAAAACACTTCACTCCCTCCAGTTTTTCTCCATTCAAACTTACCTCCCAATTGACATGTCCCTCAACCCTACTGTACCTAATAACCTTGCTCTTATTCACATCTACTCTCCGCTTTCTTCTTTCACACATTTTACCAAACTCAGTCACCAGCTTCTGCAGTTTCTCACACGAATCAGCTACCAGCGCTTATTCGTGTGAGAAACTGCAGAAGCTGATAAGTATTTCTCACATACATTCTTCAAAGCAAACATCTGATCCACACATCCTCTATCACTTCTGAAACCACACTGCTCTTCCCCAATCTGATGCTATGTATATGCCTTCACCCTCTCAATCAATACCCTCCCATATAATCTACCAGGAATGCTCAACAATCTTTTACCACTGTAATTTGAGCACTCACTTTTATACCCTTTGCTTTTGTACGATGCCACTGTGAAAGAATTCCGCCAATCCTCAGGCACCTCACCATGAGTCAAACATACATCAAATAACCTTACCAACCAGTCAACAATACAGTCACTCCCTATTTCAATAAATTTAACTACAATACCATCTAAACCCACCGTCCTGCCGGATTTCATCTACCGCAAAGCTTTCACTACCTGTTTTCAGTTTACCAAATCATTCTCCCTTACCCCTCTCACTTTGCAAACTACCTTGACCAAAACACCCTATATCTGCCACCCCATCATCAAACACATTCAATAAACCTTCAAAATACTCACTCCATCTCCTTCTCACATCACCACTACTTATTATGACCTCCCCATTAGCCCCTTTCAATGAAGTTCCCATTTGTTCCCTTGTCTTATGCAATTTATTTACCTCCTTCCAAAACATCTTTTTATTCTCTCTAAAATTTAATGATACTCCCTCACCCCAACTCTCATTTGCCTTCTATTTCACCTCTTGCACCTTTCTCTTGAACTCCTGCCTCTTTCTTTTATATATCTCTCACTCATTTGCAACCTTCAAAAATCGTCCAAATGCCTCTCTCTTCTCTTTCACTAATAATCTTACTTCTTCACCCCACCACTCACTACCTTTGCTAATGTGCCCACCTCCCACGCTTCTCATGCCACAAGAATCTTTTGCGCAATCCATCACTGCTTCCCTAGATATATCCCATTCCTCTTCCACTCCCATTATGTTCTTTGTTCCCACCTTTTTCCATTCTGTACTCAGTCTCTCTTGGTACTTCCTCACCTCTCAGCACATTAACATCCAAAAGTCTCTCTTTCGCTCACCTATCACTTTACATGTAATCAAATAACGCTCTCTGGCCATCTCTCCTACTTACATACGTAGACTTATTTATATCTCTTTTTAAACCAGGTATTTCCAATTAACAGTCCTTTTTCAGCACAAAAATC